>NW_024366480.1:4701299-4974671 GCF_014805655.1 Passer montanus
TCCCTGCTGGGATGCAAGCAGGGCTCATCTCCAGCCTGGTTTGTCTCGGAGTCACAGGGAGAGGCACGCTGCCCCTCCACAGCCACATTCCTCCATCCCTGCTCTGGCAGATGCTCTGCTCTTCCCAAAAACACTCCTCACGTTTCTTCCCAGCTGGACAATGTGCCATATGAAGTGACCATAGAGAATGAACCTGTAGAGACTTCTGCTGCTTAAAAATAGTGCAAACTCAGGCAGATATGTTCTCTGCTATTTGGCTTCCTGGCATGTAATTTTCTTTTGCTTGAACTGTGGATTCAGACAGATTTGGTCTGATCAGATTCTCTATTTTGGGTAAGATATTCCTCAGTCTCCTCTAATTTATTTCCTTAGGCTTAAATGAGGAACTGTAATTTGAATTTTTCCCATGTTATATCTATGAATAATATTTTCTTCTCAACCTCTCTGCCCTCTGATCACACGCATATGCTTTGCAAAAGGCTGATAACATCTTTATTCTCTGCCATGGAAGCATATTACCAAACAGCAAAAGGAAGCTTTCCTTTGCATTTTCTCTTTCATACTAAAATCCTTTAAAAAAAATCCAGAAATAATAATTTTCCTTTGTGTTCAGTAGTGTCAAAACAATGACTATGTACCTCTGGGAAAGTGGAGCTCTGTGACAGAAAATAGGCAGAAAATGGCATTTGGGACCCTTTAAATTGAAATCCCCAATCCTCAGCAGTACTGAAGGTTAAGCTGCTTTGAGAGTCACTTGGCAGATACAGTAGCTTAAAATACTCTATATAGGAAAATGGTAATTAACTTTTCCAGAAAGATACTACCTTGCAGGCACTGCTTTGTCATTGCCAGCTAAGGACAGTTCCCTGCCTGGCTCTGGGGATATAGGCAGGGAAACAAGCTGCCTGTGAGCATCCAGGAGTGTGAGAGGGAAGACAAGGAGCCAGGGAGGACAAGGAGCCAGGGAGGACAAGGAGCCAGGGCACACCTCCCCCCAGCTCCATGCTGCTCTGTGACACTGGGAGGAACCAGGGCAGACACCAAACCAATGGATGCTTCCCAGTCTTGTCATGGGGAAAAGCAGAAGGGAGTGGGAAGTCAGGAAAAGATAGGAAAGAGGAGAGAGAGGCAGTGATGGCTTAATTTCTCTCTTCTCCAGATATGTTCTTTACAAACAGGCATGGGGAAGCAGAAGTGCAAACACTTAGAGACCTCAGTGCTGGGTGAAGCTGATTATCAAGAAATACAGCAGGAAGTCATCCATCTTTAAAGAAATATATCTTTCAGGCCCAGAAAAGCTAAGAATTTGTCAGAGCTCTGGGTCAGTAAGTGAGTAGCTGCTCTTTGCTGCTAGCTCTGCTTTTGCATTCCTGCCGACTGTTAATACTACACTGTTTTTACATTATCCATACATTAACAGATGTGGAGGCTGAACATGGAAATGTAGAAATTAGGAAATAAAGATTATTTTTCATTTGGCTTTAAAACAATATCATTTATCATTTTTGTAGAGAACCTTCCTCATTATATGAAAGAAAGAATTACACTTTAGAAAACAGTACATTACAGTGCAGAGACCCATACACAGACACTTGGATAACATATATAGCATATATAATTTTAGAATGCAGCCAGTATCCACTCCAGGAAGAAACAGCTGAAAAACAAACTCATGTGTGACTGTGTACCACCACTACCTGTAGGCATCCACGGATATTTTTAGTAGCAGCGAATGAAAGCCTCCCCTGGATGCTACTGCAGAGAGCAGGCTCCTTACCTCACCTCAGAGGCACAGGGAGCTGTCAGGAGGCTGCCAGGGCCATTTGCTTGATGCAGAGTGAATGTTACATGCCTGCGTGCACAAGCACACATGCATTCAGAGAGAAATGGGAAAACTTGCTGAAATATATTTTATTTTTATTAAGGGCTTTCATTTTGCAGTACCCCCACTTCTCATTTTATCATATAATCACACAGAGCCTGCTACTCATGCACACTCAGAGAGAAACGGGCAAACTTGCTGAAATAGATTTATTTTTATTAAGGGCTTTCATTTTGCCGTACCCCCACTTCTCATTTTATCATATAATCACACAGAGCCTGCTACTCATGCATTTAAAGCAATAACTTTCTCCTGGAATGGGTCAGCATCAGACCCCATGATCTGTCCAAAGGGCAGGGGGGATGCCCTGCTGGAAAAGGCACTTCCAGAGCTGCAGCAGCTGGATGGGGACAAGACATGCCAGAGCTTACAGTGAATTGCATGCACATGCATGCACACATTTGTCAAAACAGGCAAACACAGTGTTTGCTGTGACTTCATAGCAGCTATTCAATAAAATATTCAAAGTTTCATTTAGGAGGAAAATGAGAGCAAAGGGATGCTCTGGGACTTCCCACTTCCCTTCTGCTCTACTGTCCATACACTGTGAACACTCTGTCTCCAGCTGTATAAACCGAGTACAGATACTTGTCATCAACAGCACAATGCTACAAACACAGTTAGATTGGGTTCTGTATTTCTGATCACTTTTTGACATATAATGAATGCCTTGTCATAGTACATTTCAGGAAGGTTGGATGTAGTTTGCCTCTCCTTGTGACCTGTTCTTCTATGCATCCTTACTAACTTCTTCTTCCTGCAACTCCCACTTGAAAAGTCCAGTCTGGTTCTGCAGAAATTTCTCCAGCCTTTTAAATAATTTTCACCACCTCCATTGCAAATGCCTGGAAGGGTTTGGCATGTTTTTTCTTGAGGACTACCAGAACTGAAACAAGTATTCTAGATTAAGGTGTCCATGAATTTGGGTTGGCATGATGATGTGGATATTTTTTAAAACTCTTCCAAATCTAGAATTTTGCTTTCTTTTCTAATCTTTTTTTGTTCATCAAGAGCTAGATCCAGTCCAGTCCTACTAGTGGCAGTATTTATAAACTATAAAATCCCTACTGATGTGCAGCCCTACACATTTTCAGGCCCACCTCAGGGTTAGTAACTTCTAGCAGAGTGGTGTTTCCTCTATCCAAAGCCTTTGGTGCACTCAGACTGTCAGATTGTCCTTCTTCCCAGGAGGATACAAAACTGGTAAATTTTATACTATACTAACAAAGGCCTTTGAGCACAAGGGAGGATACATGAAAAGTCCATCATAACCCTGCTTTACAGAGATTTAAAGGATATTGCTTTCTTTTCTTCTCTTAAAATGTTACCAAAAATTTAAAATCAAAATAACCTTCAAGTGCTTTATGTTTCAGTTTTCCAGATTTTAGAATATAAAATATCACAATCACATGGTGACTCTTGCAGATATGGGCAAGTTTACATTAAAGCATCAAAATCAATAGATATTTCTCTTTAAGAACATTTTTGCCTAACTGGTATTTCGATAGGACTTGCAGAAAATTCTTTGTGCTGTAAAATGGCCACTAATTACCATGTGCCTAAGCCAGCTTCAGAATAATTGGTGAGATTCAGAGATCAGCATGATGAAAACTTGAGGTCCATTTGCATATGTCAGAAATTAATCTTACGTGTCTGGACATTTAGTAATGTGTGTTCTCTGCAAGTACTTCTGTGGAGAGGGGAGGACAACTAAGATCTAAGCTTTAAAGAGACCCTGAAGTGCTTCACATTTCTTGGGAGGCTGCACTTGGGAGCTCCAAGCAGTCACAACAAAATCTGAAACTCTTCCTGTATTTAAATTGGGGCAGACAGTAGTTACAGCATCAGGAATATTGAAATGTTGGGATTTGAGCACAAATACATAAACTCTGGGGTGTTTTCATTAGGAAATCACTGGAAGGAATCACTGCACTTTTATGAAATTTTGGAGCAAAAATGTGAATGTTTCTTATGTTTTTCACTAATTTTGGTGAAGTGGTGAATGCCTTGAAATCTTATTAAAATGATGGCAGTTTACACTTCTAAGCATGACTCAGAATCATGTCATACTTTGGCCTGGAAACACAAAACATTTTTCATAAAAATCAGCTGGAGCATTCCCAAAGACAGTTTCTGTTGATAATACAAAGAGTTCAGTCAAAGATTTAATGAAAAACAGTGGGAACAGGTAAAATCTCATATTCAAGTCCACCATTTCTTTTTCAGAACAGACATAAACCCTTGATATCAGGTAGCAGATAGCTATAATCAGAAAAAAATATCAGAAAACCACTTGCCTCTGCTAAAATGTTAAAAAAACAGATGCATATCTCAGTGTGGATGTGCCACACACTCTGAGGGACTGGGTTGAAATACTAATGATGGCAACATCTCCTGGTTTTGATTCAGGTGACTATTTCAAGTTTAATCCCATTCTACACACAGGTTTTAATAAGACTTGCTACTACACACCAAAAATACCCACTTTCCCATCTTTACCATTACCCATCACCTTCACTGCAGTGCAGAGACAAGAACCCACATTTCAGGAACAGGCCACATTCATGTGCAGACTGAAATCTTCCAGCAGATCCTGCTTCTAGATTTGTCCCAAAGCCAATGAACATTTTGTGTTCACACCTCAGTTCTATTGAAATTCCTGTCAGGGTTTTATGTCCACTCCATCTGAAACAGCAACCAGAAGGAAAAAGACCACAAGGCACCTGCACAGGCTTATGTGAAACAGCATTTAATCTTTAGCAATCAGGATAAGGTGTGACCAAGAACTGCAAAGGGTAGAGGTGAAAACAGGCAGGAAAAAAGTCAAGAAAATGAGCAGCAGAAGGGAAAAGCTACTATGCACAGCAGGCCCACCAGTTTGTAGTCTGTTCCTTAGGGGAACACGTCTCTCTTCTGGCAAACTGCATGAGCTCCTAACCATGCTGCTTAAAATTTTTGCACATCTCCAACAGGAACATTTTACTACCCACTCCAACAGGTATCCAACATTCTGTCCAGTAAAATTCTGCCTTGCTGTGTTTTTCTATAAATATGATCAGAGTTACCCTTTTATTTTTCTGTTTGCCTGAAATAAGGCTCCAGAGTGACCTGGTCCTGCAGGCAGGACCCTCACAAGCTGTTCTTTACCATCCTTCCCACTGTATCCTCTGTCCACCACCCACAGCCTCTTCTCTCCCCTCAGTTTCTCTTGGCAATAAATCATTCACCATGTCAGCCTGTGAAACAGCTTTGCAAAGGGTGAACAGAGCTAGCAGCACCTCCTTCAGACAGCAGGAATGATGCTGGAAGAATTGGTGCTGCCATGCACTGGTAGGGCTCACAGGGCTCTCCACTCCCCCCATTTCTGGTGTTCTGATGTGGTGCCCTGAGCAGCCCCTGCAGGGGAGGGGAGATGCCTGACTATCCACAAACTAGAGACAGCCAGAGCTTTTGCTGTGGTGGAACAGAAGGTTCCTGCAAAATCAGTAGTCAATGACCAGTTGTGTAAAAAGCATCCAAGAAGATGCCCATGGGAACTGGTAATTGTGGCAGGGGCAGCCAGCAGCAGATCCCTCATGTGTGAAAAACAAGAGCCAAAAAAAAAAAGAACATAAAGGAACCAAGAAATTATGCACAGTGAAAGACTCCAAGGCAAGCAAAACTACTGTTAATTTACTAGAGGAAAGCAAGAAGAAAAAGAGGAGAGAATACACCTGGAAGCGGAGGTTGACAGCACAAATTGTCAAAGACACACAGAAAAGAGTGGAAAGACAGATACAGCACAGAAAGACAAAGAGCAAGGAGGAAAGTAGAAGAAAGTAGTAAATGGGCAAGTGTGTGGTGTGGTGCAAAGAGAAAACATCTTGAGCACAGTAACCAAGGGCCAGAACAATGTAAGAACTGGTGCTCAAGTTGGGATAATCTCAGCTCTCCCTGAGACCAAATCAGCTGTCATGTGTGGTGGGGAGGGACAGTAGGACAAAAAGTCATGTAATAGGGACAGTCAGCCTTACTCTAGCTCATGGCATTGGAGCTTTGAGAGCCATTTCCAAGAGAAATTGTGCAGAGTGTAGGAGAGGAATAACTTACATTTATGAACTCACAGCACTTGCTGCAAGCCAGGCAGTACAGTAAGGAACTTATCAGAGTAGACATCAGCCTGTTTAAGATCTGCTCTTCTCTGGTATGTCAGACCCCGGAGAGAGTGGGAACTAAGTCCATACTGCAGTGGAAAACACTGACTTCATCAGCCACTGATTAATTTTTTTTCAATTACTCAGCAGCGCTGTGCCTCTAGCAAATACAATTTTTTCCACAGAGAGAGGTGGAGAAATGCACCAACTGAACAGAAATTACAGCCTAGGTCCCTTGAATCTGGGGGCTGATCAAGCAGTTAAATCAAGCAGTATTTGACAGCTTCTCAAAAAGTAGTTTAGTATCTCTTCCACAGAATTAAAATCTCTCACAGGGGCTTTCTGGGCACAAGGAAACCTTGGACAATGTTACCACCCAATATTAGACCAAGCACAACTGCATCCCAAGACAGCAACTGAGCACCAGGAAGCCAACCAGGAGCAACATGGCATCAGTGGTCTTTGCATCACCCTCCACCTTGGTGTGCATCCCACTTGTTCACAGCATCAGACCTGTCTTCCATGCAGTGGCTAGAAGGGGTCCATAGCTGCCTCACCAAGTGTTAGGTATGAAGCTGAGGCTCAGTGGCAAGAACAGGCAGCTGGACATGGAGCAGCAAGGCCAAGCAGCAGGAAAGGATATGCTGGAGAGGAGGATGTAGGGCAGTGGTGAGCATCTGGCCGTGGTGCTGTACCTTCAGAGCTCAGCACATGAAATGCCCTCTGGAAATACACATCTGTGGAAGAGGATGGTTTGGTCTTGCTGGATATTTGCAGCTCTTCCTTTGGAGCAGGGCACAGTGAGCCACTGTACAAGGGCAGAGCCAAAGTCTGCTGACAGGACTTCTGGTGTTTGCAGCGGGGTCAGTGGGACACAAGCCTGGAATGCTCCATGGCAGGTCTCTGCTTTGCCTGTTATTGGCCTAAGAAAGCTGTCTCGTGCTCCTGACCCCCACAGAGGCAGACTTGCTGGAGCTGCCCGTGTTAAGAGTTTGATTTTCAGACCTCTGTGCCTTCCAGTCAGATGGGACAGTCCTGCTCATCTTGTTTGTTTATCAAGTGCATTACCCAAGGGCTGCTCATTGGGGTGTGGATTTCAGATTTTTTTGCATGATCTGATGGCTCCAAGATGTTTCTGTGAAGAGCTGCTTATGTCAGCTGTATTGTATGATTTTTATTCCTTTCCCTATCCAATACCTGAGATGGATGTATGTGCCTTAGAGCAGTGAGTGGGGCTGTTCATTCCCACAGAACTCCTGCTGCTACTTGCACAACAGGGCTCAAAGTGAATAGGCAGCTCTAGCAGACAGATCTTAAATCAAGCATTCCTCAATCTCCAGCAGCTCCGATAGTAAACTGCTGCTGATCAGTCCAATCAGCCACATCCAAGAAGAGCTCAAATGGGAAGAAGTGCAGGAAAAAAGCTACCAGAATTGTCAGGGGAGATTAAGAAAGATCTCCTTGCTTGGCCTCTAACTAAGCAAGAGCTGAAAGGTGATAGGAGAGTTTTTTACAAATATCCCTCAAGGAAGGGGAATACCAGGGAGTGGAAAGAGCTATTCAACCTGGAAGACAGCCTTGGAACAAGAACAAATGATTATAAATGGGCCTCAAATAGTTCTAGGATGGAAATTGAGTTTTTAACCATTGCAGTCATGAAGACCTGGCACCAGCAAGACTGGGAAGAGTGTACTGAGGCAAAATACCTAATCTCACAGCCTAAATGTTTAGGAAAATGCCTTCTGTCCTTAATTCATTCCAACAATTTAAACTCAAGGAAATCAAGAGGAGGAAGATGAAGCTCTTCCTCTAAATCTGTTGGGGAAAAAGTCCAACAATCCTCAAACAACAAAAATGAAACTAGTCTCTGACAAATGGCATGCACTGACATCCTCTGTCACAAGGCAGAACCAAAGGAGGCTGTGACCATCAGCTCTTCACGCTCATGAGAGTGTGGAGAGCCATCAGATGCAGATATTTCCCCAGTGGGGGAAAAAATCTCAGCCTGAGCCACATGAAATGGCCAAGCACTTTCCACTCACATTCAAAGCAGAACAGGAGCAGCCTTGAAAAATCTACATGTGAGGTGGAAAGCAGATAACTGTCACTCCCTTTATCCATGGTGCAAAGTCTTTGAAAGAGAACCCAGCTGCAAGACACCCGCAGTAAGACTGGCAGACACGGCTCTGGGTTTGCCAAGCTGCACACAGGGTAGCAGAGCATGGCCAAAACACCTCAGTGAGGTCTTGTGCTGGCCAGAGCCTCAGGGCAGACCTGGCTCACCTGTGCTTTCAAACAGGCACACTGAAATGCCTCTGACATCTGCAGGAATGACTCATCAAGGCAAAATCATGAACTAGAGCCAGGCAAACAGTTGCTGTCTGTAAACAAAAACAGCAACAAGAAAATAACCAGACTTGCTGGAAGTAAAATGTTGAATAAGTAAGACCAGAAAGCAAATGTCCCCCAGTCCTTTCTGGTGTGGTGAAGAAAGTGTTCTGTTTTCTGCCCATCAGCAGTGTAGCCGCATGGTCCCCTAAGAAGGCCCCCTCCTTTCCACCATCTCAGAGGCCAAGATATGGTCCTCTCTTCCCCAGGTCTCTTGGTCCTTCCATGCACTGTGAGTTCCCTGTTTGTTCATTCTCCCCACTCCTCTCTGCCCTGTCCTAAATTACTCACACTTCTCCCAGCTGAGGAACAGCTTTCCATCCCCAGGCATGGAAACTCAACCTGTTCAGTCAGGCTGTGGTAAATAGACATTTCTCTTCTTACCTGCCATGCCTTTTTAAATAAAATGTGCAGCACACATTGTCCTTGTCTACAGATAGGTGTGAACATTCCTAACCTCTTTGTAACTCACATTTGCTAACACAAGGACTTATTCCCTCAGGCACATATTATTTCATGATCAAAGAAACTGAAAGGGCAATATCAAGTAATGTGACTGCAGATCCAGAACTTGTTTGGCATTTGTTGTATTTAAATTTTAACTTTTTTTTTTCATAGTTACATTCATAATTTCAGGCTTAACTATTTTTGTAATATCTAAGTCTTTTTTCACCTCAAGAATAATAAGCTGGCATGAAGATCCTCAATACTGCTTCCAGTCCTTCTGCCAACTGCTCTTGAATTTGCCTTCATTCTCTGTAACTATTTGATGGGCAGCTATCTCTTTGTAAACAAGACACTAGGCTTTCCCTGTTTGCCTTGGCTAAGATACTTGTGTTTATGAATGTAGCTAAGATTCTTCTTTATGACTGTAAAATACCCTCAATATTCATCTTTCTGCTGATAAACAAGTTTTTTTTATAGTGGGAAGCACATCAGAAAGACAATGTCAAAACCCCAATCCAAAGTAGCATCTTTTCACAGTATCATAAAATGATTTAGATTGGAAAAGACCTTTAAGATCATCAAGTACAACTTAAGCCAACACTGACAAACCTACCAATAGATCATGTCCCCAGATGCCATATCCACACATTTTTTGGATGCCTCAAGGGATGGTGACTCAAACACTTCCCTGAACAGCCTGTTCCAGTGCTTGGTAACATTTTCCATGAAGAGATTTTTCCCTAAACCTTCCCTGGTGCAACTTGAGGCCATCTCCTCCTGTCCTATGCCTGTTACCTGGGAGAAGAGACTGATCCCCCCCGGCTCCAGCCTCCTTTCAGGCAGTTGTAGACTGCAAAAAGGTCACCCCAAGTTTCTTTTTCTCCAAGCTAAACACCACCAGCTCCCTCTACCATTCCTGACAGGACTTGTGCTCCAGACCCTTCACCAGCTCCCCTGACCTTCTCTGGACCCACTTCAGCACCTCAATGTCTTCCTTGTAGTGAGGGGCCCAAAAGTGAACCCCAGATTCCAGGGCTCTGTGTGTTTGTATAACAACCTTAGAAGATACTCAAATGTATCTGTGCTTCTCTTGGTAGGAGCTTGAGGTCCACACACCTCTGGGACCAATCTTTCCCTGCAGAGTCTCCAGACCAAAGACATCCCTCTGAATTTCTCCTCAGGAGAGAATATCTCTATTTCATTTCAGAATGGAGCAACAATTTTGTGATGTTCTTTCTGATAGCATTTAGTACTGAAATAAAAAAAAGCTTCCTTGGAAACCAAGATCAGATTATTAACACAGTCATCTGGATACTTTGTTAGGGCACTTTTGTCACCTCTTCTGCTGCTCCAGATTTAAATTGTCTGATGAGAGGCTAAAGGACATCAATGTTTCAAATGGACTTTCTATTTTCAGCCAGTAATGCACCTATCAGTTTTCTTTACATTTACCCTGTCTTCCACCTCCATCAAATTCAGTAGCATCTGCAGTCAACACCCACTGGGTTCTGCATCACTTCTTGGGCAGCATTCCACCGAAAATACTGAATGGAAAATGTCCTTGTAAATATTTTAAAAGGGAAAAAGTGGAGTCTGTGCAAACAGAGGTGTGGCGCAATAAAGTTTTGTGTTGTTCTGGTTTAGTTTGGTTTGTTTCTTAAGTACTACAGTTATAATTACTTTGTGAGTGCACAGAACGGTCAACATTAGGAGCTTTTTTTTATGGAAAGACCTTTAATCAACAGTTCTGGATTTTTAGTTTTACTGAATGCATATGAGCTAAAGGAAAAACCTCACAAAGAGGACAGCAGACATAAAATTTTATTGTAGTAGCTTTGACTCATTACCATCTAGGGAAGGGGAGATGCTTAATCTATGAACTGAAATTAATGTACTTTATATTACCATTCAAACTGGAAAACTACTTTGGAGTACCAAGATTATTATCATATTCCCAGAGCACATATAAATGTCACTTTCTAAAAGTCAAAGTTGAAACTGCAAACCACAAAAATCTAATATTGTTACCACAACATTTATTATAGTCACATATCTTTATATTCTAGCTCTTGCTGTTACACTGTAAGTTTGCTGCTTCCTAAACATCTGCTGTGTGTTCAAGACACAAAAGATGAGATGTCTGCCTTGGGGGGAGGCTTTACATATGATAAATCACGTTGGGAATAGAAAGGGAGCACATTTAAGTCTTGTTATGAGGCGAAAGAACACCCTGCTGTATTTTAGCTGTTCAGTTATAATCCACTGTATACACACTATTTTGGAATAAAAGTTAACAGAGGAAGTTATTCGAGAATGCTTTTGAGAACTGGGTATTCATAAACAGGCAGCATGTCAGTTCACTTCTGCAATCTGCTTTTCAGTGTTTGTGTGTATCTATGTGCATACCAAAGGAAAATGAGACTTTGTTTTTGATGCAGGACATCCAGAGAGAATAGGAATTCAAAATGGCAGCCAAAGCCTGAACCTCAAATGCCATTAACACCCTGCATGTTCTTTCCCTGAAAGCTGATACATAAATATTTTTAATTCCTGTACCAAATATCAAGGGTCATATGTGATGACAGAAGATTTAAAATAAAATTCTGAAGCATGGAAATCATGGAAATATTACAAGTGCTTTAAAAGCACTGCTCCTCATTGCGAGACAGGTAACAGTTAAATACTTTTTTCATGTAGTGATTAAGAGCTCTCCCTGTCACCCATCTTTATGTAATCCTACCAGTACACAGTGGTGGGCTGCCAGCACAGAAGCACATAAATCACTGCTACAGTGCTGGGAGAGCGAATCTGAAGTGTGTGGGAAGAAGTGCTATGGAAAGTGTATCCCACAGACAAGCAGAAGAAGGCAGTGTGAGAAGGGAGAGACAGGCTAACATTACCAGTGCCCCAGAATCCCAAAACATGCTGTTGAAATCCCATCTCCCATCCAGCTTCTGCAGCATGGGAAGGGGTAGACAACAGTGCAAAGGGCATTTCTTCATGGTTAAGATCTGCTTTTAATAACAGCTACTTTGTCAAGCCAAGAAGAAAGTAAATGGCAAGAAATTTGCTTTAGGCTGGAGTTAGGAGGAAATTTCACCTACACAGATGGAGTTACGTAAGGCTTCATGTTTTTTCAGATCACTTGTCAGCTCCAGAAAACAAATATTATTTAGAAAGGTCTTACTGGCCCTCACTATTAAGTTCAGGGCTTCAGATTCTGGAACCACAGTGCCACACAGCCTGTGCCTCTCCTAAGGTTGATGCCCAAGCACTCATCCCCCAAATCAGTGGAAGGAGGTGGAAACGGATGACTTTCCTGCCCTTTGGGTGGCACATTCTTCAGTTGTGCCACAGCCTCCATGCAGGTGCCCTGCCTGTTCCACTGCTCTCGCTGAGTAGCAGGGGTCTGATCTGCCTTGTGGCAAAGGTCCCCTCCTGTGTCTCACCTGCTGTTTGTGACTCCATGGTGCCCCCTCACAAAGCTTCAACACATCCACCAGGAAGGTTTGCAGCACCACACTGTCTGTGAGAAGGAAGGAGGTACTCCTGCCCAAGACTACATCTCCTCCATTTCCCCAGACCAGCTGCACAGGTGCTTCAGGCTCCAGCAGGGAAAGGCTTCACTCAAAGGGTGTTGTTGTTTTTGCACTGAAACATTTTTGAGCTGGCAGAGCAGCTGTGTGGTAGTCCTCACCTCCCACTTTTCAAAGCATTCTCTCTCACTTCTTTCTACCTCAAAGTGTGGCTTGTTTCTCAATGACTGCCTGTGAGGAGGGAAGCCACAGCCAAGGCAAGGTCTGCTACTTTCCTGGCATGAGTTTCAGTGAGGTGGGGATGGTCCACAGCCCATGTGTTCATCCCAACACCCTGTGCATGGAGATTCTCTCTTTCCACCGTATTTTGCAATAGAAGGAGCTCCTGTATGTAACCCATATCAGGCTTTCAAAGCTTTCAGAGGGGCTGGGAGGCTGGCCAGCAGCACTGAAGAGACAAAGGGACACTTTAAATCTGGAGACAAAGCTGACTTCTAAAGGCTTCTGTTGCTGTGCGTGGTGTATTTAGCAGACTTCAAACCACCATGGGAACTTCTGTGGCTGTTTGTCATGGCTGCTTCTCATGATGGATTGTTGGAGGACAATAAACTCAAGAAGATACAATAAGCTCAAGAAAGGCAATTTGCATTTCTTAAAATGCAAATTCTTTTATGCTATGGCATAAAATATAAATAATATTAACATTTCACATATTAAACTGTAGTTTTTGCTTGAGTATCTTAACATTTGGAGATCTGGCTCTGAACAATGTCGTGAAGCTCCCACTGTGGAAATTGCTTGGCTGGGAACACCTGTCTTTTGTTTATATGGGTTATCTCTGCCAGGAACAACAGCAGGTTCTTGAGATCAGCAGCTGTCTACTGAAGGTAGATCACCTTGAGAAAATCAAGCTGGAAAAGAGAAAGGACAGACAGAAAGTAGAAACACATCCCAAAGCAAAATGAAGAGATTGAAAGACAAGGTGAGAGTAAGAAGTAGGAAGACTGAGCAAGATGCTGTTAGCACAGAAAAGAGTGAACAGAAAAGAGTGAACAGGCAAAACAAATCACAATCTGCTTGTGCACCTACCAAAGACAGAGGGACTTCCAAGGGAAGGGCAAGCTCTACCTGCAGGGCCCTGCAGTGGGGAGGGTGTCTTACCCTGGGTGCTCAGCCTGCTCTCTCTCTCCAGAAAAGCAATCTCCAGAGGTTCAGAAGCTCTGCACCAAGCTGCTTCATTGCTCACAAATCACAATCTGACTGCAGAATCTGTTTGAGCGGGGATTTGTCTTCCTTTGATAATCTTTCATCTCCTTTAGGAAGGAACTTCCAGAGGGAGAGGACACTGGGCCAGCAATAAAGAGTTGTTAATTTTGATGATGGCCTAATCAAGGGAAAGAGAGACTGTCATCATGGAGTGGTGGGCTCTTCACTGGTAAAAATTCCTCAGTCAGAGCTGATTTATGTTCCTGGGTCTGAGGCGTGGAATTCTTTTCTCTGCTCATTGTTACACTCGCAAAAAAAAAAAAAAAAGTCCCAAGCTAGTATTTAGGATGTTTGATGTGAAAAACATCTTCATCTGTAAAGCTGTAAAGCAATAGTTCATGCATTAGTATGGCTTCATGGGAAAACTCTTGCTTAGGTCTGTTCCCTATGTGTTAATTATAACTAGAACCTATTTCTCTGCTAAGCTTCAAGTTACACTTGAAGCAACAAAGGTTTGTAGGTAAGTATAGAAAACCATTAACAGAGGCAGCAGCTACAGAATACACAGCTTTTTTATATATAAAGAGTGGCTCATGCATGGGCAAGTGAGGCAGCTGCAGCATTAACACCCAAACTCTTGTATAAAAAGGAAAAAATGCAGGTTTATTGTGTGGCTCATGCATGGGCAAGTGAAGCAGCTGCAGCATTAACACCCAAACTTGTATAAAAAGGAAAAAATGCAGGTTTATTGAGAAAAGGAGAGAGAAAAATAAGCCTATAGATTTGGCATGGAGCTCTGTTTTGTTCTTGCTCCCCCTGTCCTGGGTGGAAGGATGGAGGAGTCAGTGGCACAGCACAACCTTCCCTGACCCCACTCACCCCCATCAGTCCCTGAAAATGTCATGGGAGGAGGGTGCTGGAAAGCAAAGAATGAGTCTGAAGACAGAGAGAATTAATAGTACAGGAAATTTCCTGGAAAGCATGAAGTAAACACTTGAAGAAAAGCACAGAGTTGCCTCCCACCCTCAGCAACTGTATCTCACACTGCATTGTCTTTAATCATTACTCAGGAACTATGACATGCAATAATCTACTTCCTCAGCTTCATTTAGCATTTGCATGACAGAGCCTTATCAAAATGGAGCTACTGGGACTGCAAAACAAACACTTCATTAAAGCTGAATGTTTCTAATTAAATCCAGTAGGATGAACACATTACAATGAATGTCATTTCCAATAGTGTCCCTAGGATGACAAAACAAAGCTGCTGTGAGTGGCACAGAGCAGAGAAAGCACCCCACACGTGCACGTGGTGCTTTTCCTGAGAGCCCTCTCCAAAAGCTGCTGGCAAGGCACGTGCAGCACATTGTCCCTCCCCAGAGCAGCACCCTGCAGCCCCACGGCAGGGCAGTGGCAATGGTCACAGGTGGCACTGTGCCATCTCTGCAAGGCAAAACTGCATGAAGCAGGAGGCAGAGCAAGGAAGTGAAGCAAAGATGCCTTGCAGCTGCAGCTGAAGCCAGCAAGGATACCTGCATGTCCGTGGGAAGCCAGCGAGGCTCTAGAAATCAGGGTGTTGGGCAAAAGGGGCAGGGGACAGCACCTGAGGTTACCTTAGTGCCCTTGCACAAGGTGCAGAGGTGGGAACAGAGGAAGGCCTTTGGGGAGATTCCTTCAGAAATCCTTCCAGAAAAATACCTGAAATTAGGTTTTTCTAAAAACCAATATCATCCTGTTTGTGAGGTACCAATGGCTTGAGTCAGCTTTGGGAGAAGTGAGTGGTGAGGAGCCAATAACAGGATGGTGGTTTCTGTCTGAAACAGCCTAAATGTCCTCAATTCCCAAAGGATTTCAACAGAGGGCACTTGAAGCTGACTTCCTTCCCCAGAAAATTACATATTTTCAAGAAAACCAGCAAAAGGTGGCAGGTGCTCCCCTAGGAGCAGCACTTGTAATTATGGAGAAACTCATTCTGGGCAGTCTAAATTTGAGATGCTTTTTCTCTTCTGTCCCAGGTGATTTTTTGTCTTTTTCATTGTTCTATGTGGAAAATTAAAAGGATATGGTTCTATGTCCTTTTCTCCTGTAGCGAGGCTTCTTCTGGTAATGGCCATCAGAGAATGGGTCCCACCCACCATGGCCAGAGCAGGTGGTGCAGAGCACTGTCAGTGCTGATGAGAGGAGCCAGATGTCTCCAGCAGTGCCATCTGTGACATTTATCCCTAGCACTCATGGTCTGTGATGTACAAACACTGACAGGCACGGCCAGGGGACTCAGAAGGACTGCTGAGGCAGCTGGGTCGTTCACCATAACCCATGGGGAAAGGCAAGGAAGACAAGGGTGGACAGCTCATTCAGAATGTTCTTCAAACACAAAACACACAGTGGCAATGAGATAACTTAGTTTCGGGGGGTTGTTTTGCACTCCTGGTGAGGAAAAAGTAAAGGAGTTTTAAAATGTTGTGAAGGAAGGCTTGTTTGAGGCTGGCTAAGGTGACACACTGGGTTTCACTGCCTGGGATGATGGTGGGATCCAGCACTGGAGCCTGGATTATCCTGTCAAACACAGGCTTGCTGTTATGTAAGGATTGACAGAAGTGTGATTCATGCTGCCTTAGCCAACAGGAATGACTGGAGTGGTCTCCTGAGGACCCTGCCAGTCCTATTCTTCCATCCTCACAATTGTTATTTCTGTCCCTTTTGCCCAATTACAGTAATGACAATCTTACTCCTGACTGTTAACATAAGCTGCCACATTTCCTGTGCCATATCTGAACTGCATTAAAATCAAGCCTCTGCTGATCACAGGCTGGCCAGCAGATCAGTGGGACTGCTGTATTTGTACTGCAGAAAAGACTTGCAGCAAGGTATTTATAGGAAATCCATATGTAGAGGAATATTGTTACACACTGGAAACAGATTGCAGTCCAGAGCAAAACAAAACATGGAGGAATAGTCATTATTCACACAATCAGTACATATATAGCATAATCACCCACAAGGCTGTCAAATGAGGTCAAACCCTGTTGCATTTTTGGCAATCAGTAGGCAGTGAAGCCATGTGTCCCTACCAGGAAGACAGGATTTGATCCACAACAGCACTTGGGGTCAGCATGGGATAAGCCAGATGGGAACTGGGCTACTTTCAATACTTTTCAAGATCCTCTCCCCAGGACATGTTGCTCTGTGACTTTAATCAGCCATGGCAAATCTGGGGAGCAATAATGAAGTTTAATCCCCACACACATGCCCTCATAGACTCACAGAATGGTTGAGGTGGGAAGGGATCGATCCCTGGAAGTCACCTGGTCCAAGACCCTGCCTGGACCACCCAGAGCAGACTGCCCTGCACCATGTCCAGCTGAGCTATTATTTCTCAAATTTCTTTTTTTCTTAAATTTAAGTAATGTGCTAAACCAATCAAAACATCTGGGGAAGATGTGCAGTGATGAAGACTTAACAAGATTAAACAAAAGTGCCATAAATACTTTTTTTTTTTAAATCTGGTCACATGAAAGACATCAGAAAGCATCTGATAGGCAGCAAGTCAAACAAAAAAGGCACAGACACAAATACATAAAACATGAAGGGTGGGAGGAATGCCTTAAATACCATACAAAATTTATTTCATTAAGCAGCAGCTGAAAACATCATTGATGCAACACTGCAAGAGTTGGGCCTCATTTCTCCTCAGATGGGTTTGACCATTCTCTGATCTTTACCTTGTTCCAGACCACTCTCTTTCAGACTGACAGGCTTATTTGGAAATAGAAAGAACATCAAGATACTTTCATGAGGGATGCCTTGTGAACCCTGTGTGGGATGTTCAATTATTTTAGGAGTCCCTGGCAGGGTCTTGGCCCACACCATGCAGTACTCTTCTGAACAAGCCCCAGATGTGGGAGTTAGTGCTGTCCCTGCAGGTGCTGTGGATGCAGCCCTGCTCCAAGGGTTGGATGATAACAGTGCAAGACCAGGTTGCCCCATTCAACTCGATCTTGGAACAGCTAAAAACCATGGGTACATTTAATTTAGTACTGGAAGTGTAGCCTGGAAGTCTAAAATGGAATGGGTGAGCTTCACAAAACCAAAAAATTTATATAGCAACACAGTGAAAATGTCCACCACAGGACCAGGAAAAGTGAGAATTTCTGTATTTATTTATCCCGAGTAGTTAAACATAACATGTCTAGAAAATCAAATAAGGCTTTCAAGAAATGAGATCATGCAGCAAGCAGGTTTTGCTGGACTTCATAAGAAGCAAACCCTGAAGGCTTCAAAACACACATTGTTTAAGCCACAAGGGCCAGGGTTTTGGTTATTTACCTTGTGCTGATACATTTGAAGAGCTTCTCAGTGGCTGCTGAAGGGGCTGTTACCCACTCCATGGGGTACCACTATGCCCTGGCTCCCAGCTAAACATCCCCTCCACACCACCACGGTGCAGCAGCAGTGACTGACCCATGCTGCATGTGCACAGATTGCCAAAGCTGAAATTTGACTCACTG
Organism: Passer montanus; assembly: GCF_014805655.1. Lineage (NCBI taxonomy): Eukaryota > Metazoa > Chordata > Aves > Passeriformes > Passeridae > Passer > Passer montanus. Next base: position 4,719,400 of record NW_024366480.1, read on the forward strand.
TGTAATTTGTTTTAGGAGGTACAAACCTGCTTGTAATGAAAATTTAATGTTCTGTGACTCATGCTCCATTGAAGTTTATAGAAGTTTTCATGGTCATGACATTTATTAGCAAAGCAACTGGTACCCCCCTGGTTATTTACAGACAGCTAGAATTATCTTGATGAGTTTTCTTGGCTATTTAGAGCCAGTCAGAATTATCTTAATGAGTTTTCTTGTTATGAGTTCTCAAACAATCTTATCTTCTCTGTACAACAGGAGCAGTTCACACTTACAGACCAAAATAGGTCTCAATCAACCCACAAATTCCAATTACAGATTTTATGGGTTTGGACATTGCTTTTAGACTGTTATTGAATAATATATTAGAAATTGCAGTGATAATCCCACAAACGTGTTCAAAATTATTTTCTTTTACATATTTCTTTCCGCCCATGTTATTTCCTTCAAAATACAAGGTCCAATTTTTTCTCCTGTTTCACTGGATTTTATTGCAGTCTGAGACTGTTTATCTTTCCTGTCATCTTTTTCACCTCAGAACATTGCTGAGAACAAAAAACTTTTGTTTTTTAAGATAGCAATTGACAGATAAGAGCTTTAATATAATATAACCACAGAATTATTAGTTTTGGGCACGACAGCATCAGCAATGACACATTCTTATCCAGTAGGGTTGTTACAGACCCATTGGAAACTTGGCAAAAACCAGGTAAACCTAGATTTAATCCTTTGAAATTGTATCTGAGGCATCCCTTCCTGAACCTCTCTAAATTTCCTGATGGCAACTAAAGCTCAGAACAACATTAAACTGTTGAATTATATTTCTGGAGCATTTCAATATTTTTGCCATAATTTACAGATGAAGTTACATTTCAACTAACACAGTTTTACTTTGCAATACCTTTTTTTAGCCTGTTTGTAAGATATTTCAAAACAACTTAAATAAAAGGGAAAATATAAATAAACATTTTTGCTCAGATTAACCAAAGGATTTTTCTTTAGGCATGTGCTTGTTCACAAACAAGTCAAAATTCTATGGCTTTTTAAGAAAGATGCTGAAGAAAATTACTTCATACTTTGCTTGTCCCGTGGTCTGTGCAATACATTTTTACACTAACATCAAAAAGATGGGACTCTTGGAGGATGAACCATAACAACTTTGAAATTTGCTTCACGTGAGCAGAAAATTCTTTTGAAGTCTGATGAGAAATTAAATTATGGATGTTAATGCAATTCCATCTTGTTATCCAGTACACACAGTTCTTCAAAATTTAATCAAGAACAGGCATTGATTTTTTTAAATGGATGTTATTTATCAAAAATTAAATGGAGATTATGCCCTAAGTTACAGTGGCTTTACTACCTTAAGACCCACCATGAAAAGAACTACAGCTCCTTGATACACTTTATTTTACATAATACATTTTTCATTTTTCATAGCTTGTTCTATGTGAATAGCAACAAGGATGACCCTAAAAGCAAAACTAAGCTGCCTTGTCCCAGCCTAAAGGCAGTGAGGAAACAGCCAGCTGAGATAGTCAATTCCTCACTGTTAGAGACAACTTTCACTTACCTGAGACCCTCTTCAATTTACTAAAGAAAATTCACTCCTGCAAACATCCCAACAACGTCAGCGTGTCTGTGCCTGGCCATGGTGTATTCCCAGTGCAAGGAGTGGAGCTGGGGAGGAAAAGGAACACACAGCAATGGGAAAGACATTGTTTGCAAAAAGGATACTTCAGAGGAAAAGAAGGCACACAGACTGTAATAACAAACATCTGAGAGTTTAACTACATCACTAAATTTGCAGTTTCTAATATGACTCTGTAGTAATGTATGTGGTCTTTTAAAAGAGCTGGGATTGATTTATTTTTTTTTTTTTAATATGAATGGAAGTTCCACGTGGAAGAAATCAACCCCTTCCAGTGACATCCCCAGCATCCATCACCTTTTCCCTCAGCTTACACTGGTGTAACAAGAGGCTGCCTGGTCCCAGCTGATGTCTCTTACACACATTTATTTTCTCCTGCTACAGTATATAGTACACTGACATCTCCACCTTCCAAGAAGGTGGGAGGACTTGCAGCTTTCTTCCTTAGATGGATGTGACAATATGAAATAGGGATAGCTAACTCATCACTTGCCGAGGATGTGCCAATTCCCCTCCCAGCCCCAGAGGAGCAAACCAGAACATGGGAGCCACTGAAGAAACTGCTAAAATGTAGGGAGAAAGATCAAGGTCAGTAAGAGCTGCTCCTAACACCACAATGTGAGACACACTTGGCACATGAAAAGATCAGATACTTCAGGCTTCTTGGCACTGAAGACCATGTAAGCAAAAAAAAAAAAAATTCCCTGAGCACTTTGCACCCAGCAGAGGCAAATCTGTCACCCCAAGAGGTTGGTTTGACAGACCAGGTAAGGCAGATGAGACAGAGCTGATGAACCAAGATGTGAAGCTGGTAACTGGAGAGTGAGGCCTGGCCTTGAGTGGGACCAGCTTGGAAAATCAAAAAGAAGTTTCATGCTGGTTTGGTTTTCTTCTTTCTTGAAAAGCATCCTTTTCTTTGCAGGGCAGAGGACAAACCCATCTCCAGAACAATAATTGACCTCCCAAGCAAAAGCAAAGCCAGGAGATAAGCATGGTAGACACCAGCTTCCTCCAGGTACTGCTCCCTGAGAGACATGAGACTGTACTCAAGATTTGGTGCTCCTCAGAAGGGACCTGCAGCTGGGGATTGACTGTGAGAAAAGCTCGCTCACCAATAAAGTTGGAAAAAGACAAAAGTCTCAAAGCAAGACTATTTAAATATAAACAAGTCCGCTGAGTTGGGTGCATCTCCCTGAGGAGGCACACCTCCCCTCAAAATGCACAAACTTTGTGCTCTTCCTGACCCGTGGGGGTCCCTGTCCCTTTTTTCCTTGGCCTGGGTACTCAGAAATTCACATCCAACCCCCTACTGTGCTCCAACCAACACCTTTTTCCTCTTCCCCCTTCTGTCCCCAGCAGCCAGCCTCAGTTTGCTCCCCTTTTCCTCCCGCTCACACTCACCAGGCCTGGCCTTGTGCTAGTTACACCTTTGCACGTGCTCTTGTGGCTACTTACAATGGCTGAAGCAAAACATTATTTTATCCCTCATATCTACCAAGTGTTTTCTTAGCTGTGATTGCCTTGGAATCATCATCATCATAAACCATTTCTACTTCTGGAGGTTCTTCATTATGAACTGATAAGTTCAATGATAGATGTTCATCATCTGCTCCAGTTTCCAGTATGACTGGCCAAAACTGCTCCCAGGAGGTCTCAGATCAGGTCCAGTACCTTGTGGTTTGACCCAAATTGTTCCTCAGGATGCCACTTTCGCATCTGAAAGGCAAGATTTGGTGCTGAGCCATTGCCAGACATGTGGGTCATATGTGCCTCTGTGTACAGGGGTGAAACAGCTTCAAGCACTATCCTGCATCCATGTGCAGAGTTCAACCTTCCAGCATGGATCCAGCTCCTGTCAGCCACACCAGAACTTTTCTAGCTGCTGCTCTGGACCAGAGCCTGCTGGGTGGAGACAGACAGACTGCCATGGTTTGTGGGGGGGCAGGGGAGGAGGCTGCAGCACATGGGCACAAGCCAGGCTGTCTCATGGCCTCAGAAGAAGAGAAGGAGAATGCACATGCTAAAGAAATGATGGCAGTGCAGTGGCTGCAAAGCAGCCATGGCTGAAGTTACCTGTTGCACTTAACACGTGCTGCAGCTCCCGCTCAGTGTGCTTGGGAAACCTTTCATGACTCACCCCTGGAGCTTTAAACACAGAAAGTGTGACTGAGCTGCTCCCTCAGGCCAGTTTCAGGAATGGCAAAGTTTCCCCAGGGAACCTCAAGTACTCTGAAAACTCTACAGCTTCTCCTTTCTTCTGACTTTAGCATTAGACAACACAGGTCTTGCAGCAAAACCAAGAAATCTACAGGGTCAAACTTGCTGTGCATCCACCAATGTCCCAGTCTCCATGATATTTTTCTTAGCTTGGGGCTGGAGTCCTGTGCAATGAGCATCATCTGGAACTGCAGTGAGTGTTACCAGAAGTCCAGAAGGATACTGTGCATCCCAAGGGAACACATTTAAGTGAAATCTTCCTCTGATTTCTTCTCATAACAGATTCCATGAATTTTCTTAATCAGCAGCCTAATCTTGTGTGGCTGACACTCTGCAGGTTTGGAAGAGAGCTGCAAGGATGTGAGGAAGGTGTAAATTAAACTAGGTCACCTCCAGATTATTCTAATTTACTTCTTCCGGTGCTTGCAGAGTTGCCTTCCACTTCAGCTTCTGCCTCAAGCACCCCAGCTCGTAACTGATACTAATTAGACTCCTAAAGCAAGATGCATGCTAATGTGTAGGCAGAAATACAAATACAATTTTATTGCATTAAAGTATGACTGCCCAGCAGCAATGCTCCATTCTACCTTATAGCCCAGTGCCCCTGCAAAACCAAAAGTGGTGCATAAACACCTCAGTGCTCTGGCACCAGCTCCCATCTGCTTCCTCAGGGAGCTTCTCTGGGCAGAAAGCAAGTGCTTCAGTGGCGCAAGGCAGGAAGAAATAGTCAGCACCCACCCCAGGGGCCATCAGAAGGAGGGGTTGGTTTTCATCCAGGGCAGGAGCAGAAAGCCCTGCTCAAGGGGATGAAGGGAGGGAAGGAAATGGCAGGTTTCTTGGTGGCATTTCCCTCCCATGGGCACAACTAATCCCCAGCCATGCTAGCCCCTGAGCAGGAGGAGCCACTGGCACCCTGGAGCAGCTGGCATCCACGTCCACATGGGAGGATGCCACATCATGCAGGCCAGTGGCTCTAGGAAAAATATCATCAGTCACTGATGGAGATGCTTCTGCCATGGAGGAGTAGATGCTAAAGAACAGCTGAGCGGGGGGCTGTGGTTTATTTTTAATTTTGACTCATCAGTCACTAATGGAGCCACAGGAGATGCTCCTGCCGTGGAGGAGTAGATGCTAAAGAACAGCTGAGCGGGGGGCTGTGGTTTATTTTTAATTTTGTAAAGCATATTTGCCTTCCACATGATGCTCTCATTCCTCCTCTCCCAGCACATGTAAATAGAGACAGGGAATGGCACATTCAGGTCCCACAGACTGAGCCACAGCACAGAGCTGCTGCAGATCACAGTGTTTGCTGTGGCTGTCTCTCAGACCCACCTGCATCTCACAGACACATCTTCCTTTTCCTCACACCCCAGGGCAAGGTCAAGTAAGGGAGTCAGTGGGGCAGCCCCACAGCACTTTTCAGCCCGTGCTGCTTATCTTGGCTGGCAGATCCAAGCATGGCACAGTCCCAGACCACCACACTGAGGAAAACCTCTGGATACAAAACCCCTCCCTGGGCAGAATCATGTTTCACTCCTGGAAAGTTTATTGGCTAACCTACAAGGGCTCTCAAATAAAGTTTATGAGCCTGTAAATGCTCCCTGCCATGAAACGGCCCCAGGAGCCAAGGATAACCTGTGTGAGCTTTACCACAGCCCTTTAGCAGGAGCAGTGCTGGGATGGCACAGGCTGCTCCCAGGGGCCGGAGGGAGGGAAGCTGTGAAGCAGGGAGGGTGAGCTCCCCACTACAAACATCAGCAGCTGCTTCAGCCCACGACTGCTGGGGTGGCACTCAGGCCACCTGGCAGCTGCGGTGTCCCACATGGATGGACACTGCCCTGGAGGTATTTGCTGTTCCTGAACCTAAATCTACCAGCCTCTCATGATCTTATGTTCTTGCCTTTCATTGCAAAAGCCAGGCAGTAGTTGTAAAACTGGGACAGCTGCTGCTGACAATTAATTAGCTTCGGATAAGGTCTTCAGGGTGGCCATTGGGAAATAAATGAATGCTGCTTAAGCCAGCAAAGTCCCCCTGGCAATCTCTGCCAGACCCCACCCTGCCAGGAGGCACCAGGCAGGCAAGCAAGGAACCCCGCTGCCTTCTGCTTGCAGGGCTGGGTCCCCACCAGCCCAGCCCAGCCCTAGCACCGCACTAGGGTTGGCACGCTCTGCCAATGCACTGCAGCTTCACGGTTTATTTTAACTGGATGCTTGTTCCAGTGTGGTCTAAAACACTGCTGGCCGGCAGGGAAGATTTAGATTACAGAGAAGGTGAACACCTGCCCAGCGTGGCACAAACTCCACCTTCACTCTGACCTACCACCTCACCTGTGCGAGCAGTACTGTGTGCAGGAAGAGCAGAGAATGGGGCTTTAGAGGTGCTCAGCACACCAGAGCCACACTTGCAGTCTCACATCTATCACACTGGCTGGGTCCAATGTTTCCAGTGGCTCCCCATGACACTGAAAGGGGGTAGTCTGGAACTGGATATTAGGAGGAAATTGTTTACTGTGAGGGTGGTGAGCACTGGAACAGGGTGCCAAGAGAAGCAACCTGGAGGTGTTCAAGGCCAGGCTGAATAAGGCTTTGAGCCATCCGATTTAGTGGAAAGTGTCCCAGCCCATAGCAGGGGAATTAGAGCTAGATTCTCTTTAAGATCCCTTCCAACCCAAACTATTCTGTGATTTTGTGCTTCTGTACTCACCAGTATCCTGTGTAAGGATCTGCCTCCCCATCTTTGAGGTCTATGGAAAATGCTTCTCACTCCAGCCCCAGCCATCCGTCTGCACAAGCAGTGTTTGTGTTGAACACCACTGATGCATGTCCAGCTGTGGTAAACTTCCATTCTTCAGCCTCACAAGCACAATACCTGTTTGGAGGAAAAAACTGCCTTTCCTACTTCTGGCCAAAACCCCAGCTTTTTGTGTGGTCGATTTGAGACTAACCAGACCCTGTTAATTTGGACCTACACTCAACAGCAACAGGGAAATGAATTAGCATGACACAAATGAAACCAAGTGGCAGCAATTGGTCTCTGTTTTATGGACTTTGGGCAACACCATTTGAGCTTAAAGTACAGTCAGCATGTGCCAATGCTGCTACTTCATCCAATGGAGGTGGAAGAGAAAGATTTGCTTATGCACACCACAAGGTAAAGCAACACCAAGAGTAAATGTAGGTTAATATTCTAAATAACAGAAGAGCTTTAACACACCTCTCAAGAACCTCATGTGTTCAAAGTATGCAAATCTAATGGGCCCAAGGTGAATAAAATCAGCCAGTGGGGGGGAGGTGGGAGAGAGGGAAAAGAAAAAGAAAAATCAAGACAGCGAAAAATGCAATTATTTTTTAATTATACAGAGGAATTCTTATCCAGTGACTTGGTGTTGCAAACAGGCACTGCAGTAGGCCATGCCCTGCTGTGAGAATCCCTGCATTTATTTCAGCAGCATGCAATGTTTCCCCATGAGCTTGTCTGGCCTCAGCAGCCTATGGAGAGCCATAAAACTTCCTGCCTGCACCAGATGCAGGATGTGCATCCCGTGGCTGTGGCCACTGCCTTACAGCCTCACAGCTCAGGAGGACTGGGGGTTCCAAGGAGGAAGACTCATCACCTTGTCCCTCTGCCTGCGTGCAGGGCTTGTGGCATTGGCCAGCTGCTGTCCTTTCCAAGGTGCTCCAAAGGCAGGTGACATCCTCACTCTGCCCTCAGACCCTGCTCGGTGTGGGAGAAGCTGGGAAAACACTTTTTGGCTTTACACCCTGCTCAGCTAACGAGGAATTCAGCAAACTGGACCAACTTCACAGAAGGGGCTTCTAACAACAGGAATCTTGGAGAAACAAACCAAGCAATGCTTTTTTTCCATGATGATGTTAACCCAAAAATGAAGCACATGTGGTAGTGGCTGTAGGAGCCCTCCAGACACCATCCCTTCAGCCCACAAAGGGATGACTGAGCAAGGAGCAAGGCAGCTCTGTCAGGGCTTATCATAACACCTGTCTCTGAAGGCAGCAACTGCACACACTGTGAATGAAGTAATTTAATAAAAACATTCAGTTCTCCAGTCAGTCTAATAAGCTGTAATCTAAATCTACTTCCCTTCAAATTGAAAGAAAAAAGAAATCAATAACTGATAGGCAACCCTCTTCTCATGGGGCAGAAATGCTTGCTATAACAGCTCTAAACTGCTACTCCTCTGCACCTTGGGTTTTATCACTGCCCTGGGACCTCACAACCAAGACTGGAACAGCCTTTATTCACTAACCTGGCTTAAATTCATTAATTCACGGAAACTCTTCTCCATAGCTACCTAGCCAAGAGGAACTCAACAGTTGAGGTAAATTTTAAAGACACTTCCCTATTTTCCTGGAGCCTCATTTAATGCCCATTCTCCTCTATAGTCCCAGATTTTCTGCCACCTGGAGAGCTGAGATGTCTGAGAGAGAAGCAGGTATTGGGGGGTTTCTGTGCATCAAAAGATGGTTTAGCTGTACCTGGATCCAGGTCTGGAGGAGCTGCTCCACAGCTGCCACTTTCCCAAAGGACACCCCAAGTCCTGCTCCATGCTGTGAGGATCAAAGCAAGCCTGAGCTCAGAAAAACTGAACCCGGTAGCAAATAAACCAGTAAAGGCCCATAGAAATGTTTTCAAATGCTAGAGACCTAATAATGGAACATTTGGTTTAGTAGAGAATCACACTTGCTCCAAAGCTGTAAATTACCTCTTCAAAGAGATCCAAAGCTTTCTGTGTCTGCCAGAGCTTGCCCACATGCACAGGCTCTGCTCTGGGAATGAGGATGGGGCTGTGGCTCAGAGCAGAGGCACCTCAGTCCCTGGCATTGCTGCTGCCAAGGTGAGAGCAGCAACAGCCCCGGTGGGGCTGAAACTTCCAGGGCTCAGGCCTCCCCAGGTCTGCTCTGGGCTCCTCATGTTTAACACTGGCAGCAAATATTCCCAGAACTTGTGATTTTCCAGGCCCCCAAAGCTACTTCTGCCATGACTTCCAAGTGAGCAGATGGTAGCAGCAGTGTGATTATTCAATGTGATTATTCAGATATTTATTAGTTAGTGTTTGTGCTGCTCACCATTGGGTTCAGTTCCCCAGAGCTGGGTGAAGAAGCCCTCAGGGAAGCCTTTGCAGGACATGAGAAACCACACCAGCCTGTGTATGATGATGACTTTTGTGGCACTGCTGCTGGCATCTCAGCAATGAGCAGTGTCACTGCTGTCACTCCCACTGTCACCAGCACGGTTTTTGCTGGTCATACTTTTCCTACCCAAGGCATGTCACTGCCTTCAGGATTCTCCAACCCTTCCCTGGGTGGTCTCAGTCTCTCAGGAGCTGCCTGATGTGCCACAGCAGTCTGCCTTCAATTAATCTCTCAAAACTGCCTGCGAAGCAGCAAACAGCCCATCCCATCCTGGAGACCCTCATGGCAGAGGCCAGCAGTGGTGACCATCATCAGCACACAATGTCCATGGACAGGCTGCTGGGTAACAGACCTGCAAACCAGAGCCAGGACAACCTCCTGCATGGTAAGGCCACCAGCTGTGAAAAGGATTCCTGCATTTCCTCATAAAACAACCCAGGTATAATCTCTTCAGAGCCATGTCTGTGGGCTAAGGAATAGTGATGGGGAGGCAGATTTTCCCCGAAACTCTCAAGTTCAGCTTAGGCTGCACTGCCAGAGGCATTTGTCAGATCAGTAAAAAGTATTTGGATGTTGAGACTTGTTCTTAACACTTCTCTTGCATCTGCCCATTGAAAAGAAAAAAAAAAAACAACCACCAACTCCTCTGGTATCCACCCAGAGCCTTCAGTGTGATTTTGGGATCATCTTCACTAAAAGAAGTAACTTATGGATGACCTAAAAGAGGGGTTGTTTGAGGGGCTTATAAAAACCAGCCTCATGAGCAGGCAGCTCCCTCCAAGCCCAGGCTGGGGCAAGCAAACCTGGCTCTGGTCAGCCTCTGCCCCAGTGTGACAGGCCAGTGCTCCACTGCAGGCCTTTCCTCTCCCTCTGGCACTGCACTCTGGGACCAGCAAGAGCCAAGTCCAAGCAGGCAGGACTTCAGCCTGAGCTGCAGCTGGAAGGGCACAGCAGCACCCTGCCAGCCATCACACCGAGTGGCAGAGCAGCGACCAGCAGGGCTGCTTATGGCATCCCAGTGGCCTAATTTTGGTAGGAGTAGGAGTAGAATATGACATTTAGGAGAGACTTTCAAGGATAGCCTTTGAGCAGATCACATCCAGCTGTCACTGGGCTGGTACAGATTTTTTTTTCTGACATTCACTGAGCACCAGAGGGACAGAATCCAAAGTCGGTCCCTGCTGGTGACGTTTTGGAAGAATCAAAAAGAAATTTCCATCAGTCTGTTGATCTTATTTAATTATCTGCTGGTGAGGACCTCCCACTGCCTCTGCAGCAAGAGGCATTTCCTAAAGGAACTGGCAAGGCCTTGGAACAAGCCCCAAAGATGGCCTGTCCTCATTGCAGGAGTCAACACCTCACCCTTAATGCCAGGCTGTTCTCTGTGACAGCTCTCCTACTCCTGCAAGATCACCAGAGATGCTGCAGCAATTATGGGAGGCCATTCCCAGAGTAACAGTAACCAACAGTGGACTACAGCACAAAAAGGGATGGATGATACAGATTTGTTCCTGTGAACCCATCAGCAGCCACACCAGGGCTCACGCAGTGATGAATGGTGCTGGCCAGTGCGGTAGAAGGAGGAGGACATTTCCCAGGTAAGCCCCTCAAGCATATTTGTAAAACAGGATCTGCAGGGCAGGAGCCCCTGGTCAGCAGCACTCCACAAGAAGCTGATATTGGCAGCACTGCTGCCTGTCATGGAAATCTCATGTCTGTCATTCACAAATCCTTTTATTTCATTCAAAGGGTCAAAATTCAACAGGAAATTCCCCAGCCTGCCCACATGAGTACACTCAAACAGCCAAATCCCAAAGTTACTGTTCAAAGCAGAAATGTGTGCTCCATACTGGCCAAAACCAGCCATTCCTGAGATCTGCCTGCATTTCAAGCTGAAAAAACTTTAGCTAAAGTTAGTAGAGCACAGTTCTATCCTCAGGGCAGCCCTGGTTCCTACAGCCAGATTAGGTACGACGGGATGGGACTGTTGCCCATCTGTGCCCAGGGAAGCAGGGCAAGGCAGCAGCTGCTGGCAAACCAGGAACAGTGTCTCTTAACAGCAATATTACAGTGCCAACTTGCCCTTCTGCCCCAGGGAGAGGGTTTGCTAAAAGCTGCTATTCAACAGCTTCTCCCCTCAGCCGTGCTGGTGTGTGTGTGTGGTGTGCCTGCACACCCATGTGCCAGGCGTGCACACCTGTACACACAGGCAGGCTCTGTGCACACACGTGAGCATCCCTGCAGTGTGTGGTGCTGACAGCGGGCCCCAGGCACAGGAGCATCCTCCTGGCAAACACAAACTCGGCTGCGTGAAAGAGCAACGCATCAGCATCGCCAGGGACCGACTCCCAGAAGGGGTGCTAGGTAATAGTGACAGAAACATTAATATTTGCTGACTCAAGGGCTCCACCAGGAGGAAAAACCAGCCCAGATCATCCCCTTAGGAAGGCCAGAAGGAAGATGCTCCTCTGGCAGGCTGGGTGACTGGCAGGGAGGCCACGCTTGCTCTTTCAAAGCTTTCATCATTCAAAGACAAGGACAAGAAATGTGGTGGAAGTGGATCAGCAGTGTCAGCCAGCATGGGGCTGGCTGCAGCTCTGAGGGTGCTGCCACACACACATCATCCTCATCTGCTGCAAAAATCTTACCAGTTCAGAAACACTAGGAAGAGGTTGCTAAGTGCCCTGCCTTCACCCACTTTCTTTTATTTCCCAGCAAGGGCTGGGAATCCTGACTGACCTGCTGGACTGGGCAGTGATTTCACAGCCAGAGCAGAGCACTGGGAGCACGATGTCTGCCTGTGCTATGATAACCAACTCATGGGATTTGCTGGGAGGGACATGTCTGCTTGAATGGGAACAATGGGAACTACAGAGGCCACTTTGGAATTTAAAAGGGGGGATTCTTCCCATGAGACTCAGCTCCTATTGCTGAAACCCAGAGAGAGGTTTCAACTCATCTGACCCTTGCAGACATGTCCACCACGAGACAAAGACCTCCAGGAAGCACCTTCTCTGTCGCACTGAAGTCTTATTCCAACTCAGAGCACACAGACCATGCACACTGAAGGGATGCTTCCCACCTTCTCTCCCACACACCCATCAGGCTTTCTTAAGCTTGGTGGCCACAGTGTGGGACACACAGAGCCCTCAGAGGCCCATGGGGTTTCTGCCCAGTGCCCAGTGGAAGAAGGCACCTTCTGCCCATCATGTCTGTCTCAATGAGGCACAAAGAGGCTGCAGGGACAGCTTTTGAAATGACAGCCCTGACAGGGCCTACACCAGCAGTGTGAAGCTGAAGTGCCAGCTCAGACCCAGGTGCCCATGTTTGGCTTCAGGCAGGTGCCTGGCTGGCCCCAGCTCAGCCTGAACCCGACGATGCTGTGCCCAGGCAGTCAGGCTGCCTGCCCCAAGGGCATGATGCTCTTGATAGATCAGGTACCACCCACTGACAATACATTTTTGGAGTGTTTCCTCACTGAACCTTACAGACTTCCAAAAGATTCCTCCTTGTGCCAGAAAATCCCAATTACAAACAAAACAAACCAAACAAACACCAAACCCATTTGTTTACTCACTAGACTGCAAAACTTATTTCCAGGAACAAGAAAGAGCGAGTCAAGAGCTCCAAAAAGTGCAAGACAATTAATGGAGCACCCATTTGTTTGCTCACTAGACTGCACACCTATTTCCAGGAACAAGAAAGAGCAAGTCACGAGCTCCAAAAAGTGCAAGACAATTAATGGAGCACTCATAACTTTCTCCCACAATCCAAAAGCTGTGAATACTGACTTACTCTGTCACACCCCAGTTTTATCACTTTAGATTTCACAAGGAAGCATGTAACTTGTAAATGTAGGCATGGGCTTCCCCACACTCAAATTTTATTGAAATGATACACATATTTTACACACAAATCGAGTGGGAGCCGTTGTACCAGACTTTGGTATCTCATATACATTTACAGAACCTGAGCACATTGCAGTTTCATATTAGAATCCTCCCCATACTCTCATCATAATTCACAAGACTCAAAATAAATACTTTTTAGTACTTTCAGTGACATAATAGGTCCCATTACTCCAACAACAGAACCATTTACAGTATTTTCTCTTTCTCCCCTATCAACTCAGTATTTCCAAAATGCACTGAGTTTTTCCTCTGAGTCCACAGTTCTCTTGCAGTTCCAGGATGTTAGTGAGGGCCACCAGTTCCAGCTTTTCTCTGTATTCTCAACGTTCCACTCTGCCCTCTTCCAAGTACCTTATGTCAAATGATGCAGGCTCTTCTCTAGGAAAAAAAAAATAAGCTGTTCCACTTCCATGCTCAGTATATACTCCTCATCTTTTACAGAGACTAAAAAAACAGAGTCAATTTTCCTGCTTATTTTTACAGCAGGGACAGTTGTCCACTAGGAACTATGCTAAGGCAGTGGACCTGTTTCGTGGAACTCGGGTACCCAGGACTATGGCTGATCTGGCTGGCAGGGAAATCACACTTGTGCTACCCATCACTGATAACCCTGGGCTGCCAGTTTGGCTCATGCCAGGTATATCAAAAGCAGCAGAAGGTATTTGCAACAGTAAGACTTACAAAAGCTCTTCCACAAAGTGCTGAATATTATGAAAAATGCTTGGGTTTAAAAAAGCAGAACGCTTTGTCTAGTTCTTGTATACTCACTTCATCTTGGAAAAAAATAATCTATTTATTTGCAGATAAGTCAGGTACAGCTAAATAGCATCCCTTCCACCCCAAGTACCACTGCAGCACGTTAACTACTCTTCAATCATTCCATTCTCTCTGTGTGGTATCCAAAAATTACAGTTTTCAGGCACACAATCAAAAACTAAACAACAGTCCTTTGTAAGATGCTGCTACTCCATACTACTTCTGGGTTTGTTTTTGAAATGTTTAGTATCTTCTTTCAGAAGCTCTTCTGTGACAATGGTTCCAATGACTCACATCAGACACACAACCTGATGTACCTTCATACATTACTGGGTGCTTCCTTACAGCCCCAGCAGTCTGTAGCAGCTCAAGGAATAATCCCTTGGAATGACATGTCTTCTCACCCCTCCAGTGCACAAGTGCAACCAAGAAGGAGAGAACAGCAAACCACCAGCACAGCAAGGGGAGATGGACAACACCCAGAGCTGGCTGTTTCAGTGTCAGATGATTACAAATACAACTACAGATTGCTTAATAAGGCACTTGATCAGTGAAGCATGGAAAAACAGGCAGCACAAGCCAAAAAACCACAGGATGTGGTTTTTCTCCACTGTTAACAGGTGTGCCTTTTCAAGGACCATTCAAAGTCCACTGACCTGTTCAGTAATAGCTGTAAGATAAGAATCACATGTATTTGAATTAAATGCCTACCAAGACCCATCAGTTTTCCAACCTGAGTAAAACTTTTTTCAGACAGAATCCAGGTTAATGAGGAGATTACACATAATTCCCAGGTTTAATAATATTCTACAGTTCAGACCTCATTAAGGTTTTCCCACATTCATTTTTTACTGTCTCTGCAACAGGATGAAACAGAAGATCTTTTACTCTGTACCAAATCTATAAATATGAAAACAGAAAACAGGAAAATAATTTAAAGCAACATTTTTACATAAAGTGATACCTCAGCTGGTTTTCAGATTAAAATACCATAACATGAGGTAAATATGCAGTTTGCTTTCTTAAAACATTACCAAAGTCTTAAAAAAGTAATAGCATCCATGTCATTTTTAAAGACAGCATTGACAGCAGATGAATCAAGGGAATCTTAAAAAGGCCATCCTTTTACAAAGCCACATAATTTTTTTGCAAATGATGCCCCTTTTTTTTCAAATGACACAGAGAGATATATATTTACTCCTCTGACAAACAACATGAAAACCCAGGAAAAATATTCCAGTAGACTCCGACTTCCATGAGAGGAAATCAAGTCAGCTTCACAGTATAAAGGGAGATGAGGAGAGGGAAACAGTCACCATTCATTTGCCAATTTGTCAAAAATCTGCATCCAGAGTGAAGACATTGTCCATTGTTTCTGCCATAACAGCAAAACGTTGATATTCCGAAACACGCTTCTCAAAGAAATTTGTTTTTCCTTCCAGAGAAATATTCTCCATGAAATCAAACGGATTTTCTGCATTAAAGACCTGGGGAAGGAAAACACACTGCTGATTCTGACAGAGAAATAATGCTTTAAAAACTGCACCACAAACCAAACTGTCAAACTCTTTCAAACTAGACCACCTCTAGCTGCAGTATCCTGTAGGATCTATGGACCCCTATCTAAGCAAATTCAGTACTGCCACTCCCAGGAGTTTGGTCTGTGGTGGAATTCACTTGTGCAAGGTGCTTGTTATTCTTCAAGCACTGCAGCATCTGAGCACAGCTTACGTTTCCCATTACAAACCTGCTGAGCAGCTGAAGGGAAACAAAAGCCTAAATTGTTCTTGCTCTTTTACAGTGAAGCATAGGTATGAATGCTGTGGTTTCAGCTGTCACTCACAGGAAATCCATGTGCTAAATATGACCTGCTCCCCAGCATGACAAGGGAGGGCTTTGTGCTGACAGCTCTCCTGGGCTGCACTGGCAGGCCAGCATTTGGGGCAACTGCATCTCTTACCTTTGAGAACCCAAGCTCCATTAGTAACCGGTCTGCAACAAATTCAATGTATTGTTTCATCAGGGTGCAATTCATCCCAATCAGACCCACAGGTAATGCCTCAGTTAGAAACTCCTGGAAGTTAAAATACACATGACATTTAGAGAAATGAAATTAAGAAGAAAAAAAGGAGAGAAGACACCTGTGTTTCACAGTAACATACTTTGTGATGTTCCAGGCTCCCCAGGACGTTGTCTGAATAAATAACTTGCATCACTAAATTCAACAAATATATTCTATTTTCAGTAACTGTTTGTATCTTCCTTTCTTTTTAGTCTTTATTTTTACTTTGGAAAAGGCACAAGATTTTTATCACTGGCCGTCTAATCTGCCTTTTTCCAATCCCCCAGCATAAGCTTCTGTGTAAACTTAAGCTCCAACTTCAGTAAACCTACAGACCATACCAGTGGGAGCAGGGATAGATCAAGAAATCACCAGTTTTCCTGGCTTCCAGCCACTACAGAATGAAAGATCAGAGGGCAGTGATACACATGATTGCTGAACCCAGTCATGTGTTTATTCAGGCACCAATGCATACCTGTCTCAGTGTTCTGAGACAAAGAAGGAGCATTTGCCATCATCACAGTAGTTAGATGACAACAGGAAAGAAAGCTAAACTAAAATCCTGCCAAACACTCAGCCATGCAGAAACTTGTGCCTGCAGAAGGGCAGCACTTCACATGAAAGAACCTGACATCAACCTCAGGAAATGCCAGAAGACAGCATGATACTCATGGCCAGAACAGACCCTGCCTTCTCCTGAGGACAAGCAGAGATGTGACTACAATAGGGAGAGACAAAGATCCTGAAAGGACAGATGTAAACAAACTCCTCTCTAAGAGACAGCTGCAGTTGGACTAGATTATTATTGCAGGTCCCTTCCAACTGTAACCATTCTATTCGATATCAAATAAGAGTTTTTCCTCCTTTCTGTCATTAAGGAGAAAACCAGCTGCCAAGTTCAGCTTGCCCCAGTTGCTTGACAACTGAATTAGAAAGTCTCTGACTCTTACTGTCACCACTAAGGAAGAGGGAAAGAATGGTATAATGCATCAGGAATCAAGCCTGAGCCAAGTATCAAACATGGAATCCCAAAAGTTAGAAGTTAATTTATTTTCACACCTCAGACTAAGCCTGTGCTGCCCACAATGTTGTCAGCACGGAATCCCAAAAGTTAGAAGTTAATTTGTTTATTTTCACACCTCAGACTAAGCCTGTGCTGCCCACAATGTTGTCACAACCAGGATTACCTGCTCAATTTCTACAGCATTAACGATGATCTCACACACTCGCTCTTCTGATGGTCTGTTCACTAAATAATGGAACATTAGACAAGCAAAATCACAGTGTAGACCCTGGAATAGGAGAACAATGAAAAACACAGTCAGTTTTCCCCTCTTCCACATAGTTTGCTCTTATTTTCAGGCAGTCTCACTTAGATGAAGTTTCCCAGCCTCCTGCTTTTATGAAAGTCTTCCTGTTATCACATGTAGTGTGGACTTGTAGTTTACAACCCACTAACAACTCAAATCTAACACATGCCACCTAAGCCAAAATAATGTTCAGCATACATGCTTCTCAGGTAAAGCTCTTCTGAGGGCTGCTCTACTGTGAGTGATCTTACACAGAGCCTTGCTGGTCTCTGCCTCCTGTCAGGGATGATTTTGCTGAAAGACGTCTACATCAAGACCTGCAAAACTACTTGTGAGTTAAAACTGGTTGTTTACCTGCTCTTTGCTTTGAGATATTGATTTAAATTCTATCACCAGCATTTTTTCCCTTGCTTCTCCCAACAGCATTTTCAGAAAGGCAGATTCAGATTAAAGTCACTAAATCCAAGATTAACAAATCATCACTTCCCCAACTAAACTCCCCTTCTCATTTCACCCAGCTGTCCTACACAGAGCCTAGTAAACTGTGCCCCTTTCCAGGATTTCCAGAAAAGTCTCCCACCACAGTAAGAAAACATCAGGAGACAAGCAACCCCAGACAGCTGCTCCAAGAGGAACCTGAGCTTCTCTTTAACTTGCCTGGGAGCAGCTCGATGGTCTGGCTTCAGCCATACCTACCACTGCCAGCCTAAAGGAGCACTGTGCTACCACCTCTCCTCTCAGCTGCAAGGTGGTGATTACAGCCAATAAACACCAAGAGGGCACATCCAGAGTGAAAAATTAACAAGGGTCAAAACAAAACCTGGGGGCTGACCCACTACAGAGCTGTTCTGCTGCAAAGGACCTGGGAGTCTCAGTGGGTAACAAGCTGACTGAGCCAGCAGGGCTCTTGTGATCAGAAGGGCCAAGGGTATCTCAGGGTGCATTGGGAAGAGTGTGGCCAGCAGGTCACGGGAGGTGACCCCCTCCCTGTGCCCATCCCTGCTGAGGTCACATCTGGACTGCTGTGTCCAGTTCTGGGATCCTCAGCATGGCAGAGACAAAGAGCTACTGGAGAGGGTCCAGCAGAGATCACAAAAATGATGAGGGGTCTGGAGCATCTTTTTTTATGAGAAGGGACTGCAGGAGCTTGGCCTGTTTAGTCTGGAGAAGAGAACACTGAGAGGGGATCTCATTGATCCGTATGATTATCTCAAAGGTGGTGTCACGGTTTAGGAATGGCACTCCCCAGTTCAGTGCCCCTACCAAGACTCTCCCAAACCAGATGCCACTTGCTTGCTCCCTGCTCCCACCAAGACACCCCCAGCTTCCCCTTGCCCCTTTCTGCTATGTGAATGGAGGCACAAAATGTGAAAATCACGGGATTAGTAAGACCAATTTACTGGAAACAACAATGAGATAACAAAAGGAATGGTAACAGCAATATGAACAACAAAATGTGTAAGACAAAGAAGCTATTTACATGGAAACCCATGACAAATACCCACCTGCTCTTCCCAATTACATTTTTTCCCACTGGAAGGAACATCCTTCTCAAAAGCAAGAGAGGGAGTCCCTTTTCCCCACTCCTGTCAATGACGTGAGATGGTACCCAATAACATTAGGGTCTTAGCCACTCAGCTTCAGGCTCTACCCCCTCATAGCTACTGCAAAAAATTAACCCTGTCTTTGGCTGAAGCCAGGTAGGTGCCTAGAGGATGGTGCCAGACTCTTTTCAGTGGTGCCCAGCAAATAGGATGAGGAGCAATGGCTGTAAACTAAAACACAAGAAGTTGCACCTCAACATGAGGAAGAATTTCTTTATGCCAAGTGTCACAATGCACTGGAACAGGCTGCCCAGGGTGACTGTGGAGTCTCCCTCTCTGGAGGCATTCCAAACCCACCTGGACACATTCCTGTGTCACCTGCTTCAGGTGACCCTGCCTGGATTTCCAGAGGACCCTTCCAACCCTAACAATACTGTGATTCTGTGAAAACCTTTTTGGAAAAGCTATAAAATCCTTCTGATTGAGGTCATGAAGTAATGTAATTTGGGAAATATCCCCCCTCTAGTGACTGCATTAGCTGCCTGCTGCAAGGCTTCCCATGGTCTTATCCAGGGCAACATCACCAGCAGGATGCAGGACATGCCTGGCTTCTCCATGAACCCATGTGCTCTGCTGACTGGTGCTCCCACCAGCTTTGCACCTTTAAGTATCAGAGATGCACCAGCTCAACAACAGCCTGGGAGCAGAGCCAGCAGCTCAAAAAACACACTGAACGTTAATCATTTATCTGTCCAGGTGCATAAAAAAACAGTTTGTAGTTTTCAGTTTGTAGTTTTCAGTTTGCAGTTTTCCATTGTGGATTCTTTTTATTGCCACTGGGTTTCAATGCAGGTGCTCTGTGCACCAAGTTTTAACCTTTGTAACAGCACTGCAGTTGGAATTATGCCAGCAGAGCTCAAGAAAATTTTAGTCTTTTGGTGCTCGACTCTGCAGAAAAGTACAGTTACATTTACTCACCTGAAAGTGACCCTTGTAACAAACAAATCCTGCCTCACTCAAATGGATCAGTTCATGATGACTCACAGAAGACACAAGGAAGGTGAAGGCTGAAGAACTATTTGTTTTTTCCTTACTCATCATATCACTTTCTTCAAGAGTGTCTTTTAAAGACATATCATAAGGTGTCTCATTTCAAAGCAATTTATCTAACCCATGAAAATCACTTCCATTATAAAAAAGCTCTTCACACATTAAGACCAACTCTGCTAAGTTACAACCACTAGCATGTTTATACTGCAGACAAAACTGGTCTTTCTACTTTTTCAGTGCTCACAGTGACGTAAGCAGTGCAGTGTCCAGTCCCCAGCCATAAACAACATCTGCCAGCTTGCAGGGAGCAAGGAAAAAGAAAGGAAGGAAGCAGTGAAAAGAAGGGGCACTTGTAAGCACATGGTCTGTCATATTTGGTGTGCTGACATGCAGCCCCTCAGACACCTCACATCTTAAGTTAAGAAGCACTCTCCTCAAAGGCAGATCTGTAGTTGCCCCCTCCCAGGAGATTCTATTGCTGTGCAGCAGCACAAGACCATGGAGAGAAGTGGTATCTGTGCTTCTGCAGCAACCTGCCCCAGCTGCCTTGGTGATGATGCAGGGGGCTGCCTGCAAGCTCCGGGACCCACAACCAGGAGCAGGAGGGAGTGGTACTGGGAGCCCACCTGAATCTGAAGCAGCTGAGGCACAGCAAGTCTCAGAGTCACACACTATCCAGGTCCTTGCTGCAGCCAGCCCCCACTGCAGCTGGAGACTGTGCAATTCCACCCCACTCCTTGAGCAGCTGGGCCTTTGCCTCCCTTCACAGCAGAGGAAAACAAACATCCCCTTCAATCTAAAAAATCCATCTTTTTGATAATACTATATACACTGATGTGCTGGTTTTGGCTGGTGTGCTGTTTTGGGGTAGGGTTGGTTTTCTTCAAGTACAGTCTGGGTCTGTGTTTTGGATTTGTGCTGAACACAGGGTTGATAATACAAATATGCAACTGCTGAGCAGGGCTACACAGAGCCAAGGCCTTTTCTGCTTCTTGTACTGCCACTCTGGTGAAGAAGTTGGGGGTGCATAGGAGGTTGGGAGGAGACACAACACCTGTCCTGAGCTGAGACAGGTGATCCAAAGTGACCAAAGGGACAGTCCAGACCATGTGACATTCAGTATATAAAATGGGGGGAAGAAGGGGATGGTGTTTGGAGTAATGCTATTTGCCTTCCCAAGTCACTGTTGCACTGATGGGGCCCTGCTCTCCTAGAGATGGCTGAACATCTGTCCATGGAAAACAGCGACTTAATTCCTTGTTTTCATTTGCATGTGTGTGTGACTTTTGGTGTCCCTATTAAAATGTCTTCATATCAACCCACGAGTTTTCCAGCTTTTCCCCTTCCAGTTCTCTCCCTGATACTACTGGTGGGGGAATGAGAGAGTGGTTGCATGGGGCTTGATTGCTGGCTGGAGTTAAATCACAGTTGGGACACCAGTATTTATGTTTACTCCCTTTAAAAGCAGGTATTTCTGCTGAGGGACCCAGCAGCACCCAGGCCTTAAGTTCATCAGTGCTGTTTGCTGGGTATAAAACTGGCTAGATGGCCAGGCCAAAAAATGTTGTAAGAATTAAATGCAGTTGGTGGCTGGCCACAGGCAGGGTTTCCCAGGGCTCAGTTATGTTATGTACACTATATATATATATATATATGTGTGTTACTGGCCTGAGTGGCCAGTCCTGTTTAATATTTTTATCAGTGGCAAAGTTCATTGAATGCATCCTCAGTCAGTTTGTAGAAGACACCAAGTTTGGTGGGAATGTTGATCTTCTGCAGGCCAGGAAGGCAGAGGGATGTGGACAGGTTGGATTAGTGGACTGAAGACAATAATATGAGTCTTCCACAAGGCCAAACACCAGGTCCTGCACTTGTGCCACAACAACCCCCTGCAGTGCTACAGACTTGAGCAGAGTGGCTGGAAAGCAGCCCAGTGGAAAAGGACCTGAGGGTGCTGGTTGAGAGCAGCTGAACACGAGCCAGTGTGTGCCCAGGTGGCCAAGAAGACCAACAGCATGCTGGCTTGTGTCAGGGATAGTGTGGCAAAAGGACCAAGGCAGATCATCCCCCTGTACTCAACACTGGTGAGGTCATATCTTGAATCCTGTGTTCAGTTTTGGGACCCTCACTACAAGAAGGACATTGGGGTGGTGTAGCAAGTCCAGGGAAGGGCAACAAAGCTAGTGAAGGGTCTGGTGCACCAGCCTTAGGAGGACTGGCTGAGGGATATGGGGGTGTTTATGCTGGAGGAAAGGAGGCTCAGAGGAGACCTGAGCTCTCTACAACTGCCTGAGAGAAGGTTGTAGTGGTTCCCCTCTTCCCCCAAGCAACAGGACAAGAGGAAATAGCCTCAAGTTGCATCAAGCAGGGGATTAGATTTGATATTACAAAAAACTTCATGGAAATTGCTGTCAAGGGAAGTAGGTGTGGGTTCCCCTCTTCTCCCAAGCAGAAATAGCCTCAAGTTTAGAGGGGATTAGATTTGATATTACAAAAAACTTCATGGAAATTGCTGTCAAGGGAAGTGGTTGAGTCACCATCCCTGAAGGTATTTAAAAGACACTGAATGTGGCACTTAGAGGCATGGTTTAGGGTTGGACTTGGCAGTGGCAGGTTAACAGTTTGATTTGGTGATCTTAAAGGGCTTTTCCAATCTAAATGATTCTATGATTCTATAATTATTGGTAAAAGTCTGCTTCTTTCCCCTTCCTCTGTCAAGACTATGGGTTCTTCATAAATGTAATTCTACTCTTGCCCTGGAAACTCACTTTTCTTCCCAAATAGTGTGTAGGTTATGCCACATTACCTCATCTCTGCTAATAAGTTCATTGGAGAAAGTCAATCCAGGCATCAGGCCCCTCTTCTTCAGCCAAAATATAGCAGCGAAGGAACCCGAAAAGAAGATGCCTTCCACTGCAGCAAAGGCAACCACTCTCTCACCTGTTCAACACAACACATTTTTTGTTAGGCACAAATTGCTCTATTGCCCATCAGCAAGAGGCACCATTTGCATCAGACAGAGTGATGCTGGAGAAAAGCAATCTCCCTTGCAGCACCAGATGCTGTCTTTGACCACATCTGTCAGCAGCTCCTGAGGCACAGTGGGTCTACACACCCCACAGCACTCAGCCACAGGCAACCCCAGCAGAACTGAAGAGCCAGGGACCCAATGAAACTGCCACAGCAAAAGAAGGTAACTGTCCAAAATGGCCAGGACATTAGTACTCCATTATCTCTTTCTCCTGAAAGGCAGGAAAGCAGCTGTGTAACTGACAGCCAAAACTGAGAAAAGGGCCAACCTCTTATAAATTAAACAAAAAACCCTACACCACAATTTCTTCATGTTGGGAATCTACATAAAACCATATTCTTAAAAGAGTGAAAGTCTACAGAACATAAGTCAAGACACAAATAACTATTTGTGTTATCTCACCTTTAATCTGAGGAAAGCAAGGCATTACTGATCCCAGTTCTCCCTGTTCTCTACATGAATGTATTTCTTCAGACTACACGACCATCTGACTGTTTAGTGAAGTCACACCACTCCATGTACACTACCTCAAACACCTTCACAGCCTCACTGTGTACGTTCTGACATGAAGAGCTTTGGCACTAAGTTCTGGTGCCTTTTTCCAATAAGAATTGCACAGAATTTTGTTTTAAAAAATTACCCAAAGTAGCCAGATCTCCCATTTCCTCTATGAGATACAAATGTCAACCACTGGCTCATCTGAAGAAATTCAAATTAGGAAAAAGCACAGAGAGCAATACCACCTAACAAGTATCACAGAAGTTATTAAAGAATTTTTCTGGCAACACTAAAAATGAGAAATTCAAATTAGGAAAAATCACAGAGAGCAATACCACCTCACAAGTATCACAGAAGTTATTAAAGAAAGAATTTTTCTGGCAACACTAAAAATGTTGTAGATTAAGCCTACAGAGGAATAGAGAAAGGCTGCTTATAAAATATAGGTTTAATGAAGCAGAAGACTGATTACTTATTTGGATAAAATGGATTAAGTTTGGGGGCAGGGAGCAGGGGGCACACTGCTTTTTGAGTCAGGGAACTTTCTGATTCCTGGCACACCCCACACTGCTGGGAGCAAACAAAGGGATGATGAAGGGGTTTCACACTCAGCAAGCAAAGCCAGACCAGGGAGCCAGTGGGAGCCCCAGGACAGAACAATGCACAGCTACAAAAAAGAACCTCCCTCAAACAAGAGCTGTGAACAGATGCTGCAAAAGAATGATGTTCAGATTTGTTTTGTTCACCAGGCTGAATCTCTCCATCTCCTACAGTTTCTCAAAACATAGAGGATGTTTGCTTTAAAAAAGTCACCAGAGTGCACCCATTATGCATTTCAGCTACAGAAAACCCTTCCAAGTCAACACTGTAAGAATGCAGAACACTTCTAAGCATGCCCTGCAGCACACTAATGGAAGCTGAGCCACTGTCCCAGCTCTGAAATGAGATACAAAAACTAGAAACCTGGTCCCAAGAGCAAACCAGAAATACCAGAAATAGATGGTTCTTGAATCTTTTCTGTCCAGGCTCTATGCCTCAGTTACAAAAAAAATCCAATGGATTTCTCTATAGGAATAGGAACACATAAAATAACTGGACTTGCAAGAACTTCAGCTGCCCAGTTCTGAACACTGAGTGAGAAATAAGAACCAACTAGAAGAAATAATCAAAACCAGAACATAAGGTCTACAAGCAAAAATCGAGGAAACAAAGGTTATTCAATATAAAGACAAAAAAAAAGACATAGCATTTTTCATAACATGATTTCAGGGGGCACTGCCATTTCTTTATTTCTCTACCTGAAGATAAAAACATACAAGCTCACCAGAATTTACTTCTAGTTCTTTAGTTAAACCAGAGACCCAGAAGTCACTACATCTGTGGAGAATTTAATTTCATTTTCCAGGGGTGTAGCTTACTCACAGAAGGTCAGTTTGTGATAAGCAATAGAAACAAGTTTATAAAAAGCTACACACCAAAAGTGGATTCTCGGTCTTCAATCCACTTCAGAGCCCAGTCTGCTTTCTTCTTAACACAAGGCATTGTTTCAATAGCATTAAACAAGAAATCCCTATAGAAAAAAACAGAGACAAAACATCAAAACAGTGATTTAGGTAAATCTGCCCCGGTTGTTCCTTCCAGCTCCACCAGACAGAGGATGCCATTATGCAAGGCTCTGAATGAACCCAAGTAAGAGACCACTCCCACCCCAAAAAGGTGCTAAGCTGTCCTGCCTTTGGGATAGAGTTCATTTTCTTCCTAGTTGCTTGTACAGTGCTGTGTTTTACATTTAGAATGAGAATTATGTTGATAACACACTGATGTTTTAGTTGTGGCTAAGCAGTGTTTACATGAAGTCCAGGACTCTTCAGCTCCTAGCCCCACTCCAGCGAGCAGGCTGGGGGAGCAGGAAGCTGGGAGGGGACACAGCCAGGACAGCAGACCCCAAGTGCTCAAAGGGGTATTCCATATGATGTCATGCTCAGAATATAAACTAGGGGAAAGCTGGCCAGGGGCCAGTGAGCAACTGCACTGTGCATCTCTTGTTTTGTTTAATAGTATTTTCCTTTCCTGTCCTATCCAGCTGCCTTTACCTCAAACCACCAGTTTTACTTTTCTCCCCAATTCTCTCCCACCCCTCTGGGCAGGGGCAGGCAGTGAGTGAGCTGCTGTGTAGTGTCAGCTGCCTGCCAGGTTAAACCACAATGTCACCTGTGATAAAAAGGGCAGAGGGAGGCCAGTGTGCAGAAAGCAACATCCCCAAGGGCTCAGGGGAGGAAGGCTGTGAACTCAAACATCCCATCCCAGGAGTGCTCACTCACCAGATCACAGCCTCTCTCAGACTTGAAGCCAGCTACTTCAGACTATCCATAGAGCACAACCTCATCTTGCCCAACTCCACAAAAGAAACTAAACAAGTCCCACATGCACAGACTCTGTTCCTATGCTGAAAACCTGAAAGGAAACCTTGCAGTCCTCCCACCATCACCAGCACAGGATGCCACCATGGGAAAGCAAGCTCTGCCTGACCATCACCATGGTGGAGTCTCTGAGGGAAAGTGCTGCTCTTCAAATGTGTTCCCTTTGGACTAGGAAGTTCTTCAGACAAAAAAGGTGAACTCAATCATTCAAAACTAAGCAGTTCAAATTGCATTAAAAGGCACTGACAACAAAAAGGCTGGAAGGACACAATACATTGATTGCTGTATATTAGAAACAACACTTTGAGCACTCAGTTTCCTCAGGCTGATCCTTTGCAGGAGCACAATAACCTCAAGGAGCTCATCTAGCCTTTAACATTTAACATACTCCACACTTCCAGCAATAAAAGATTTATACAAATATTAACTAACCTTCTGATACTCCCACAACAAGCCTTGGTCAGTAATACTCCTCTCCATGTTGGGGGTCAGACATGCAGGCCTTGAAATCTTTAAGGAACTTTCCCCAATTCCCCCAGAAAGTCAGTATGAAAACAGGAGACAGCTGCCATGCTGCTGGCATTGGCTTCAGCCACAGATTTCCCACAGGTTTGTTACACATCCAGAGGTTTACCTTTTCTTGGGATCTTTGATGTAGGTGTCTATGAGCAAGCTGTACATCTCTGAGTGAACATTCTCAATGAGAATCTGAAAGCCATAGAAACAACGAGCTTCTGGGATCTGCACCTCCTGACTAAAACGTGCCACCTGCCAAAACCAGAAAGCAAGCAATGAGTACAAGAACAGTCCTGCATGTCACTACTCTGAGCTCAACAGGAGAGACAACAGATCTCTGCTAGAGACAGGATGGGAGCAGTTCTGTCCCACTTTGTTCACAGACATGTCAATAGGAGAGCTGTGGTGCAGGGGAAAATAAAAAAGAAAATAAAGCAAGTAAATACAGAAGTAAATACATCTAAGAGCTGAAGGGGACACATACACAGGAGAAGAACAACAAAATTATGCAGTACTAAACACCTAAACACTTAGTACTGAACAAAGCCTCAGACTTTGTGTTCAACATTAAAAATATAAACAGCATGACATAAGGCAGGTTCATGCAATAAATCCACATATATACTACATGTTATAAACATTCAAAAATTTGAGATTTAAACTGGGCATTTGCAGACTACTGTGATGAGATATTCTCCAGTCCTGAACAGATAGCAACAGGAAGAATTCCCCACCTTTTTAGCAGCACCCACCTGCAGCCCTAAGAGATTCTAGGATGTTGTTCAGAGAGAACAAAACAGATTTTACCAAAATGAGGAATACATGGCATGGCCATGGTCTGTATTCCCTACTTTTCAATTAACATGAGTACAGAAAAATATGGGGTTACATTAATTCATTCAGAAATGCACATCCCACAGCCAAGCAGGGGCTGAACTTATAAACAGTGTCCCAGAGTGATGTGATTTGGAGTCCTGATGACCACAGTTGACCCAATTTAACTCAAACACTGTTCCCAGACAAACAAGCTGCTTGTTCCATTTGACAAAGGTGAGATAGAAAGAAAAACACTTTCCATTAATAAAATGGAAAGTTAATAAGACAATAACATGACTAAGTATTCAAGCCCTCTGTAAGTCTTTCTCACCAGGTTTTCATTTACAATTCCATCACTGGCTGCAAAAAACGCCAGAACATGAGAGATAAAGTATTTTTCATCTGCTTTCAGCTTGTTCCAGTGAGGGAGGTCCTTTGACAAATCAACCTAATGAAAACAAAAAAGGAAAATGTTATTGTTCTTCTGCATTTGTCATTCTGTAAAAACAAGCAGCCCAGTCAAGTGACTGAAGCAGAGTTTTGGCATTTGCTTTCAAATCTTTACCTGTAGGGAATTTAAATATTTGTGACTGTAAAAGACAACAGAGGCACTGTAGTACTGTTGTCTCTATCTGCAACAGTAACATCACGTACTTGTTTCACAGTTTACACTTTTGAAATTTGGAATAAAAATTGGTATCTATTGAATAAATAAATGAGATTTTGAAAAGCCTTAGTACCTTTCTGTCACAAGTATATGAATACACACCAGTCACCAGGACCTCATTCTAAGACACTAAAACTTTACTTGAAATAAATGCTGATACTACAAGGAAGCTGTACCCAAAGCATGTCAAAAGATGGACTGAGGGGACTTCTGCCTTTGGCAGGTGTTCAGCCTCCATGTTGTCAAAGAATGGTATGGAGCAAACGCTGTGTAACTGCTCTTGTCTATCAGACCAAACCCCAGCCATGAGAGAAAACCACAGCTTCCTTCACATGGGCCTTTTCTGTTTGTAGAATTTCTGAACCAAAACAGCCCTAAACTAGAGTTAGATGTGAAAAGTGCAGAGGACCCACAGATGGTAGGACGGTGTAAGAAACCAGTAACATAGTAAAGGGGAAATGCTGGTAGGGCAGGAGCTCAAATGCTCTTTCTTTAATGGTTTAAATGAAGATCTGCTGCAACAGGGCAGCAAGCCGCCCAGCCAGGCAATGAAACACCACCTCCACAAACAGCAACTCCTCATCATCCCACGATGCTTTCTGGTCTATTTAGAGTCTGCCAGTGCTTTCATCTCACTCCTCTGCAGTTACAGACCACTGCCCACAAATGAGCAAAGGTCTAGCTAACCAGCAACCTCGGGAAAGAACTTAGAGCTTGCACTGTAACATGGGGCAAGCACCTCATCCAGGGCAATCAGGAGTCAGCTAAACATATTTTAGCAAAACTAACACTGTCTGTCTGTAAATTTAGGTACCTAATATTAAGGAACAGCATGAAATTTTCCAGAGCATCTTACATGGACAAGGAGTCAGTTGCAGGTTCAGACCACAGCACAGTAGGAGCTATCTGACCACTAATCAGAGCAATCTGACTTAGGATTTCTCTACAACCAGAGAAGCACCCCAGGACACAATTCCACCTCATCCTAAACTAAGCACCTAAAATAGCTCTGCTGAATCACCCTGTGGAAGCAGCTTGCTTTCCACTGTCGATGAGGGAGTTCTGCTTTGGTGCTGGCACCTAATGTTTGATTAAATTAATTCCAGCCTTTGCAACACAGAAGCCAGCAGCAGAGCTAGGAAAAATGTGCCAGGACCAAGGTGCTCTGACTGCCTTTTGCCAACCCACTGGTCCAGGGCTCACCTCTTCTGCTGTCCAAAAGGAGGCCTGAGCCTGCTTATACATCTTCCATATGTCTGGGTACTGGATGGGGAAGATGACAAACCGGCGGTGATTTTTTCTGAGTAGAGGCTCCTCATCAAGGTCAGAGCCATTTTCAGCAGCACTCGATGAGCTCTGAAAACAAAGGACAGTTCTGGTTAAAGTTACCACCATTTATTCCTCCTGCTCACACAACCCCAAAGGTGCAGTCTGAAGCTGAGCCGTGTCACAGACACTCACCCGGCCCCCTGGGGTCGGTGCCCCCTTGCCCTCCATCAGTGCTGCCGGCAGCGCTGCCCGCCGGCTCTGCCAGCACAGCGCTCACCAAGGGCCCCATCCACCCCCTCCCAGCTGTGCCGGCGCCAGGAAACGCCTGAGTGCCACAGACAAAGCCCCTGCAGCACGGAGGGGAAATCTGCCCTGGGAGACATCAGCCACTGCGGTCCCACGCACGGGGAGACACCAGTGGGGTCACGGTGCTGCAGCGTGCCACCAGCACAGCTCCACCGGGCTCCCTGCCCACGCACCTCCCAGCCATCGGCTCCAGCTTCAGCCACAGGGACCTGCATGGACTGCCCTAAGAAAGCCATGAGATCACAGTAACTAATCCCAATGGACAGAGCACAGCCCTGTGCCAGTGTCTCAGCATGGAGGTTTGTGTATGCAATGTGGGGCAGCCCACACAACACCGTGGGTTGGGAGGCTGCTCTGGAGGCTCTCCCTCAAGTGCTGGTATGAAGCTAAGGTGCCTCTTCCCAGCAGCTGGCAGCAGGAAAACCTCTGCCTGGAGTCACCCATCTCCACACTGATCCTTCTGTGTGGGCTTCCAGAGGACATCTGTGCACAGCTCTTCCTCAGAGAGTTCCAGCCCAGCTGGGGGAGCTGGGGACAGCTGACATTCAGGAAACAGGCCAGTGAAAAGTAGGAGGGAGCACTCTGAGCAGGGCCTTCACCTCACCTCTGGCTGGGGACATCTGCTCCCAGGATCAATCCCTGCATCCCTGCAGACAGGTCACCAAGCACCTACTAGAAACAACTGCTGTGAAGGGCTGTCAGGACAGCACACTGCAACCTCTGCAGGAGGGCTGGTGTCACACTGATGAGCAGCTCAGCAAGCAGGATGCCTCTCTGGGTTTGTTTGGGTCCCACCGACACTGCTGTAGATGATAACTAACCACAGGCAGTGTACAAGGTGCTCCATATAATACAGCACAGAAGGGGAGCTGAAGGTTTTGAACACCTTCCTGGAGGTATCTGGAAGTCCTTTCCCTGCCCAGTCTGCTTGTAACTACTCACATAATAAAAAGCATTCCTTTACTTCAATTTGGAAAATATTCTCAAACAAATAATGCCATTCAGATTTCAAAAAACAAACAAAACTCAAACATATGTGCACATTGCATAGCTGGCATGGATATCCCAGATGCTGAGTGAATACATCACTGAAACACATTCTGGGTTACAATTCTATCCCTTTATTCTATTTTTAAATATTACTCAATTACACGATACAGATTTCCCAGCATCATCTTGCAGAGTCTGCTGACGGCCATGAGAATTGAAGACCTTTTTTACTTCCCAGGACAGAGATGGTTACAATAACTCAGTGGAATTGGAAGAATTTGGGCTTGGCAGGTTCAGCACCTTGTCACAGCACACACCTGCTCAGGGGCTGGTATCCAGCCAACTCCATCTGGTTTTGCATCAGCTGACTCCTTGAAAATGGAAATACTGCAACAGTCTTCCCTGTTATCCCACCACTGCTGGCTCATGGACAGCTTGCTGTCACCCAGGACCCTCAGATTCTTCTCCAGTTTAAAAAACTGTACCAGTATTTTGTTAAATAGATGGTTTTGGTTGTTTGGGGTTTTTTAATTTTAAAAAGGAAAGGTCAGTCACAGAGGCTACACCATACTGTACCTCCTGCTCAACCTACATCCCACCTCCCTTATCACCTTCAGGATGCAGAGGAGTTTCACAGGCAGGCTCCTGTTGGCAGGCAGACAGTGGCTACAAGATAATCCCATCTTCTCTAACTCAGTTTCACGTGTGTGGCACATTCTGATCACTGCTGAGGCTTCTGAGCAGTCACCACCTTGTGCTGAAGGAGCATAATGCATTCCCTGCCCTGCCTTCCTGGATCCAGGGGCACTGGCAGGAGTGTGAGGGGCAGGAGAAGATAGAAGTCACTAGGTTAACACTATCTTCAATCTGCACCCTAGATCTTTTTCTTAAGCATATGATAGTGCATGAAACACTCACCATAATGTAGAAGATAGAAGTCACTAGGTCAACACTATCTTCAATCTGCACCCCAGATCTTTTTCTTAAGCATATGATAGTGCATGAAACACTCACCATAATGTAGTCAACACTCACCATAATGACAAAGGGCACCAGTTTATAATGTGTACGTGCTTCATTCTGTTCAGACAACATGATCCAAACCCATAAAAGAGCTGATGCTGGTGGGCACAAGCCAACCCTTGCACCAGCAGGGTCAACCAGATGAGGCTTCATTATCTCCAAGGATGGAGACTACACAACCTCTGTGAGCAACCTGTGCCAGCATCTGACCACTTTCAGAAAAATAAGTATTTTCTCACACATAAATGCAACCTCTTGTACTTCAGTGCACTGTGACCAAGGACCAGTGCCCCACAGTGGGGCATCACTGAGAAGAGCCTGGCTCTGTCTCCTTTATTCCCTCCACCAGGTATTTTCACTCACCCACAAAATCCCCTGAAGTTTTCTCCAGGCTGAACAGTCCCAACACTCACAGCCTTTCTTTGTATAACAGACGCTGAAGTCTCTTAATCATCAGCCCTTTGCTGGACACACTCCAGTACATCACATCCCAGTTATTCTGCAACTGTGAGAGATAAGCTCTTCTGGTGATGACAATAAACAAAAACTGCTTAGGGGTACTGAAATGCCTTCCATTAATTTCAAATTCAGCAAACTAGGAAATAATTAATATATATACAGATACAACCACCAGCCCCCAGCTACAGCTGCTGGGCTCCATGTGCAAGCATCAGTTACATCAGCTGTAGCCAGGGAAAAAGCTAAAGGCGCTGGCAGAGCCAGCACTGTGATGTGGAACACACTCAGTGGTATGTGACCATGAGCCCTCACACACCCTAGTTAAGAGGCTGCACATGCATCCCACGAGCTCCCAAAGCATCCAGGCCAGCCCTGGGCAGCACAGGCCATGCCAGCAGTGAGACTGGGAAGACCATCACCATTCCTGGGATAGATGGTTTGCCCTGTACAACATCTGAGGAGCACAACACCTGCTGGTTGCACGTGCTTGAGGGGATCACAGGGCTACCACGCACTTCACTACAGCTACAGCATGTCACTGTTCAGTGGGACACAGTAAGGGGCTTCTTACACTTGTATTTAACATGGCACACCTGGTTTTGGACACTTGGGTTTCCCTGCCGTGATGATCCTTTTCCCTCGAACACCCGAACCTTGGCTTAGCACGGTTATACTGGGGGGACACCAGAACGTAGCTCAGACGCCTCGCAGGGGCAGACCTTCCCGGTCCACAGGGCCTGGGAAGCCGGGAACATCCCCCAACCCCACACCTGCCTCCGTGGCGGCTCGGGGCAGAGAGGACGAGCTCTGCTGCCCCGGCCCCGTGCCCCGCGGCCTCCGGCGGAGGCCCGCACCTCCCGCAGGTGCTGCCGGCGCGGCCCGGGGCCGCGGGGCCCGAGCGCTGCGGCCCTGCCGAGCCCGGCCGGGACCCCGGCCTTACCCGCTCCGGGCCCGCCGCAGGAGCCCGGCGCTCGCCCATGGCCCGCGGGACTGCGCCGCGAGGGGGAACGGCCATGGCCACGGCCGCTCCTCCCCGGGGAGGACCCGGCCCTTGCATAACAAACACGGTCGCAGCGCTGGGAGGAGCTCGCCACGGCCCGCCAGGGGCAGTACCATTGATACTTGTTTGTCTCCCTCCTTGCAAGCAGAGAGAGCTTCAAAAGATTCGGGTGTCGCCTTTCCACAAAGGTAACTTTCGGTGCTGCTTTAAGGATTCGTGTGCCCTTAAGAATTTTGGGTATTTTTTTTAAAGGCACCTCCCCTCTCTCCATTCCCAAGCACGGGAAGGGGGTCAGGCCCGCTCTGGGCTGCATCTGTGTCCTGCGGCTTCTTTGTGCCTTGGG
This sequence comes from Passer montanus, assembly GCF_014805655.1. Taxonomy (NCBI): domain Eukaryota; kingdom Metazoa; phylum Chordata; class Aves; order Passeriformes; family Passeridae; genus Passer; species Passer montanus. The sequence goes on from NW_024366480.1 coordinate 4,752,387, forward strand.
AGAGGCGCCCGGGCCCCACCGGGGCAGGGATATAAGGGAAGTTCCGCGGTGAGAGCTGGGACTAAGCACAAGAACCGCTCTGGTTTTCTTACGTTTCTGAGCATGTGCCTAAGCAGCAAGTGACTTAAAAGCACAGCAGGAACACGCAAAAAGTAAAGGAGAAAAGGTGGATTCCCATTAACCATATCTGCTGTTACCTGAGTACTGGTATTTCTGAGACATCCTTGAAGTTTTATTTCCCAGAGATACCTACCCAAGCTGCTTAATCTTTACATCCAACAACACCTGCACTCATATCAAGTATATGGACTACCAGGGATTCCAGATTTTTGTCTAGAGCAATCAGAACACTGACAGATGCAGAGCAAACCAAATTAACCCATTTGCAGACAAATTCAATTGATGTGTGCAATACAGAGTTTGCTGGTGGTTTAAAGGGGAAATGCATGAGTTTGTGGAACCAAAACCAACAAGTAGCAGAGTATTCATATTCAATGACATTGAATGGTCTACCAGTTGTCTTAGCCCCCAAATCTCATTGTCCTGGCTACTGTTTCAGAGTTTCCTGAATAAGGAAATGCCCTGTCCTGACAGGGATTAAGATCTACCATAAATTAATACAATTAGCAATGGAGAATTGTTCAAGTATTTGGAGATAACTTCCTAAACAGCTGCACTTATGTTTACTTACATGGTGCCTAAAGATGCACCAAAAAAAAAAAAAAGCCTGGAAAGGATTAACCAAACAGCATGTGGCTGTTCTTGCACCTCCACAAAAATCTGCCAACTTCTGTTAGCTTTGTTTTATAAAAATTAAATCATGTACACAGCACTGAAGTACAGACAAGCACATACAAATGAAATACAGCATTATGCACAATTTTGCAAGATTTCAGATTACTCAGCTGTACCTACAATGTCCTGTTTAGAACAAGCTCCCTGACAGGTGGTAGAAGCTGTATTCCCTCCTGAAGTTCCTCACTGCTGCTGTGGCAGCTGTCCTGCTATGGCAAATGTAATCATCACTGTTTTAACTGTCCCACCTCTTTCTTCCCTCCTCCAAAAGGTGTTACTTTTTGGGGAATACTCAGCTGCCTTTTACAATGGGTTATACGTCTAATTTTGTTTATGAAAATGTCATTTCAGGTAAATGGAAGAATTTTCATTGATAAAGTGAAATCTGCTTTTCAGCTTAGCACTGTTCCCCTCTCAGAAAATCAATTTGTGAATTATTTCAGTATGTTTAAAGCCTTAAATTTCTTTAATTCTCTGTGCAGAGGAACCTCACCATAGGTTGTGGCAACAGTCTCTTTTCCAACATGACTACAGTATTCAAGCACACTCATTTGGTCAGCTGCCACTGCCACTGGACAAAGGGATACTGAAGAGTTTCACCATTCTGGAAAAGCCCTGAAACACCTGGCAGCAATCAATTGCCTCTTGTTATGCTAAACAGTCTACTAATATAATAGTAGTTTGTGGTGATAATAGACTAAAAATACCTTTATATTAAGCCATTGACAAAGGGGGGAAATAATCTCTCACAGGATCGTGTTTCAAGCAAGACATGAAGTTACTCTCTTAGACAAATCCACAAAAAATCCATAAATAATTTATAAGAAATTAAAAGCCCTCCACGCTTCTCAGTTCAGCAAATCTGAAATAGTTGCAAATGAAAGCCACAAAAGCAATTTCCAGCTAGCAAAGGATCCATCAGAACTCCTGATAAATGCCACAAGTCCTGCTGGGCAATGACTGCACTGTGATGGAAGCCACACTCCAGCTGCGAAGCCTGTTCCATGTCCTCCCCATGGAGATCTTCCAGCAAACTTCCAGCACTGTGACTTCCAGGCAGTCACTGAAGCTTTCACACGATCCATGCACCTATGCATTTTAATGTGAACAAACCTTCCACCTCAGAATAAGATAATGCCACACACGCTGAAATCCAGCTCCCATGCACCTATGCATTTTAATGTGTGGACAAACCTTCCACCTCAGAATAAGATAATGCCACACACGCTGAAATCCAGCTAATCTGGACATGCAGAATTTTCTATTTGATTTTAGCAGACCTGTTACTAAGTAGGCAAACCACAGAGTTCAGAAAAAAGGGTTGAATCCTATGAAGTTTGAAAGAGGAAGGGAATCAGAGCTGCTAAACGAGGTATCCACAGTTTGCCTTACAGAGAGGAAGCCAGAAAAATCCAAGTGAAGTGAAGAGCACGGACAGAGAAGCAGCTCAGAATGGCATTTAGAGATGCACACAGCAACATGATCCACAGGCTGTGGGACCCTATAGAGAGGGAGTCAGGGCACAGCAGTTATCACGGAAAGGAGGAGGTTAGCACAAGCTTAGTGAACAATCTTTCATGTGGTGTTAAGGGCCACCAGGAGCTGTGCTGCATTCTGGCTCTCTCTGAGAAACAACCACACAGGAGGGCTGGAGTGGCTGGGGAACTTCTCCCACCAACTACCATGGAGAGGTGCAGCCCTGCTCACTACTCACTTCCCTTCACGTGCATGGAAATAAACTTCTGAAAAACAGCAGGTCTGTATGGCTTGCACAACTGCATACAAAGATAAACCTTGTTTAAGAGTTGAGGAAAATTGCCTTTCCTCTGCCTCCCTGAATGCTGCTGTGCAAGGGTATTGGTTTGGATTCACAGGATTGCCAGTTTACAGCTTTATCACTGCTTGTTATCTAGGGACCAAATTACTAACTTGCAGGAAAGAAAAACCACTTCCAAACCACACAGGTGGGAAAGACCACTTGATGGCAGTTTTTCATTCCTGGAAAATTATCAAAGCTGGAGCAAGTGGTTTACCTTTTGCTGGATACAGCTAGCTAAGTAAAAGAAACCAAAGCCAAGAATTAGTCACAGAAATTAGCACTAAAGTATCAAGTTTTCCCTAGATTCAGATTAGGACCTACTCTAGTAGTTGGTTATAACATTTTATTAGTAGCTACCTTTATCTCCTCTTTCAACAATGGTGAACAGCTAAGGATTTAGACTATTAAAAAAGTGTAAACATTACAGAATTTAACTAGTTTCTCTACCACATTTTAAGTAAACTAACAGAAGGGCTTAAGTCAAAGGGAGAGGAGGTTTATGATTTTAATAAACATTTTTCTTATTAAAATCTTGATATAGTTTAAATATACCATACAGAGGAAAAAAAGCTATTTATAAAGCTACATACATATTTCAAATCATTGACGACAGCATATATCATTCTAAATTCCCTCTCTGCTTACCAGAATGCCTTGTGTGTGTATATATGGTGAGCTACTGTGCTATCTGCATAACTTTTGTCTAGCTATACATTACAGGACTTAAAAAATGCGTAATCTATATACAGAAATATATATACATATAACATATATTTATATGTTATACATACACATACACTTATATACATATACACACAATACATATATATATACACAGTACTTTACATGTATATATGGCCTTTCATCCAAGGGCCTTGGATAATTCTCAGTACATGAAGCCTCACAAAGCTTTGTGAGGAGGGAGCTTTATTTTACAGACTGGAGTTTTGATGCCTGTTCTAAACAGTTTCTTTTGTTGCTTTCTGCTAACTTTGCACATTTCAGTTAGAGGCAGTTTTGGTAATGGAAATAATCACAGCAGTTTAATAGCCAGGCATAAGGTAGATGTTGCTTTGTACCTTTGTAACTTATCCTCTTTAGTATTAGAGAACAGCTATACCAGCATAAATTTTCTCTATACTAAAATGACTCTACCTAGATTTGTGAGGCTGTACTGCTTTTTTTTTTTTTAGCATAGTAAAATCAGTTTTGAACTTAAGATACACTGGAGGTCACAACAGGAAATCTAGCTCCAATTCTCATACATTGAAACTATCCTTTTCTAGGATGATCGATTTAAAGGAAGCATTAGTACTTGCAGAAGTAATTCTACATCTAGTTGTTTATCTGCAGTTTAACTACACAAGCCTGAAACAATCCACCTTATTTAGAAAAAAAGGATTTTCAGCATCAATTTGGCAACTGGTGATCAGAATTTGTGGTATCAACTGTACTCCATACCTTTAGCAACTAAATAAATGAAGAGGCTTTTTTGAAAATCAGACGTAGGTAACTTTTGGTCATCCTACAACTAGCTGACAGAAAGGAAAACCCAGAGGAGCTCTGGCAAAGGTGATTTCTACTAGGATTTGGATGGAACATTCCTTCAACTCTTCCCAACAAAAGGGAGAAAAAAAATCATTAATATGGACTAATGCGGTTGGAGAAGCACTAAAGAAGAACATCACCACCACAAAATTTCTTATCCCTCAATATTTCAGTCTGCTAAGCTTTTGTAAATTTATTTTGACACTGAAAAAGTAGCTCCTCTCTTCATCAAACAATATCTAACTCAAAAAAACTCTCAAGCCTTAGGGAAAAGAAATCCTAGATTATGGTCAAAGACTGCCCTCCCCAAAAGTAACCAAGTACTTCAAAAGTGAACATACAGTAGAACTCACTACAATGAAGTTTGAGAATTTTATTCTAACCTAATTACCTTGAGATTTTTCAGAACAAGCCACTTCCTTCAAACCAATTCTCTTAAAAGGAGGAGTTGCCTGGCCCATTTCTTTCAGGATTCTCTGCTAACTGTAAAATGTGGGCTAAATGTCTTCTGCATGTCAATTTTCAGCTACAAAAATTCAGATTTTTAATGACCAACTATGTTTAGTGTGTGCTGTTAGCTAAAGTATAAATGGCTTAATAAATAAAAACTATTGTTTCTTCAGTATGACTTGGTATTTCGTCTGTAATTTCTTTATTAAAAAACTGTAACAAGATACTTAAAAAAAGGCTAGATACAAAAGAAGTTAAGCAGCTCACGAACATTAGTTTTCCAAAAAATGTATCTTCAATAGTCATGATCTTATAAACATTTTACAGTTACCAGAAAGTGCCCAGGCTGAGTTTACATAGTTAGATAATGTAGTAGTACAAGTGTTGGGTTAGAACTGGTAGTGGAACAATCTCCTGACTGTCTGTTCACTGTAACAAGGATACAAAAATGTTGATTGTGAACTATGAAATACTGTGCATTGGCCTCATCAAATATGTACAGGGAAAAAAACCCACTAAAGGTACAGATTACATGCAAAATATTAGTAATGGTATCTGATGTGCCAGATTTCAATGCAATAGAACAAAAATTGCAATGGAAGTGGTTTTCATAAGTGAACAATCCCAACTCTGGGATCTGAGCTGTCAGGAACTTTTTACAAGTTCAATATACATGATACACAACTGCAGCCAACCACAAATTAAACACCATAAAAAAAAGTTAAAAACACAGAACATACTTAATTTTTTATTTTGAAATTCCCTACTCCCTCTATACAAGAACCTTTGCTGAAACACTTTCCACAAAGGCAGCAGTGAATTTTCAGAACATTTTACATATTTTCCCTCAGCAAAAAGATAAATCACAGTGTAAATTATATTGTTCTGCTGTCATCTTTGGCTGGGGTTAGGCAAAGGAGTTATTGACTAGCAAACTGTTGCAATCACAAATTGCTAGTGCTCCTCAGGCCTTTATGTTACAAATTTAGTACAGGAATGTTTGCATTTAAATCTTTGAAGTACCACCAGGGGTATGACAGCATTAACTTTCATAAACTTTTATAGACAAATGGAAAAATCTACAAAACTTAGCTAGTAATATTACACAGCAATACACACTTTTTATACTCTACACAAAACCAAAATTCTTGGTCTTAATGGCGAGTAACAATTTTTGTTTCAAAATCTGCTTAGAGGAATAGAGTGGGACATAAAGGCGAGAAATGCAAGTGTTTGCTGTTGGAAGATGTTGGTCATCTGGTGGTCTTATTGTGATGGATGGCATAGGCTGGAACCCCTCCTCACTGGCAGGCAATGATGGACTTGAGGTCCAAAAGTAAACCTGAAAAAAGACGACAGCGTTTAAAATTAAGATTCATACTGCCCACAAATGGTGTAGGGATAGGTTAAAAAAGAACTGCACAGTCACAGCAAGATTAATCATGCTATGTTCTCCTCAATATGCCAAACTAAACTCCACAGTCATTCTGCTTTCTTCTGTAGTAGCTTCCTTCACTCCCTTCGTCAACTGCTCATTCATAAAACTCATAAAAGCAGCACTCAAAATTATCCTGTATCAACAAATCCTCAGCAAACAGCATGTCCAAAAATCCATCTGGGAAGGTGGTGACTGCCATCAATACAAATTGAATCAGGAATGTCTCACAAACCAGACAGAGACTACAGGATGTAGTACTGGTACAGACAAAAGGGAGTAACAGAGAGTATTTGGTTTATTATCTCAAGTGTGAAATACTGAGTCACCACCAAAGTGTAAGCATAGCTGCTTCTTGAAAAATGTGCTCTAGGGTTGCACTTTTCAGAGTACTCTTTGTTTCCTTTCAGTAGACTGTAAGGGAGAGATAGTACCTTAAAGAGTAGGAAGTTAAAAACAAACTGTTTTAAGAGGTGTACAATGAATAAAATTTACAGGCAAGTTTTTTAAAATGAAATCCCCTGAACAGTATCTTATTATTTCATGCTTCTCATTCCTAAAGGGCTTTGAGAAGGACATGGTATCATTACTGACATCTTACAGAGAGGACACACATATTACCCTCAGGATACACAGAAGTCAGGTGACTAGATGATGCATGAAAAGAACTTGACCTCAAAACCCTACCAGCCCACAACACAGTTGAATAACCACACTCATCTTAAGAGCAGCTGTGCTGAGTGAAACTGTGCTTCTGTAAGAGACCTATGAAGAGGGAGAAGAACAGACCATGCTTCCTTTCAGTTACAAGAAGGTCTGGGATTCACACCTGTTGTTTCCAGAACCAAGTCTTACCCAATCCTACTACCCTGCTTTGCTACCTTAACTCTTCACAAAGTCTCTGCAGGTAGACACAGGTAAGAACAGTACTGACACCACTTATTCCAATTCTTCTGCACGTTTCCAATGGGAATGGACAACTTACCAGATCTTGTCTTTCTGTCATACTCATCTTCTCAACTATGGACCAAAACCAACGCTTGAACTGCAAAAGCTTCTCAGCATTTTCTCCTGTGTGAAACAACAAGGTACACAATTCAGCTGCTACACTGGACAATAACACTAACAGACCTGTTCTACATGTGCTGCAAGTTGGATCTCAGCTACAATCGCATTCATAATGTCCTGATACTGGAGACTAGTAATTTCAAAATTAACAGCTTTGAATGCAAGGCCAACACTGACATAACTCAGTACCACTCCCACTCTGTCCTTCTTACCAAAAAGCCCAACTGCAACTAAGCACAGTTTAAAAATTATGTATGAAGTATTAAACTTGCATCCATCACTTATAGTTTTAGAGAATTTTCACAAGGAAGATATACTACCAGTAATACAATCTGTGCATTTAACATCTAGTGACAGTGAAGTTGGAAAACATGCTTTCTCCACCCTCACTTAACTGAAGGAAAATATTTTCTACGGAATGTAAAAAAATATCCCAAGTAATAACTTTACTACAAGTTTCACTAGCTTATTAACTAATGTCAGACTTAATAGTTCAAGTTTAATGCTAGTAACTACTACACACAGAAAAAAGAGTGTTAAGTTATACCTGCAACTCTGCTTATGACTAAGTTATTTCATACCTGATTCATCATTGAAAGACGTAAAGCTGATTAGCATTTGCACATTTACTTCACCACAGCCATTTACCAGGAGTCTGAAATCTTCTGCTGTCAAATCTTCTAATGAATTCTTTGGAAGTACATCCAGGAGCCCCTTCCTCATTGCCTTAAACCACAAAATGCAGATTGTAACCGTGTAACTTTTAAGACTGACTTTAAACACATTACTCTAAGTTTCATGTGAAATTCCCATTAGCTCAAGATTCATTATTCTCTGAGCTGTTCTTTTAAAGCTTTATCATCTGAGATGCAAATCTTCTGAAACAAAGAACTGCACCAATTTTTAAACCCTACCTACTAGAGCAAAAGAAAGCAGTACTGGTTTGAGCTAGTATTTCACCAGGAGCAGAATAAAATGTTCAGGTATTTTGCTAAGCTGCACTGAATTTTATGAGAATTTTTTTAAAAATGCATCTTGCATATTCCTTTTACTTTGCTTCCTCAGACACATCCCAACTCTGCTTCAAAAATATTACACACACAGACACACATATATTCCATATAAGTAATATCTAAAAAAGACAGGAAATTCCATATTCAAAATGGAATACTATAAATCAATTTGCTTTAGAAAATTTCAAAATTAATACAAGTATAAGGGTTTTTAACTTTTAAAATAAACAAGAGTTAAATTAGTAATATATGCAGACATGGAGATCAAGTATATTAATTCCAGGAACAATGTTCTTTCTGTGAGAATCTGGACCTCAGCTGCACAGAGGTAATCTAGCCTGCTACCCTTCCTCAGATGTGAAGCAGGAAACCACAATGAGCACAAGCAACAAAGTTTAGATGTAGCATCATATGATAGACTGGCCTTCATTAACTGTCTACAAAAATATATTAGTCTGTAAGTGCTATTTGACAAGGGCTTATAAAAAGCACAAAACTTTTAATATGGTTTTTGAGAAAATTTTTACGTTTCTTGCCAGGCTAGTACAAGTGGTTTTATAAATGATTTTTCCTTAGAATAAGGATGCAAACAAATCAAAGGTAATAAATTATTATGAACAAAGTAGCTGCCAAATACAAAGCCAAAATTCCAAGAGGATTTGTGCCATTTGAGCTCAAGAAATAAACATATATATTTAACCAATGAGACCCACAATAAAATAAATTATCTTTCATTCTATAAATAAATTACTCACTCAGCGTCTTCACAGTACTGCATAAACAGCTATACAGTTACAAAAAGAAATTAAATACTTTTAATCAGGCTGTCAAGACTTTAAAGGAACCTGATTAACACCACCACAATGAGGAGAATAATTAACTGATGGAAATATTACAGATTTTATTTTTCTTCTTCTTAAAAAAACTCCTCTAAAGACTTACATGTAGAGGCTGCTCTGCTACTACCAACATTCGGTGTTCCGCATATTTCCGGACATACTCATATACATTCTGAGGAGTGACTGGTATATTTACACCATTGGAAATAAGTTCAACCTATGGCAAAGAAATAAGGAACATTTAAGAAGGGGGGAAAAAAGGGATATAAAGGAAATGAGATTATTACAACCACCTCAGTATGCTGCAGAGTGATTTATTGCTCAACATACCTCCAAACCCAAGTAAGATTCACTACTACAGGTTAGTTTTAAAGATTCCCTAGGATTGACTACAGTTATCAGGTCTATGGTACGCTTTATATGGTTTTCAAATAAAAAAATCCAGGCTTCAATATCTAAGAAGACTGCACTGAATCCAAGAAGAGTAACATATTTTATCTGCCATGTGAGAAGAGCCTGGATTATGTGCACCAGACACCCTGCATAAGCTGTCAAACTCTGAAAGTACGGAGCCACAAGTTTAACTTGCTTACCTGCCCTCCACCCTCCTCCTTACACAGGTCTATTGCAAAGGCCAAATCCATTGCTGCAAACACTGCATCAGCATCTGTACTCTGGGATGCAAGGATAAGCTGCCGAAGGCTTTCATACATAACCGGATCGAAAAAAGCAAAGTCGTGCCAGTTCACCTATAAAAAAGGATAGAAGTTTGAAACATAACAGGTGTTTAACAATGTATTCAAAATTATGGGACCTGTGCCAGATCTATGCACTAGCAACAAAGGATATAAATACACAGAAATAGATGCAGTTAAACTACTTTCAGTCTGCTTTAGAAGGTACACTGGAATACTGGAAGGAATACATGTTCAACAAGAAAAACCTTAAGAGAATAATTAGAAGGCAATCACTCTTGGAAGACACCAGGGGGTATTTAAAGGCCATTTCTCCCATTAACTCTTTTTCATTAAAGATTATACTATGTTGGGTAACTGATTATGTGATCAAAACTGAATTTAAGGAAAGACCAGCAATAGCAAGCCTTGGTTTAAGTTTGCTGGATCAGACAACTTACAATGCCACTGACTAATACACCAAAACTGCCGCACATTATTAGCTTTTACTGGGCCAGGGTAGCCGTTTTTCTCAGACAAAATTTTAATTACAAATTAATTCCATGAGCTCTCTCAAATATCTTGGATCAGACAACTTAAAATGCCACTGACTAATACATCAAAACTGCCATACATTGTTAGCTTTTACTGGGCCAGGGTAGCAGTTTTGGTCTCAGACAAAATTTTAATTACAAATTAATTCCATGAGCTCTCTCAAATATCCAGGAAAATGCTTTTCTGTAAGCTATTGCCTAGTATTGTCTAACACGCTCGTTTCTGAGTCTCAAGAAGAAAAAAAGCAGACAGTATGCCATTTCTGAAGAGAGCTGAAGGCTGACCTATTACAAATCATTACGTCTTAGTCAAACACCTGGCTTCTAGTACATCTACTCTGTTCCAAATCTAGGAAACGAAAAGATTAAATTTTCAAATTAAAGTTCTCAAATTAAAGACCTCCATACAGTTCTGAGTATCAATTTGGCTAGTTAATACATATATGGTATGCAGAAAAAGCCCAGTTTTAGAGATGAAGTTTTAAGTAATTACAGGAAATTAATATTTTTATGTTCAACTTACCTTTCTGCCAAGTAGAACTTTGATTACGTGTCTATTTAATGTGATGGGACATAGTTCATTCTGCAACAAGCACAATCCTAGGATTCTGAAAAAATATGTTTGGAGTTGGTTTTGGTACAGCAGAAATTACACTAGAGATCTTTCAGCAAACTCACATTTAAGAGTTCCAATATTCTAAGAATTAAACTGGAGTCAGATTTCCAAATGGATTGGTCACAAATGAAAATCAAGGGCATACATAATTGAAAAAAAAAAGGATAAAAAATTAAAATTTAACAGGAAAAGAAACCTCAAGTTGACAATTGCAAATTCCCCCCTGTTTAGGCTCAGTGTGAGAAATAGACCATAAAAAAAAAGTTTTTTCCAGCTTGGATCATTGATACTCTCTCTGGTGTTGCGTATGATTGTCTTTTACATTTTTTCAGACTAAAAAGTTAATGGTAGAATACCTGCCAATGTTTCGGAAACAATTCAGCCTTGCTTCTGTGTTTTTACCAGGTCTTGGTGTATAAAATCCTCGTTTTCCAGGTTGGTAGAAAAGTGGTGCATTATCATCCCCATCATCTGTATCGTCCAATTCCATATCGACTACACTGCGGCTGGATCCATGTCGCTTTCTATTTTCCTGGTTGGAAAGTCAAAACAGCAATTAACACATTACTTCTAGTTACTGACACACATCAAGCTATTTGCCACAGGACACAAAGATTCAGGTTTCATTGGTTAAGAATTCATGTGATATTTCCTAATGATGACATTTTACACTTTTGGCTAATTTTTAATCCTTTCAAAACAAAATGATTAAACAGAACTTTGTCTTGCATGATAAAGCTTCCAATTGCTTCCAGTTTTAAATCAACTGATAACACTTAATCTTATACAAACTGTGCAACAGGTCATTACCTGTACTTTATCTGAAGAGTCTAGCAATCCAAGATCCAATATACTGTCAGCACCGTTCTCCCTTGAGAAGGGAATAAAAAGACAGATTTAATTTCACCATCACAGACTCACAGAATGATAGACTGTTTTGGGTTAGGAATGGAACTTGAAGATCATCTAATTCCATCCCCTTTCCTGTGGGCAAGGATACTTTCCTCTAGAGCAAGTTGCTCAGAGCCCCAGCCTGGCCTTGAACATCTCCAGGGACCTACAGCTTCGCTGGGTAACCCACTGCAGTGCTTCACTATCCTCAAAGAATTTCTTCTTGTTATCTAATCTAAACCTTCTCTCTTTCAGTTTGAAGCAATTCCCCTTGAACTGTATAAAATCCCTCTCCATCTTTCTGTTGTTTCTCTTCAGGGACTGGAAGGGCACAATTAGGTCACCCTGAAGCTTTCTCTTTTCCATGCTGAACAACCCCAGTTCTCTCAGCCTTTCTTCTTAAGACCGGTACTCCATTCTTCTGATCATCTTGGTGACCTCCTCAGGACTTGCTCCAACAGGTCCATATCCTTCCTGTGCTGGGGACCCCTGAGTTGGATGCAGCAGTGCAGGTGGGGTCTCACCAGAGGGGCAGAATCCTCTCCCTCAACCTGCTGGCCACGCTGTTTTTGATGCAGCCCAGAACACGAGGTGCATTGCATGGCCAGCTCATGTCAAGTTTCTCATCCACCAGCACCCATCAAGTCCTTCTCACAGGGCTGCTCTCAATAAGGAACTGTCATATTCTGAAACTAGTCAGAATAGATTAAACCAAAGCCAAAAAGTCACTTGTCCAAAGAAAAATATCTAGACTATCAAGAAATAAGCTGCACGTATTGGAGTTAGATGGTGAACAGTACAAGTGCTTTGGCCACAAAATCAGTTCTCACTTTTGATACTTTACCTGCCATGTGCAATAATGAGTTCCATTGCTTCATCAACTCTTGCTCTAAGGGAATCTTCACTAGCTAGTAACAGAAGCAGCTGAGCAGGAGACAATTCCAACAACATTCCCGTGATTTTACTTGCAAATGCCTGGGGAGAAAGGAGTGATAGGTCTTACTATTCTCCTCCAGTTCTCTCAATTTCAAATACAATCTTATGAAAGTTTTGGTATTTTAAATAGAGAATGCATTACAAGATACCTCCTAAGCTAAAAAACAAATTAGAGAAACAAAATCTCAACAAAATAAAACATAAAATCAGTCTTACATATTCGAATACTATCAATTATGTTTCAATTATTTCAGTTATGGATAAGGAATTAAATTTTTACATTACAAGATGACAAGAACAATCATTAAGTGTATTAGGGAAGTCTTACTGGTTGCATTGCTTGCACTCGAGGGTAGAGCCGTTCTCCAAGGGCTTGTCTGTGTGCTGGGAGAGGGTCAGGGTCATCACTAGGATTTCCTTCTGATGCTGGTCTAAAAGGTCGTGTGTCAATGGACAGTTGTCTTCTGAAGTCCCTTAAGATAATCAGAGTAGTTTGTACTCATTTCAGAGGAAAAATTCAAAAATCCTCTGGGAACAATATTATTTGCACACAGATTGATATTAGCATTAGCTTTACTGCTGGAATAGTAGTGTTGCTCATAGCTGCTTGGAGAGAATGAATCAGAAAGAGAGAATCAAAATAAACCAGAGATTTTAGTATTACTTGTGTTTTGGATACAGCAGTCAGACATGCCACCAATGGCATTGTTGTTTCTAAACTACCTCACAATTTTATTCTAGTACACATGTTTTTGTTATTGTTTTAGCAGAAGAAACTGATGGCCTGTGGTGGAGACGTAACCTATTAATGATAAAGTAAGAATAATAATTCTTCACAGAATTAAAACTAGAGACCGAATTTCAAGAAATTACCCTGCAAATCACTCCTGAAATAGACTCCATTAACTGGAGGAAGTATCTTTCCTGACAGTATCCAAGGCAATTACTCTATTTGACAAAATATCTTCATCAAGATAAAGATTATCACTTACCTATCCCTATCTCTCCGAGAACCAGTTCGCAAGCCACTACTTCTCCGCATTTCTCTCTCTCGCTCCCTTTCCCGATCTCTCTCTCCCCTATTTCGCAATCTCTGCATCAGACCTGAAGGGCAAAAAACCTCATAAACTTAAACATCTTTATATTTCTCTCTCCTACCTAAGTTTCAGTGTAAGGAAGACTAAGGTTTGGAAGAGCTTGACAGACATCAGTGAGACAGAACCATTTCACTTGAAGCAGTGATTGGGTTCAGCCAAACTTAAGAAACGGCCTGAAGTGTTTGTATCACCTTAAAAATGATAAAATACTTTAACAGTTTATAGATAATTTCAAAAAACTAAAATGTGTTTGTGGCAAGTCAGATGGAACAGTCATAATAAAACATATAAGCACTCAGTAGCTAAAATGTGGACAATTATTACCTCCTGGAGAGAAGGACTCAAAAAATCTGAGCACATCTAAAGCAGACTCATGCTGCAAGAAAAACAAGAACTTCCTGTTTCTGAAAGCATGGGAGGGGAAAGCCATTTCCTTGCTCCAGAGAACTAATGCATAATTTTTATGCATTCTGGGCTGAGCTAACAAGAGATGTCTCTGGCACAAGGCCAAGTATTTCTATGTAAATAAAGCACCCAAGGTTTTTATTAATATTTTCTGTAGATTAACTGCTGTGCATCACTTACTTGTATGGGTACCCTTGTTGGCATTCTGAATGCAATCAAGATTTGGCAGTTTCTCATTTGACAGAAAAGCCTGTGCAATAGCAGTATAAAAGCTTCGTGCTACACCGCTGCCTTCTCCAGGCTCATCCTTAAAAGTAACTTTCACTCTGTGTACAGCCATCGGAGTGGTGGCACACCTGCGACCAAAATGATTGTTCAGCTGCCTCATGGTCTGCTGAATTAGGAGGTCTCTGTCTCGATCAACCTAGTAAAAAATAAAAAAAATTTTCTTTCTTTACCAACTGTCATTTTAAGAGGCTTTCAGCTTCACAACAGATTTCTGGACACTGCTGCACAGATTCAAAAACTAACATCAGACTGGGAAAAAACTACAGAGTAATTGCAATATAACTCACAAAGTATGATTTAAGACACCTGCTTGCAGACTCTGAAATACAAATTTTCCTATTAAGTTACTGTAATAATTCAACTTTTAATGAAAAATTATATGAAGATAAACTAACATTTTTTACCTCCAATGTTAAATCCCGTGATTGCTGATTTCTAAGTTTTTCCATCTCCCTGCGGAATTTCGATTCCTTTACTTCAAAGCCACCTAATTCAGTCAAGATCTAAAAATTAAAAAAAAACCAAACATAAACGCCAAAATCAGAATAATTAGTGAGAGTCACAATTTAGCTGTAAGAAGTGTCCTTACACTGAGAAATACATACCGATCCAGGCTCTGCTCCAACATCTTCCATGAATACTCTACCAAACAACTCCAAAGAAAGGCGCCAACGTCCCAGCAACATGTCATGAGAAATAACCATGCCCATGAAGCTACACTGAGGCCTGACAGAGAGAAGAAAAAATGACAGGTGTGGAATCAAGTTAAATTTCAGACACATTTTGTGTACTTCAGCTTTATCTTACCCTCTGCATTCAACTAAGTTTTTTATTCCTGATAAACAACAACACAGTATGCTAAATCTGTGCACAAAAGCACATGAGTCTGCTTAGTTTCAGCAGAAACTCAAGTCTTGCTTCCAAAGCATGTAACTTTTGGTGCTATGTGGAATTCACTGTTACTGGTCTCCCATCAACCAAGACCTTAATTTCTTTTAAAATAGCTGTAATTTGAAGGAGGGCAGGTCAATCTGTAACTGCGTTAAGTGTGGGCAGCACCACCAGACACAGACAGCAAGCTGTCAATTCCAACTGCTCAGCCTGCCTACCCAGGACATCACAGTAGGTCTGCAACAGGAAGTCGGGGACTAAAGGAATTTGTCTACAGTTTGCACAGACCTCTTTGAAGGCTGTTCAACTATTCACTTTAGAAGCTACTAATCACAAACTACAAATCCAAACTAAATTAGGCTACCTATTTTAATTTTAAAAAGACTTTTCAGGGTCCCAAACAGCCATTTATCAGAGCGGTAATATTTCAAAATGTAATTTTTAACTCAGCTACCTGAAAGATGTGAGGGGTGGCCCTTCACTTTCTGTCAATCCTATCTCTGCCAACAAGCTGCTTTTCAGTTGTGCTGCAAGATCGTGAGCTGAAGGCCCTGGTTTTGAACTCTCAGATTCTTCTGTAGGCACATTTTGTTCTTCCCCTTCCTTCTTCTGCCGATTTTGCATGCTCATAACATTTTTTAAGTTGGCTGCATAAGACATTTTAGTTGGAAGAACCTAAAGGAGAAGTAAAATTTAGCTGCACTTTCAAAGCAGACTAGAAGGCTTTTTCAGCACATACATTCATAGGTGTATATTTTAAATCACACAAAAGTGAACGCTGTAATTGACCTGTTAAAACATAGTGACATCAATCATTTCAATAAATACAGAAAAAAAACTACTTTCCCCACTGTATGTTTGCCTTTCATATGCTTGCCAATTAATGTTCAGTCTGAAGGCAACTCAAATCTACTGGAAGGACTATAGGAAGACTTAAATCTTTTTATCAAAAATAATTTTATAAGTAGCATTCTAAAATTAACTCAGAATTGTACTGCTGCATTTAAAAATATTACCTGAGAGCTGCTGTAAGTCAATAATCATCAAGTTTCTATATTAAGCATACTTTTCATAAAGACTTCAAATTTTCAGAGGCACTGGGCTTTTTAAATTATCATTCTAAAAGCTACATCAAATTCTCTCTGAAAACATTAAGGTATCTTTTTAAGGAATGAAAGTTCTAGTTTAAATTACCATATTGTTTAAAATAATAAAGCTTTACATTTACCTCAAGGCAGTTTCTATCCACTGTAACTTCCACTAAGCACTTGCCACTGTTGGCAGAAGAGGAGTACAGGCCCTGACTGGGTCGGCCGAACAGATCCTCTTTGCGAGCGTTTGGCTGAAAAGCAACAAAAGTGCTCTGGGTCAATAATACACTTCGGTGAGGAATGAAAAAGCAAACTGCAGGTTTCTTCCAAAACAGCATCTCTAATGTCACCTGTAATAGATGTGGCTGGTCTGCCAAGGGGATGGCCTCTGCCAGAGGAACCTCAAAAGGATTGGGTGGAATGCAGCCAAGGAATGTCATGGAGTCTGACCGTCTGAAAAATGGATGGTTTTGGCCAGTCTCTGCTGGGAGGGCGTCATCATCTTTGTCGTTGAGTGTAGCACCTAAACATCAGAGATTTCAAATCAGTTTTCACAGTTATAAAAGCAAAGGATATAAAATGCCAAAAATTAGTATCTTTCCCTATTAGCTATCCGACTAAAGGAGAATCTCTGCAAATTCAGTACTTCCACAGAATGCTTCTGCAAATGCTGTATCTTTATTAATTTGCTTATAGTTTTTATTCTTTTTACTATAACTAGCTTTACTGAACAGGCACTCCTACACTGTATGTAGGAGTATATATTCTACTGTTTTCAGCACAGTTTCATGAGATCAAAAGATCAGTTTAACTATTACTCAAATTTTAATGTAGAATGGTAGGTAAGGGCAGAAATGCTGCAGTTTATTGAGAAAGGAGATGAAAAGGTGGCCCTGAAATTTGAGGAAATGAAATAGGCAATGGTGGAAGAAACTTGGTAAAGTAACAATGCTCAGAAAATCATACTAAACCCAACTTACATACATAACAAGCAAAATTTATTCAAAACCTCAGCTAGATAAAGGGAAAAAGCAGTAAGAAAGTTTGGCATTTTGGTATGCTATGTCAATTTTTGTATACTAACTTTGATTGGTATCATCATCATTTTCATGTTCAGAATCTTCGTTGTCAAGACCCAGTTCCAAAAGCTCACGAGTTCTTAATAAAAAACACCCAGAACAACAACAAAACAAAAGAAAATAAAAAAGAGTCAATCATCTTGAAGAAATTATTAGGCAAAACATCTATATCTGTAGCATAATTAGGAAGTGTATTTAAGAGTTATACATAACAAAAACAAAACTAAAAATTAAGCACCGTAGGGAACTTCTCATTACATCCTCACTGCATCACTCACACAGTTACCCTTAGAGCCATCTGGCCACCTACCAACTTTGATCTTAAAAGTTACAGCTTTGGGCAGTGACACTTGGTTTTAAACACTATGTCAATATAAAATCCTAGGAACCCTGGATTATTGGAAAAAATATGCAAGTGAATACTATTTCGAAATTTTAAAATAATCACACCTATGTCATTCCAGAAGGTAAGTCAGCAAGCTGCACATTAAAAACTTGATTTCACTATATTATACTACTGTTCTGTCAAGAACTTTGATTAGTATTAATTTCTTGCATTTATGCATTGTGGAATGTCTTCTGAAGCTAGATGAATACTGATAAAATTCATTTTACTCACACTACTAATATGTCATCTAACGGAAGCAACTGTTTGAACCACTCACTTTTAATTGAAAAGGTCTAGGCCTTCACAGTTTTAAAAGCACTTCATGCAAATTTCCCAATTCTTTAATGAACAGTTATTTGACAGATTTCAGTATGTTTCAGAATTTTTCCAAAATTCTGAAAATATTTCAGAAAGTTTTTTGTTTGGTGTTTTTTTTCTGGTTTTTTTTTTTTTTTTTTTTTTTGGTTTTTTTTTTTTTTAAAGCATCTTCTGGAAGTATGTTATTGCCTGGAAGAGGGTTAAAGCTGTGGCTATACCTACTGTACTACAGTGTTCTTACTTGTGAGGAAACTACTGTTGATAACACTCCCCTTGGTACACCTTTGAGGTCATAACAAACCTTACATTACCAAGATAAACAGAACACAACTGAAGTAGCAGTCCAACATATATCTAAAATATTAATATCTCATTTTACAGTTACTAAATTTGTAGAGAAAATGCAAAGTTAAGCTTGACTTGCAGTATTGAAAATTAGGAGCAAAAAGAGGCAAAGATCTGCATTTAATGGTTGACTAGGACTGCTTGGGTACATTACCTAAAAACCCAGTAAGAAATGAGAACAGAGGGTATAGACTACCAACAGGTGGACATTTCTATTAGCATTAACTGGCATTTGAAATGAAAAAAATATAAAAAGAAATCTTAAGACATCTTAAAATTAATAAATGCACCTTGTAAAATGCCATTGTTGAAATAGTAGTTTTCCAACTCAAGGACACTTTCAGCCATTGATTTCCCTACTGTGCTTTAAGTATCAGGTGAGTCTCAAATGCATATAGCCAAACACAAAACAAAACCACAAAGCCCATTATATCAGACAATGACATTTTCTCCAGTGTCATCTCTAACATGTTTGACAGACATCTAAGTAAGTTGCTATCATGTCAAATGCATGTCTCATGTAATTAACTGGGAAATTGTCCTGAGTATGTCTTTTAGAGGCACTGCTACAGAGTTAAAACTCCAACTCAAGTTTCACCAGCAAGAAAACATTTTACAGTATAAAAAGAAGTGAAGAGGGTACTGCAACAGGCTTATCAAACACAGGTACATTATATACCATTATAGAAATTATTTTTATAATATGTATGTTACTACACACACCCACACTCAGACATACAGATTAATGCATATATTTATGTAAGCTGCTGAGGAAAATATCTATGACTGAAACAAAAGGGCTTACGCCACTTTTACATAGGTTTTGGTTCTAGGAGTCAACCTCAGTACCTTTTCCTTTCCAGCTGAGGAGTATCCAACGTTGTCTGCTGATTCATTGCTTTTATCCAATAAATAAGGGCTTGAAAAACATATGCTACGTGCTTTAGTGAGCAGACATCCAGAACAGGAAGAACATCCGAGTGCTCATCGTTGTGAGAACGCATCAAGGACAGCGCGTAGTTCAGGAAATCACCGCGTGCTGACATCATTCCCTGACGGGCACTGAGCAAAGTAGCACGTCTAGTGAAGGAGAAGGATTGAATGCAGACACATCAGGCATCACAGGAGAACACACACGTTATTTATAAGCCCTATATTTGAAATTTGGATGTAAAATCTCAATAAAAATAGTGATATCAAACTAAAAGCATAGAACAAACAGATGCAGTACATTGCAAACAGTTACTGCTCAAGATGAATCTAGTTTGTCAGAATAAACTGAATAGTAGCAACAACACAGGAAGCCAACTTAAATCAAAACAGCAACTACATTCCAGCACTGCAGAATTAGATTCCTAAGATGTCTGTGAATAAGATTTGACCATAAAACTGATAATTCATACTGCATGCAGTAATCAAACTATTTTCATACCTTCTTCCCTCAAGTGTTCTCAAGCTGGCTTCCTCACGGGCTGTCATCCTTTCCCTTCTAGCTGAGTTCTGAGAAGCATGGAGAGGATGATTTGGATGCCCAGGATCACCAGCAGATGACAATGCTGAACCATAACGCAGCTGAGCTTCAGTAGAGTCCATGATACTGACCATCCAATTCCAAGTAGGAATAAGCTTTTCTTCCACGTAATTCTATAGAAAATGAGATTTAATTGGTTTTGCAAAAAATAGAACTAGATGATGAGAATGAAATCTTCCTGATTCACTACAAAGAGGCTGTAAAACCATGCTCAAGAATTATCGATGATCAGTTTCTGAAAGCTCTGTTGAGTCTGCTGATTTATAGTGGTAGTATGCAGCTCTCATTGCTTGACACTTTGATATCTATAAAGCATTCTCACCACCTCTCTCTCTTTCAGGCATCTCTTCTACTCCACCCCTCATGACCACTCAGTATCTCCCAGGTATGCACAAATTGACAATTTGAGCTGAATTCCTGACTTTCTCTTAGCTTTAACAGCCCTCAGTCTGCTGTGGAATTCATCAGCCAGATCTTTCACCATTCTTCACCCCTTCTACTCACTGAAGACAACAAAGTTAAGACCTGCACAGAGAACTATGTCTGCATACAAGTCTCACCTCCTGGTCTCATCTTTGCTTCAGCTGTTCCCACTACTGGCTCTGCAGCCTGCTTTTCTTACCATCTGCTAACTCCATTGACCTGTTGGATTTTTTTGATCCAATATTAGTCTGCTTTCTTCATTCCTCTGCATTCTGGCCTTCAAGAATATCCCTCACACTTCTAATGCACTAAACTAACAAAATGCTGTCTCAACCCCATTTCTGTGTCCAAACGAAACCTCCGCTGTTCAGGTTTCCTGTGCTAATACAAACCTCTTGCTGCCTCAGCTGGACAGATCTCCTGTTCACTTTTCCCATTAAGAATCTCCTGAACAGAAAATTATTTTAGCCTCCTCCATAATAAAACTACACTCTCTCATTTCTTTTCCTGTTTGTTTACCCCAGTGTTTGTCTCAGAATATCTTTCTAGCCTTCCTCTCCCAAATCAGAAGTCCTTTCCTTCCATCACACTGTGAAAACAGAGCCATACAAATACCATGTGGCTCAATTGCAAGGAAATATATTGTCAGCAGGTTTCCACATCCCTACGAAGAGAAAAGAGCATCCCTTGATTTCCTGCCCCCACACAGCAGCTGTGTTGTCACAGCTGACTTCTGCACTAAATTCAGTACACAATTTTACCCTACACACTATGCCTGGGTACAAGTTGGTACATACTTTCTAAACACTCTGGAGTCCCTCCAGTCTTGTCAGTCACTGAAACAAATGTCTATACAGGAAGGGGAAGACTGCTGACATGTATTTTCTCTACAGATGCATTTTACATAAACTTTCAGAAACAGACAGTCAAGAGCACTGTATAGAAAGTATGTGCATAACATGGAAAGGATGACTACGTCCCTGAAGGAAGGGACAGTGAACAGTACATTTACCTGTACAAATCTTTTATCTCATTTAATTATTTAGCCCTTACTAACTTCCTTCTTATATAGACTCAACAGTTCATGTCAAATAGAATATGGCAACAGATGTCTAGCAGAAACCCCAGTCAATTCTGACTTACATGAAGGGGAAGACTGCTGTCTGACATGTATTTTCTCTACAGATGCATTTTACATAAACTTTCAGAAACAGACAGTCAAGAGCACTGTATAGAAAGTATGTGTATAACATGGAAAGGATGACCATGTCCCTGAAGGGACAGTGAACAGTACATTTACCTGTAAAAATCTTTTATCTCATTTAATTATTTAGCCCTTACTAACTTCCTTCTTATATAGACTCAACAGTTCATGTCAAATAGAATATGGCAACAGATGTCTAGCAGAAACCCCAGTCAATTCTGACTCGATTTAATTAAATAAGTGACCACAGTTACTTTAGCCCACACTCTCTCTTAACATAAGAAAAGGCTGAGAATGCTGGGAATACAGACTGAAGAAACAAACTCAGGAGAATCTTACCAGTGTGTACAAACACCTGACAAAAAGGTATGAAGTACACAAAGCCAGACTCTTTAACTATTAATTATGTACCAGTCAGACATTGTTTAAGCAAAACCAACATAAGCTCCTTTTCTGAAAGAATGTATGTATATTAAATACTACCAATTTAATTAAATATATGACTACAGTTACTTTAGCCCACACTCTCTCTTAACATAAGAAAAGGCTGAGAATGCTGGGAATACAGACTGAAGAAACAAACTCAGGAGAATCTTACCAGTGTGTACAAACACCTGACAAAAAGGTATGAAGTACACAAAGCCAGACTCTTCTTAGTGATACCCAGTAAATGGACAAGTGAGCAACAATTTAAATACTTGGTACATCTCTTTAAACTCAAGAAAAATCCTCTTTTACTGTGAAGGCTGTCAAACATTTAATAGAGCAGCTGTGGAATCTCCATCTTTGGAGATACTCAGACAGTCCTGAGCAGCTGCTCTTGTTGACCCTCAAGGAAATTCAGATTAGCCAATATGCCAGATAAGCTAGAGGTCACTTTCAATCTCAACAATTCTATAATTTTACCTTTAAAACTCAGTTGTATTAAAATTACATTTTTTCTATGAAAATTTCCATATTCTTACCTGCAAGTTAACTGCATCTTGGTAAGTCAGCTTCACTGCAGCTGGAATCTGGGAGTATACTAAGTGATTGTATTTGGGAATCAGACCCATCAGATCAGATATCTGCCGTATCACAATACTGTATGCTCTTGCTAAGCTGCTTGCAGATGTTAAATAGCTGCTTGCATTGCTGGCTTCGAGTGCTGCAGCAGCTGCTGCTGCACTTGTACTGATGGTACCACTCCGACGAAGGTTTGAGGGATCAATATAAATCAAGCCCGCTGAACTTGCTAAATAGAAAAGAAAAGATTATGTTAATGAACTCATTGAACCTTTGTTATGTAATTTGTGTACTGATTGATTTCATGAAGATTTGCAAAAATAAACTTGTAAATATTACTGAAATCACAACTGTAACTAACAAATAATTACTAACTACAGTAAGCATACTCGATCTTAAGTAAAACAAATATTTTCCTTTTTTTAAATTCAAAACTAGAACTGGAACAGTCAAGATAGGTCAGCAGTACTACAAAGAGCTAAGATTTCATCCTTAAGAGAATAAACAAAAGCAGAGGAAGGAACAAAGCCAGAGCTAGCTGGCATTGATGCATGCAATTCACTCCGACTTGCCTGCTGGGGTTGACGTACTCGAGGGAGCTGTGCTGGTTGTCCTCTGGTTCTGGGTGTTCCGTACAGCCCACTGCATGGAACGGGGCGCCTGCGCAGCACCGTTGGCGTGCGAGCTGTTTGTGGTTCGCTCCAGGGGCTCATCAAGCATGAAGGTCTCCTGCTCTATGTCATCGCTCTGACTGCTGCTGCTGTCAGAGTCACTGGAATCATTTGATTGAGAGTCATCTTCAGAAAAAAATGCTGGAACACTGCTAGCTCCTGTTGAGAAAAATAAGCAACAACTGACAGCTCCACACCTGTGCACATATACACATATCATGTCAGCATAGCAGATAGACTTCTTCCATGAGAAACTACACTACACTAAAAAGGTTCAAATACTGCTATTGAAAATGTTCAATAAATTATCATTATAACATACTGCTAATTCTCCACAGGTGTAATGGAAAAGCTGATTACTTACACTTCAAAATATAAATTAAGAAGCAATTGGATTTAAAAATACTTTACTGATTCTACCCCTAGGAAAAGAATTCTAAAAATTATGTTTCCAAATTGGACAGTAAGGCAGTTGCTCTCAAAAACTTGTACAATGAGTGCTCAGGTTTTGTGTATTGATTTAAACCATAAACCATTGTTTTCAACTACTACACTTGAAAAATAAGTGAGACTATTTCATTTCACTACGCAAGAGCACATGGTAATTTCTAAAACATGCAACTGCACTGTAAGAGCAAAAAATGTAGGTCACATCTTAATGCATTTCCTTGTTCAAAAAGTCTTCACAGTACCTTACTATTAGAGCAAAGGAAAACCAGGAAATTTAGGGAAGGAGGAGAGTACTTACTCCTAATATCTAAATTTAACCAGCTAGATTAGACCCATAAAGATGTGGTGTACCTGCTTCTGACCCAGCAGTAGCTGCAGTGACAACACTTCTGCGCCCACTGGCATTGTCCTGGTTACTGTGGTTACTCTCACTGTCACTTTCTGTTTCAGCAGCAGCCAGCAAATCCAACTCCATATCACTGCCTATAAAAACAATGGTACACAACATCTCATGTTTAGAAGACATAATTACTGTGGTGACTCATATAAGACAGAAACCAACCCCAGACATTCTTACTATAGCAGAAGTTAATGGATATGCAGAGGGTCATAAAAGCAGTGCAGACACCCAGCAATACCTGGAGCATGTTTTATTTTCCAGCAATTAGCCACCTGCTCTCACTCTGCACTGTACATGTACATTCAACACACAGTGAAAATACAAGCTTTTAAGATTCAAAATAAGTCACTCCAGCCACAAAACTCCACAACTCTTCATACACATGTACTAGGACAATTTACTATATACTGTTTCAACTAGTATTTAAGGAATACTTGAAAACTTAAAAGAAATCCTAATTAAATATACAGGTTCTATTCCAGTTTTAAGCTTTAAGAATGAAATATTTAAATATTCAGCAAATCAGTAAACAGATTTACTATACTGTAAGTGGATTGACTGGAAACACAAAGCACAGTCAGAAAGAGAAGAAGATAACTCTTTTTTAAATCATAGCTTTGGGTCATCTAACCCCAAACTAAGTAATACAAGACAAGTCATATTAATTTCAAACATTTTCATACAGGATTGATTAATTATGTCTACAAAACATTGAATCATAATTTAGTACTTTGTGATTAGTTTGAGAATTAGCTTGCCAGCATTCAAACTGCTTTTGAGAACACATCTACCAATGTCATGGTTTGCAATTGGCCCAACCATCAACATTTTACAGCAGCAAATACAAAAGGTAAAATACATTGTTAACCAAGAATATAATAACATCTGATACCTTTGGGAACTTAATATTTTCTCCTCAACCAGAAAAAGTTAATGTGCTTGTCTACTACATGTTATCTCTAATTTTACACATCTCCTTCTGTAAGATGAGCAGTCTGAAACCCTTGGATTCTCTCTACTCGTGCAAATCTCCCAAATCATTATCACTGGTGACTCCAAGTTGCTTTTCTTTTTGATGCATAGTTACTGCACTCAAGCAGTAAATGTGCAGGATGTACATTATACATACCATCCTCATCATGCTCATCATGCTGTCCTTCTGCTTCAGCATTTTCTTCACCATGTTCTTCCTGTTCATCATGATGGTCTTCTTCACCCGCCACCCCCTCAACCACCTCAACCTGGAAAGATATCATAGTATTATGCCAGACTATCTTCAATATCAGAGAATCTACGAGTTTTCCAAAGCAGAGTGCAAAGTTTGATTTAAAAAAACACATCTTAGAAAGATGACCTCAAAATTGAACTGATGTGACCAAAAAATGAACTTACAGCCACAGTAGTTGTACATGGCTGTACAGGTTATAGTGTTGTGGGGGAAAAAAATCACACATGCAAACAAAACAGCTTTGGATGTTAGATTTTAATGCTATAAGGATAAAACTGACTACAAAATCAACAGTTAGCTTCTAAATACTGAAGAGGTATTATCTGCTATTATCTGCCAAAAAACGCTCTAGCTCTCTAACAGAAACTACATAATAGCTGCCATGTGCTGAAAGACTTTAAAACTTTTTAAGAGGGAGAAATGAAATAGAAAACAACAATTACAAAGTTCTGTTAAAAATGCTTACAGCACTGTAAGATTTCATTAAGTACTACCTAACATCTTTTTCAAAACAGATGCATGAATTTCAGATTCAGATGTCAAAGCATGGGCTAATCAGGAGTGCTATACTGAGAAGAAAAAAAAAGTACAAAAAGAAAACTGACCTCTTCTACATCAGCTGAAACAATATCATCTTGTTCTTCATCCCTGCCACGAACTGGTTGTGACTGGCTGATTCGTCTTTGCTGAGGATTCCTTATTATGTAGGATGACTGAGATTGACTAGAACTTAAAAGAAAAATATATATAAAAATAAATCCTCAAAAAAAGTCGATTTGGACCTCTGGATGTCACTTAATGCAAAGCTAACAAAAACTCCAAAATAAAACCACCTTTAAGAAGCCTTTGAAAAGAACAGATAGTAAGCTTTAACAAGCTTTACCTGCTAGATTGGTCAGATGATGGTCTGGGTGGCAGAGGCTCCACAGAAAACAGTTCTTCACTTCCCTGCATGGCATCTATACTAGTGCTAGCAAGGGTAAAGGGTGCTGTAGGACGTGCAATTCCCATCCTGACTGGAATAATTAGAGATTCTGCTACATTGCACAACTCTTCAACTGCATAGGGCAATAATGCCTGAAATACACGTTTACATTTTCCAATTGGCTGTGGAATAAAATTGCTGGGGGATAAAATACAGAAAGATAAATGTCAAATACTTTTTTTTTTTTCCTCAAAAACTTCATGGCAATATTAACTGTCCTAATTTTTTCCTCAAAAAACAATTTTAAGAGATACATGCATTTGCATGTATAGAAACAATATGCACCTATACAAGTCAGTGAAAAACATTTATCATTCAATAATTCAAGACTAAGGCTTGATATCTAAATCTACTACTGACAACCAACCATACACTGTAATTTTAATATGTTTAAAAAAACTATTTCCAAAAACCCTAACACTGTAAACAAAGTTTACTATGAACAGGTAAGTTTAACAAGCATTGCATTAAGAAGTTACATGACATACCAGCAGTTATTGCCCATCTTTCCAAGTCTGTCTACAGAATACAAAATAATTCAGATGTATCTGCCTATTGCTGATTTTTATCAACTCATTATATAGGGAAAAAATACTAAATAAAGGAAAAAAACACCACAACCAACACACATCTTCACCACTTACTTTTTCTTTTTGGAAGATG
The DNA here is from genome assembly GCF_014805655.1 of Passer montanus. Lineage (NCBI taxonomy): Eukaryota > Metazoa > Chordata > Aves > Passeriformes > Passeridae > Passer > Passer montanus. The sequence goes on from NW_024366480.1 coordinate 4,779,487, forward strand.
CCATCTCCACACTAAGAATGACAAAGACTCTTGCCACAGAGCGCAGGAATCTCATTGTAACAGCAATAGCTTCTTCTCTGCGTCCTGGTGTATACTTGTTCTGTAATTCCTTTACCAGAGTACCCAGCAAAGTATCTAACAGCTGAAGAAAGAGGTCATTACAACTCATTAGTTGTGTGTAATTTTGAAGCATGAAACAAGAGAGATTAAGACTCAAAGGGAGATCACAGTCATAACAGTATAAATTCACAAAACCAAGATTAACTTAAAGTTACTTTCAAATTAAGTTTCCAAGCACATGGTCAGAGATACCATATAATATCCTATTATTCAGAAAACCTATGTAAAAATGGCTAAGAGTGCTTACCAAAATGTCTGCTGTGCATTTGACAATAAGGCAGTGTGTAAAACAGTCCAAGCGAATAGTTCCACTTTGCTGATTAAGGTAAACTTGCTCTTCAGGCAGAAGATGACCTATCCTACTGCTTGCACTAAGACTTGGAAAAAACAAGAAGAAAAGAAATAAATTTATGTAAGTCAGCAGCTGTCAAGTATCAGATCCAAACTTTACATCAGTAACTATGTGTAGATACACACGGGTCTTTATTTTCCTGGGAGCCAAACATGATCATGGACTTCAGTGCATTCCAGTCTTGTAAAACACGTTCCAGTGCTAGCTGGGCAAAACGAGGAGGTTCTAAATCATGATCAGGCATATCAGAATCTACAAAGATAAAACAAACAAAACAAGGAAGCATAAGGAAGAGGTACTGAAATATGGAACTTGCCATTTATTTCACTGACACAACTCTTACCTTCAGGATTTGCAGTTTTACGATTGCGATCCTCCCTGATTCTAGGTGGTCTGTACTGGCAGTGTTCTACAGTTTGCCTAGCAACTGTCTGTACCAAAAACAACAGCAGATGTTCTCCCCTGTAATGAAAAAATTATTAGTGGAAATACAATATACCACATATATCTAGAAAACAATTTTAAAAATTCTGCCCTAGTCAATGCTAATATGAACTTGCCTGCTATTTGGCATGGTAACAAGATTTGTGGTGGTAAGCAGGCGGTAAAGGAGATCAAGGCGAGCAGACTTTTGTCCAGCAATTAGTGTTTTACACTTGCACTTTTCCCAGCAATCACAGTAGGCTGTTGGGGATGTTCGTTTGAGCCTAGAAGAAACAGAAAAGGTGAACTGCAACACTGTTCAGTAACATACCAAATCTTTTTTACACAAGCTGAGGGTGTTAGTGTACATGCTTATATTTCTTTCTGCAGTTTTTTTTGTTTCTGATAGTAGCAAAATGCCAAAACCTAACTTAAAAAAGAGAAATATAGATTTTATATGTGGCAGCACTTGACGTTTGTCATCCATGTTTCCTACACTCATCTTAAGAGGGCAGTTTCATTACAGAGCTTTTCATACTGTCTTACTAAAACTACTCCAAGGCCATTTATTCTTCCCTAAAACAGCCTCCACCCAAGAAAGTTAAGCTGAAAACACTTATGACATGCAGTAAAATAACTGTTAAGGTGCAGAGAATATCTTTATAATTGTGTTTGTTAGCTCATTATGGCTATGATATTAATGCTGTAACTTTTACACCCTGTAACAGTAGCACAGAATACGTCCAACTTCAAAGCTTTGGGCTAGGTTGATCTGAGATTTCTTGACTGACTGCTTGTTTTTCCCTTTGTCACAGCTGATTTTTAAAAGACTAATATCCTACATTTCCTTCCAAAAATTCACAAGAATGATCTGTTGTCAGGACTTATAAAACTCTGAGAGGCACCCAAAATGAAAACACAGTATGATTTAGATAAAATGTTCTCACAATATTATGCGCTTTGAGAATTATTCCTTTACTCTAAATACTACAAAGTGGAAAGTACAAAACCACTTCAGGTTACTCTTTCAATTCTGACCTATTAAATAAATCTTATAGAGTAGACACAAAACAATTTAATTAATCTTCTGTTCTCTTCTGTAAATTTGGAACACTTCAAACAATGAAAAAAATTATTAAGTATCAGTAAACAAAAGGAAACCATACAATACTGATTTAATTTTAAGAAATTGAACACAATATTTACTTGCAGTCATGTCCTTTGTGACAGACCCTTGCACATTCTGTGCAACAACAAAGTGATTCCAACAGGCCACATGTTCGGCATTCAAATATATCCTAAATAAAAAGAGGGGAAAAAACATGTTATGCACAGTTTTTCCTTACAGCGCTTGCAATCTCACACTATTTCAGGTTACAGTGAAACTGCACTTGTTTAAATTTGATCCCTAAACTTAGAAGTAGGTCAGTTCTAGAAAGTGAAACTTAGTTGTTACATTAGAATATTCAGTGATTTCGAAGAGCCATGTCCATCAAAATTTTTGCCAAAGTTAGCCAGAGGGGAAAAACCACACCCAGTAACAACCATGTCGTGAGAAACACAGTCAGCTTTGAGACTACACAGCAGTTTGGGGAGGCAGTACTTACACCAGACTTAAAAGTCACAGTAATTTAAACAATGTAATTGATAATTTAAAAATCAGATTAGTAGACTAACAAAACACATGGTTGAAACACATTCCTATTTGCTTAAAAAAAATAAATCTTACTTGGTTAATATGTTCTGCACCAGTCCAGGTAAAACTGCATGTATCATTACAACACAAAACATACAAAGGAGAGTCATCTGGATTTGTACCAGAAGGACAAACCATTCCCATAAACACATCATCTTCTTTTTCACTGGAAGTTGCTTCAGCTAAAATAATAGAATAACAGTGTTAAAAACAACCCCCCTAAAAAATATCCACCAAAAGAATCCATTCTTGGCAAATGCTTGCCATTATAAAATCTCATACAGCATTAGAAGTTTGAATAAAACCTGTTACAGGTTTTTGAGAAAACTTTCTGCCTGTCAGATTATTTCTTATAGAAGCCACTACAAATTCCTGACTGAAAAACACAACTGTTATCTCTTCCCCAGTTTTAAATTCACTAATACTTTAATCAATTAAATGAATTACCATTTTGGAGGATTATGGACCATATTCTTAAAAGGAGCATTCCTGTCCCACACAAAGTCCTACAGAACTGTGATATGACAAGCTCTAATGTGCTTAAGTTTTTCCCCAAATTCACTTTCATGTATTTCTCCCAAAAAATTAAATACCAACATTACAAGAGAGTCACAAAATACTTGTTTGTATAAAAGTCTTTTCAGGAATAGGATCTAGCTTGGCATATCACTGTATCATATAAGGCTTTTTCAATTTCAACAAAGAAGTTCCATGTGATACAACTGTGCTACCAAAAAACAGTACCTTAATCCACTGGTTTATATAACAGAGAAATGCCAAAAAGACTATAATGAACACAAAAGCAATAATATTCATAGAAATCTACTGCAATATACAAACTGCAAAAAAGAAAGATAGTCCATAATAGCAAAATTTCTGAAACATGCAGCAATCTACAGTGTTAGTAATGACTCTGCACACATGCCAAAGTTTAGAAGGAAGCCACACACTAACAAACACTAAAACTGTTGTACCTTTAGCAATTTTCTGTGCAGTTTCTAGAATTGTAATTGCAGCAGGATATGCCCGGCCACTAACTGCTGACATAAATGGTGTCATGCCTCTCGCATCCCTAGGCAAAAAAAACCCAACAGAAAAGTTAAAACACTGAATTTTTTCATTGTAACAGGAGACATAGGATACAAATACATGAAAACTTAGCACTGCTGAGCTTGTGCAAACAGAAAAATCACAGAGTGAATAAGCACTCTTGTTTATTTTACTTCTCTGAAACAGACATACATTTAAAGGATTGCAGGACTCAATACAGCTGTATTCTAACATTTTCAATTTTAACTAACAGGCCTTTATGTAACTTTTTTAAAAGGCTTGTATGTAATTGATTTAAGATAGGAAGGATAACATTACAAAAGATAGTGAGAACTCTCATGAAAATCCTTACTTAGCTGACAGCAATTCTCGAAGATAAGGCTGTAGAACAACACTATCACACAGCAATTTCAGTATGAAATGAGCATTTGCCTTCCGATCCTTCGATTCCACTACAGACGGTTCTGTAGAAGGACCTGCAGTAAGAAAAAAAAATTGCAGAGAAACTGTTTTTCTTCAAAAAATTACTACCTGCTAAAATCAAGTAGTTCACTGTGGTGAATAACTGGTAACTTGACTACTCAGTGGTTTCTGCAATACTTCACTGAAGTACTGTAAATTTCAGTTCCCAATCACATTTGAAATACAGAGGGTAATCCCAACTTCATGCTGATTTCCATAGTTTTACATATTTGTTACTCTCCATGTATATTTTTACATAAAACATAGCATGGTGCTTCATTTACTTTCTGCACACTTGAGAGATTCTGCTTCAATCCAATCTTCATCTGCTAAGAGGCATTTTCATATGCAGAAAGTCTGTGCAAGCAAAGACAGCTTTTGAGATAATTTCCATTCTAAAGCATAATCAAATAAGCAGTATGTCCTCACCTGGTATTGTGGAGGTGCTGGGTCCTTGGCCGGTGCCAGTCGCTGCTGTGGTAAGAGATCCCACAGCGGGGGCCAGGATAAAATCAATGTCACCATCTTTCAGTAAACAGAACAGCAGGATGTATATCAATACATAAAAACATCCCTAACAACATGCTCTTGCTGCAATGTCTAACACACTGCAGGTTTTCTGTATTTAACTGGTAATCTTTCCCACAAACGGCCACATTCCTAGGTCTGTAATGTAACTCAGCAATACAAGGCAGACTTCCCAGCAGTTTGACACCAGCATTAAAAAGACATACACTGGATTAAAAAACAGCTGTTAAGTCTTCAGTAAACTCTTAAAAGTGATCTCAATGAACACTTGCTACCTCAACGGCATTGGACAGATTACAGTGTGAGACTAAAGTTATTATTCACCTTAATAGCCATAGTTCATTATCAAATCTCTTCTTTTACAGTCTAATGTGATATATGAGCAGACGTACCTGGATCCATTGCAGGAGGATCTGGAACCCAGCTGGGAGGAGCTATTGGTGGAGAAACTGGGTCTTGGTGATCACTTGATGAAGCACCAGCTTCATGTCTGCCCAATCCAGCAGCTCTCAAGGATCTTCTCATCATTTCCCTTAATCTCAAACTAAATACAAAACCAAGGCAGAAATAGTATAATTTTCATTTATAATTAGAACACATTTAAGAAAAATGTCACACTGAAAAAGGAAACAAAACTCCTATTATCACCATTTTATTTCAGCATAAATAAGAATGAGCCAAGATATACTTTTCATTATGTTTTGTTGCACCAGAATGTTTTAGCCCTGGAAGAGGAGTCACTCAGCAATGTTTCACGTCAGATCTGAGCCCAGAACACATCCCTAGGCACCACAGCATGCCTCTTGCAGGCAGCAGCTGATGGGCATTCTTAGTGCTATCTGACATTCCTTTCAGCCCAAGCTCACTGCCAGGAGTGTTAAGCTTTTACAAGGATTTGCTCTTGTTACTACTGCTTTTTAAAATCTAACTACAAAAAGACGTTAATGAAAGGATAAAAAATGGGTCTTGATAGAATTTCTTTTTAATGACTGCTTAGAATAAAATGAATCAACTTCAATTCTTCCCCAGTGGTATTATGTTGGTGTCACTATTATCCATCCATCTGCTTAAGTAACCAACTCCCTCAGAAATTCTCTTAAAACAAGCCTGGCCACCATCACAGCAGTTCTGTGATACTTAATACTTCTTGGGAAAGAACACCAGAGCTTGCCCTGAAATTCCCTTTCCCCACAAGGAGGAACATTTCCACTTCACAACTGACAGACAAAGCATGAACCCAAGAAAACAGCATTAGTTTAGAAATATCCCACCATTAGTTCTCACACAAAAAAGGGTTCAAAAAAACACTAGAGCTCTAGTTTGGTGCTTAAAGAAGTGAAATCCAATTTTAAGCTAGTAACAGAGGCCAATTCTTAAACTAGACCAAAGGAAATAATTAATAACAGACTGGTAGTTAATACAGAAATTAGCATTCAGAAACAAGAAGAAAGCATGACTCAGTTTACCTCCTGCTGCTTGAAGACCCTGCCCTGTTTCCTGGACCATTACTTGACACAACAGAGATTGCATTTGCAATAGCTTCCACAGCTGAGAGCCTTTCAGCAAACGTGTTCCTTTCAGAGCGCTCTGCTTCTGAAAAATTAAGTGAAGTGTCAGTGCTAAAATTTTACTTGGGAAAATTTTAAGAAAGGATTATAAAATATGGAATATCACTAATTTTTTTTTTACATTTAGAGAGACAGACTAGGTTCATATACAAATTTTTCATTTGGATGAGCTTAACAATGATTCTGAACAAGCTTTCAGTATCACCAACAGACAAGGTCCTGTCACGTAACTGATTCCAAACATGTGCTGAGTTAAGGCTTCAAAACAGCCTTGATAAAAATTATAAAAAAGAAAGAAAATAAAACAAACAAAACACAAACAAAAAACAATTATAAAAATCGCAGAAAAACAAATAAACAAACAAAACCACCAAAACGACCCACACAGAAACACCAGACCAGGAGAACAAGAAAACAAACCACACTTCACAGTGAGCATCCATGAACAATGCAAATGTGTGGGCTTGTAATATACACGCTCTAGGTATGAACCTGCTTAGAAGAACTCTGTTTGCAGTATAAGAAGGCAGTACAACCAGTTTACATCAGAAAGAACTAGCATTTCTTCTAACATCTACAACCCTAAGCATCATAACACCTACAGGTTCTACTCATACTGACGACTGAATTTTGTCAAGTGGGATACAGAATATTAAAGTGAGATACAGAACATTATTTTTTTTAAAAAAAGGTTTTGGTAAAAGTAGACAGAAAAGGTGTATTTCTGAACAAAGAAAAGTATTTTCCTGAAGTGACTCTGATTGTTCTTTCAGGACATGCCTCAAAGTTGCAAGGGCTAGTGCTCACTTTCAATTCAGAGGCTCTTCAAACTGTCACCATTCTCTGCACACTTATTTTCACCAGTGACAGTATTAAGGCCTGGACAGTTCCCTTTTTTTTTTCCTTTTTTTTTTTAACAGGAAAGTACTATTAATACCTTTCATGCAAAGAATGAAAAGAATAAGGTAATATGACAGTGTGTGTCAGCTGTTACAGTAAGGTTATTTAAATATTTCCACTCATCACTACCCTAAGTAAAAGAGATCCTTAGTTTTGCTTTTTCACAAGCATATGCAGGCTTCTTAGACAAAGATCACCAACTACCCAAAGCAGACAACTATTAAACAGTTAGCAGTGAGAGAATACTACTCTTGTGCCCATGGCTACAAGTTGATTCACAGCTGTAAATGGACTGCCATGGTATTTGTGCTGTACTCCTTTCTCACACCCACTAGCTCTCATAACTCACAACTCATCACTTCTGGACCTCTCACACAAGGGGCACAGCTCTTGAGAGTGATCCCTCAAGCAATACAACCACTCTGAAGCAGAGGTTTCACTTCTCCTGGAGAGAGTGATCTGTAACTGAATTTTCACTGTTCCACTTAAGAAGTTAGCTTTTTTCTTTTGGAGAGCCATCAATTGTAAACGCTTTGGCTCTAATGGGTGATTTGCTGTTCTATTGTCTAATGAAATCTGTCCCAGTTCTCCAGGCAAAACCCCTCAGTTTTTATGTGTTCAGTGACCTCAGCTGAAATTCAGTATCACAACTTTTTAATTATTTCACATGCTTTGGACATTTCTTTTAGACATGCTTTTCCCAAGATCCCTTCTGCTGGCAAGACTGAGGAGATATCAATTCACAGAAGCAGAGCACTTTCTTCCAGATTTTCTGGAAGTCTGTGCCACTTTTCCTGCAATTCATTTATCATTTATCCAACACTGCAGGAGCTATAGCATAGCTAGCCAAAGGATGTGAGAAAGAAGAGAAGAAAGAAAAGAAAAAAAAGAAAGAGCTTATCCCTACCCTCAATATTTCCTTTCTGGCACTTAAGAAGAAATCTGTATGAACAAGAGTGAAGAATCGCAAGCAGGTACTAGCTGGGAAGTGGCACTAAACTGTTAAGAAATTTTTAAGAAACATCATATCTGTATGTCTGGAATTGAAGCCTTTACTGCTGAATCAAACTTCTTTGACATTTCAAGAGATGACCATGTAACTCACAGACAGTAACATAAGTCACCACTGCCCTCCAGATTATAAACAGAAAAAAAGCTTGTCCTAATATCCATCACTAGCAGTTACAGTGGAAGCTAAATGTGACCTGAATCTAAAGACATAAGTCTCCTTCAAGGACAAGATTTATGAGGGAAAAAGAGAGAGGCAGAGGAGTGTCACAAGCCTATCAGGTTCATGTTTTTCATTTTTCAGAAAGTCAGATTACACCCAAATGAAGTTACTGAAAAAAAAGTCAAGGTTGCAAAGACAAGCACTCAAATTCGGAAAAGTCAGATTAAGTTTGCCTGTGCACCCTTATTTCAACTTCCTTGCGTGCTTATAGTAACACAATCTTCAGTTACACAGGTGGGTTTTGTTTGTTTATTTTGGTTTGGGTTTTTTGTCTCAGATTGTTTTGTCACCCCACCCGCCCTGTGCCCAGCAACAATACCCCTGCCTCAATCAGTGCACAGGATGGACGACACTAAAGATGAAGGGTTCTACAGAGAGCAGGCTGTTTATGCCTTGACTGCTGCAGCATTAGGGAGGGGTGTAGTAAGGCAGCAACAGCTTGGGAAGGAGAGGTGGAAACACTGTGTTGTGCTGCCACTGAACATCGCTTTGGAAAATCAGAACCTATTTCTGACACATCTATCAGCACACAGAACTTTGTGAAACAAGTTTTTACAGACGATCGTGACCCGTTTTATTCATTTCTGGACACCTAAAAGGTGCCCGACTCACAGAAATAATTAACATTCACAGCACAACTAAAATTACGACTAATCCAGTTGTAGAATTCAGTGTTTTGAAGTAACACCTACTCAAAATCAGGCCCTAGGATTCTCCAACAGAATGCTCAAAATTAGTTCATAGCTTTGAATACAGAAAAACTTCAAGCTATAATAAAACTCCAAGCAAGAGATGAGAAAGCTGCACATTACCCCCATTTTATAAATAGGGATATGAGGAACAATTAAGGTCTATAAATGACTAAAATTCAATGACAGCACCATACAAAAATCCCACAAGGAAGTTCATTCGTTATTCAGTGCAGGGTTTGTATGGTGTGCAAGAGTAAGGAATGGGGCCACACACTGAATGATGAGGATAAAAAGAAATATTGAATAGCTACCCATTCGGTGAGCACCGTCCATCTTGTGCACTGAATGAGGTAGTCCTGTGGAAAAAATAGTATGATGGTGTAATTAAAGACCATTTCACAATGCATACCCGTGTACAGCACATGGGTAAACTTAATTCTGCCATTCTTTAATTTTTGAGTGCTTGACTTAGCAACCTTGCCCTGTTAACATGCTTTTTACATAACAGTATTTAACAGACAGTTTTAAATGGTGTCAGTAACAGGCATTAATAGGTCGTTCTTCCACATTTCTTAATACACATCAATTACAAGTAGCATTTATAATTGAAGGTATTAACATATTCTACAACACTTAAAAATTATTAAATGCCATTTCTCATAAATTTTACTAGTGATATAAAGGGGATACTAGTGATACAAAGGTAGAAGAATACTTTTTCATCTATGTGAATGTCAGAAGTTTTCACAATCAATTTAAATAGCTTAGTGCTCTCAACTACTGAATTCTTTAAAAAGTTCTAATAAAACCTTATGAGAGTAATAAAAATGTTGTCTCAGCACCTTTGAAAGGCTGGGGCACATTTTAGGTGCTAAATTTTAATATACCTGTATATGAAGAATGTAACCTTTATTTAATATTTTCTTGAAAATGCATGAAAATATTATTTTGAAATTATTTTCATTATACTGTTGAGCTCACCCTCTTCCTCTTTTGTTTCTTTGTTGCTGGTTGGAAAGCATACAGACACACAAGCATGCAGAATATTACGGTTTCCATCACATCTATGGCCAAGGAACGTCTGCAGCATCTGTGGATTCTGATCCAAGACAACTGCTTGCTCAAGATTCATCAGGTATTGTCTGCAAGCCTCGTAGTCACATCGAAGAATGTGCTGCATCAATGTTTGTTTCTGTACTCAAAAGAATAAAGTATTTTAGAAAAGTGAAGCACAAAAGGTAGAGATATAAGCTCCATAAACACTTCTAATTTTCTTCTAATTGTGAAATTAACAGGATGTCTTCATCTCCAACACTGGCTGTAAGTTAGTGCAGGAGCTGTTCAGAATTTTCATCATCTCAATTACAGCACTGTTAAAAACAGAGTTGTATGCATTCAGGCACAGACAAGCAAAAGGAACGGAGCAGCAGATGCCATCAGGCTCACAAAAGCATTCCTTTGGCTTCATACTTGGATTCTTAAGATAGATTACTTTCATTTCATAGCTCCATGTAACATGGGAAAAGTGATACAACTGAAAAAGCCTAAGGATGTACATGAATGAGTTCTAACCTAGTTCTTTTTAAACAAATTATTTATGTGCTGAGAAGTGAATGATTAGAAGCTGTTGAAGGTCTGGGAGGTTCACCCATATAAAACCAGTTTTTCCATAATGATGGAATACTACTTCACTGTGAAATCAATCTCAGACTAACAGGTACACAGTACCTCCGGATGGCAGCAGAACACACAGCAGAGCTAACAAATTACTGACAAGATTTTACAAGTATGACATACAAATTCACAGCAGAACTACTCATACAACATCACTGATGAGGACAGAACTCGACAGGTGATTCAAGTGAAAACACCTTCACTTTCCTCTCCTAGTTTCCTAGTATATGCTCCAGAGAGATCATTTTTTAAAAATACAAAAAATTAAGAAATATTGCATTCTCAGGGATCCAATCAAAAGAAGTTGTTGGATCTCTGAGAAAAACTGCACCCATGTGACAAATGAAACTGCATGGTGTTAGCAGATACAAAAAGGTAACCATTTCAAAATCAATGCCTAAAAAAAACCCTACTAATCAAAAGCTTGATGGAGAAGTCATGCATCCCCACAAAAAAGGGTCTTTCACTTTACTTGGCAAATTTGCTGGTGTTTTTGTGTTTCTAAGAGAATCTTCAGTTGAAATTAGCTTCTTTCAAATAGTGAAAACACAAATCAGTATCTAAACATGAAGCTGCTTTAAGCAGAACTTTATAATAGCAAGAGAAAAAAAAACCCCACATAATTGCGTAGCAGAGAAAATATTTTACCTCAACAGCCATAATGATAATAGCAGCTTTCTTTTTGATGGTCGAGTTAGCAGGAAGATTTGTTAAGGAATGAACACCCATTCCAAGACTACTAATAGGTGGAAGATCAAGCCAGTCAGGGTCTCGTATCCCACCCATACAATCTTTTGCCATTGGATAGATTGTACCATTTCCATCTCTAAGAATAATAGGTGATTCCTACATTTGGGAAAAAAAGTTTCATTATTTAGTCTCCGTATTTTATAAATATTATCCTTCCCAAAAGGTCCAGTTCTTGACTGAAAACAATTACAACAGTTTATCCCAAGTTCTCATTTATGTCACTGACTCCTATCATTAGAAGTGGTGCAACATAAGATAGGAAATTCCCTTTTGTAAATGCCTGAAATGTGTTTAACATAATACATATTACTAGAAGTATCTTCCTTCTGATAAACATTTATTGATTAATATTACCAGTGAAACAAATAGTAACTATACCTTTAGCTTACTTAAAATGCTCCAAGTGAAGTTGAATATATTGAAATGAAACATTCAAATTCAATTATTTTGCAAAAACTGTTTCTTTAAATTATCCTAAACAAAGCATACCATGTTTGCGGAAGAGTTGCACAAAACCTCAATCATTTTTAGTGAATCTGTACTTTCAGTCAATTAAAGATTAATTTTTTTCTTTTTTAATATTTCCATTTATTCTCAAGAGTGGATTTGTATCTGACCCAGCTCCAAAATATAGCTAGATCACATTCCAAAATGCAGCTAGATAATAAGTTGATACTAATCCAAGAACCATTTGTCACTTTTTTGCTTCCCATTTTCTTTTACATTCAAGATAAGAGTTTAAGATGTGCTTAGGCAAGTTGTTGCTATTGCCCATGTTTCATCAACATATTAAAGGTAGTAGCAAGTTTTTTCATAACCTGTTTGAAAAACTATTTCTTTGCCATATTTTGGGAAAGTCTTAAAGAAAGCTGTACCATCTCATTCAAAGATGACAGAAGTGAAGTGCAGTGAGGTTAAATGACTGAGACACAAAACCACAAACCTGTCCAGCTGTAAAAATAGCAACACTTCTCTCATTCTGACCCAGGAATGCAATGCTGCTGGTAGGGAAATTATTTTCCTGTTCAGCCTTTCCTGTGGCAAGGTCAAATATGCAGTATCGAACCCAGTTCCCAGTTTTCAGAACAGCATGCACTCCTTCAAAAACACATGAAGAAAAAAGTCAATGTTTTATGGATGGCATCCTGTAAATGAACTCCTAACTAAAGCACTTTCAAGGAAGTACTAATGTCAATGGAAGCACCTGTTTATGTCATTTTGAAAGCAGGCATTTTTCACTTGGATGAGAGACAGGTAATAAAGGAACCAACAGATTTGGACTCATGAGGGAAGTCCTACTCACCTTTTGAATCTACATTTACTGCTAGGATCTCTGTTTTTTCAGGAATACACAGCTTTTTGGGTGTTCTTTGGAAACAGTCAGGAACTTTTGGAGTTCCGCCAGTTTTTACAACCTGAAAACAGATGTAAAATATTAAGCTGCAATTAAGCACACACAGCACTGACACTTCTAAATCCTGGTTGTTTCCTCTGTGTTTCAGAAACACATACCTGCAGTTCATCTATTCTGAGCAGCCTACAGTCTTGGAGGAGAGAAGAAGGATCAGGATCGGAGTTAGAACTGCTCTGACAGTTTGCATTATTGGAGGTGCCTGGAAATTTCACAGCCACATATGCACCATCCACTTTTAGCACCTACAAAAAGAACACATTCGAGTTTTACCTAAAGGCTGAACACAATCTGATTTGCTTCAAAATAAACCACACCTTTTTCAGAGAGAGGAAAAAATTTACAATATCCAGTGATAAAATTGTATAGGTCTTAGTCATTAGTCTTGTCATTTTGCTAAAATTACTAAAATCTGAAAAACTTGGATTTCCTAATGACTTCATAAGCATCCTGATTCGTATCAGAGCTCCCTCCATCTCAGCATCCTACATCCAAGAGAAGCCAACATCAACTGACTAGAGAAGTTCCTACTGGTACTCCCCAGGTCTCTTTCCAACTTCCACCTCGTGGAAACAGCAGGACAACTTGATGTTTAACAGCCTGGATAGATCTTTCTCTAATTAATTTGTGCAATTACTTCTGGAAATAAACACTATTCTCGTGGCAATGAATTCCAAACAACAGCCAACAATTCAACAACAACAAAGTCTACACTGAGTCTCTTTCAACTGCCCATTAGATTTTATACTACAAGATAAAGGAAAAAAAACTTTTTTTGGCCCCACCAGAAAATTTTTAGTGCTCTTTCCTCAACAGGACTGTACACAGTGGCAAAAAGACCTGTTAGTTTACCAGTCTAGCACCTGTTCTGTACACTGAATGATCAAGTTCTCCACTCAGTCTCTTAGGACTGAAGGATACAGACCAGTGTATCCAGATGTTCTTCATGTGTGTGTGTCTGTCCATCTCTGGCCCCCCAAAGAAACAGAAGCTATTGAACTCTACACTGACACAGGCATTTCTAAGACTGCGAGCCTCTCTAAAGAGTTGCTGCCATGCATATCTAATCAAAACTGTCAAAACAGGCTTCCTTGATTCAGGAACTTCTTGTGCTATCACCAAACAGCAAGGCCCTTTGAATTTCCAGCTGAGACCACAGTTTTCTCAAAACAAAAACAAAGCTAAGGCAGAAGGGGGTGGGGAAGGAACAGACAATGTTTTAATTATGAGCAGAAATAAGAACTCTGTATGGTCACAGTCTTGATCAAAACTAGATATAAGTATCCATCAGTCTTTAATAAGCCCTAATTTTTCAATAGTTTCTACACAGAAAGTGCTTGACAAACAAAAGTCTAGATGTATCCAACTTATCTAAAAGGTCTGCAACAATAAAAAACATGTCTCAAATTTCCAAGAGAGTGTATGTAAGAAAAATCCATCTTTCCTCCCAATTTCTCTAGCTAAGTGCAGCCTATCAAGTGCACTAGAGAAAATTATATATTGACAACCTTAAAGCATTAGCAGATTTTTTTTTTTTAAATGAAGATTACTGTGGACAGAGCTACAGCAGTCGTTCCCTACTTGCTGAAACTTCACTCTAGAAGCAGAACTACAAGTTCTAGTAGTAGAGCATCACTGATAGCTGTAACAATACTACCCAAAAATTTCAAACTTCAGACCTAGTCAAAAGATTCACAAACATTAGCCATCATCTGGATTATACAAAGACAGATTTCTATTGAGATTGGCAAAACAACTCTCTAGAAGAATGCTGTGGTTTTGTAAAAGAAGTTTATTCCATGTACATTTAGGTGTTTCTAAGATAATAAGACTAATTTATAAGCCTGTAATCGAATGCCAATAGTTCAATCAGAGTTTTTAGTCCGACATGTAGAATATTTTTCTTTTTTTTAATGACTAAATGTTGCTACAAGAACTTTATAAACCTGGGCTGCTTTCTGATGGAAGCACACATTAAGAAAAGGTACAATTCCCCAATCTTTAACATAATCCTATCCTATCTCCACAATTAAAAGGTTTTTACTGCATGCTTTGTGGCTGCTCTTAGAGTTACCAACTACATCATTTCTCACTTATATCACTGCTGCTCTTAGAGTTACCAACTACATCATTTCTCACTTGTATCACTTTTGATGTGTTCAGAGAAATGTTTTGAAGTGCTGGAACTCTTACAGCATCCACATGACAAATATTTTCTCTTTCCCGTTTTCCAGGAAAATCAGGTATCTTTAAAAACTGGAAAATATGCTTATTAAGATTTTGCTAAGAAGACAATCACCTCTTCAAACTTAAAATCAGTTCTTTAGTTAAAATTACTACTACAGCTGTTGGTTGTTATACAGGAGGAAAATAAAACCATCCCCTGACGTAGTGAGCAATGACCTTGAGTGAAGCATTTGACAGCAGCTGGACATAGAGAGCTCCAAAGCAAACATGTGGCATAATGAGCCAGCACCAAACAAGATAAATATGGAACAAATTTATGTAAGTCTGAGATAATTTAAAAACTCAATACGAAAATAAAATGCAAAACCCTAAAGGACTGAGATGCTTTATCTTACACAAGTAATGAACTGCCAATACTGCTAAGACAGAAGTTTCACCAGTTAGAACCAAGCATTTTACATCACTACATACACAATTTGTGCCTTACTAGGACTTAATTAAGAGAATGAATTGAATGAAAAAAGCAAGCAACAAAATGGAAAACTAAAGAATTTTTTTCTGAAAAGCAGAATACCTTTTTAGGACATTTTCAACTACAAGATAACACCTGGTCTTCTTAATAGAATAAAAAATTATTTGAGAAACTAAAAGATGAATACAGTTGTTAACTCCTTTATCCTTACTATCAAACCACTTCCACAGTCCCTAACACCAGAATAACACTGGAAATCATTGAATCTTTCCTTCTCCAAAATCACCACATTCTTCCTCAAAACATAGCAGCAGAAGACCAGGGAAAATAAAATTTTAACATCCTATTCAATCTTCTTCTTGAAATGGAAGAAATTTTAACACCACAGAAAGGCCTATCTCTATCCCAAAGGTAGAAAGAAATATTTCTTTACCTTCAAAGAAATACTGACACAATTTTAAGAAATACTCTATTTTGAAAGATTACAAATAGATTCATAATAGGGAGTGGGTAACTCTTCTAGGGCAAGAACCAGTCTGAGCTCTTTCAATTTATGCTTCTCATGTGGAAGGCTTCAATCTCAGACAGGAATCAAAGGAAAAAAACAAAATCAAGTGACTGAAATAACGCAATAAAAAGTAAGAACAAACTACTCAATCCAAATCTATGTTTTACAAAATTCCTAGGAGCTGATAGGCTTTCTGGGTATAGGAATTGCAAAACTGGTAATACACAGGATTCTCACCTGGTTGAGGATAACTTTGATGACCAGAAGGAGTTTGGGGAGGCCTTGGACACTGCCAATGGAAAGCCTCAGACCAAAACGAACCGTAGCTGCCAAAGAAGAAAAAAGCAGCTCCAACCCAGGTTCCCCATCCCTCTGTTCTAGCAGTGGTTTCAGACACCATTTAAGCCATTTTAGAAGAAAAGATCCAGAAGCCAATGTGGTGAAGTAGAATATCCCCAAGTGCATGGGATCAACAGAAAAAAGCTTTTATCCCTCTGACACCAGTGAGCAGTAACAAAGGCTGATTTCAGCCCATATCTTTTCTCAACAACACTAAAGAACACTCCATCAGACTTCTCACCGGCGCAGATAAGAGATGGGACAAGCGCCAGGCTATTTCATTCCATCAGTCTTTCATCAGGTAGATAATCCTTGAATGATTATCTCCTCCACCTAGTGATGAACTTGGAGGAATAAAGGCTTAATTTCATTCCAAGCCATGAAGGATTTAAATTGAAATGAGATTGGAAGGTAATAAATTCCAAGGAGCAAGCAGATGACTAACTACAAGAGAGTATCTAGCAGACATGCATTCTTAATCTCTTTCAACACCACCTCAGTGTAAAGACTCTGCACTCTTGTCAGACTCTCTGGTCATTCACTGCTTTGGCATCATATGAGATCCACACTTACAAAGCAGTGTGTAAAATGCAGACTGCGCAATCTACTGGTATCAGAATGATCACAAACACTCATCTTGGATCTCAGCACTCAGGGGAGAGCTGGTACATTATCCACAAAGCGCCCAGAGAGACAGGGGCGCTTTCGAAGCCAACACCTTCTACCTGCCCTCCGTTCTACAGAACACAGCAGGGGTCATGGAAGGATTTTAAACAAACATTTTTTAGAGACACTGTGAAGCTGCTGCATACATCCAAAAGCCCAGAGACGTAACATTTCTAGAAACAAAACCACTTCAGGAACACAGGCTGCACATCAGTAAACCTGAACTTCCTATCCCTTTCTTTCCTATCTCTAAATTCCACCTCCTGAAGACTAAGTGAAATTTTTTCTTTTTGTGTAAAACAAAGAATTACATACAAAATTTTAAAAGACAGCAAACATTTTGACAAAAGCTCATGGCTACCACACATTCATTTTATTTTGAAGATTTATAAATGTTTAAATTTTCAGATGCTCTTGCAGATAAAAGGACAAAAATAATTGCTTTATTCCACTTACTCCTTCAAATCTGAATCATTACATAAAGCAATATCTTTGGCCTCAGAAATCAATTAGTTTAGTGCAATTGACTTCATACCGTGCTCAAAAAATATCCACTAAATTAGCAGTGTGCATTTCTCAAAGATGCCCAAGTATTCACATGCTTCATGACCACATATTTTACTGGATGACACTTTGAGAGAAGCTAAGTGTTGCTCCACTGACACCACGATTTCTAACATCAAGTTCTTAAAACTCAAAGTTGTTTCAAAGCCTTTCCAATTTTCTGAAACGCCAAGGCCAACATGATCCCAGGTTACAATGGAATAGTATATTCTCCTGCAAGATGCTCATGCCACTGAAGCCACCCATAATAATACATCAAAGATGTGACTTTTCAGGTGGTCAGTCAGTAAACAGAAGACCATGGAAGACCAGATTAATGTATATCTGGGTGGACTGTAAAAGGGTAGAATTTCTTAACTCATGAAGTTCTAAGAGCCCAAACCCATCTAATCACATTTTTGCAGTCTGAACGTCCATACAAACACATTCAAAATTTACTTATGGATACAACAGTCAGATTATTCAGAATTCAATCCTCTTGCGTATAATTCAGCTCACAACAAGCTCAGTTACAAACGTTACTGTTCCATAATGAACAACGTTACTCTGGAATCTGTAGGAGAAAACTGCCAAGGGTAACTCTTCTGCAGACTGAGGTGCCTCTGGTTTCCATCATACAATCATACAACTGATCCAAATTACAAACAGAACATGTAACAAGGCTTAAACTTGTTTATTGCCATGTAATAAACTGCATTTCTAACTTTAACCTGGACACCACCAGGCAAAAAATAGTTATGATTTTGTGTGCTGGATTCTGCCTGAGCTCTAAAGTATTACAAAACTGCCAAAGGAAAAACATGAGTGGCAGAATGCAACACTGGAAAAGGACAGCGTGCTTCATAAAGGAAAACAAGCATTTTTGCCATGAACAACTGATCTAGAATAGACTTAGCACCAGTAACTCTGTTCAGAAGATATGCCATATACTGATTTTAGCACTCCAGTGAAAATGTAAACATTAAAATTCAAGCTCTTTTATATTGATTATAGTAGTTCTTCATGCAATGCACAGACACCTTTGCAACTGTATACACAAATAGTGGAACAGTCTCTGTACTGAAAATCTTAGGATCTAAAACAAGAAGGACAGATAAGGACAAGAGGGACTTTCCCAAAGATGGTATCAGAAGAAAACAATGGTTTCAGCAACTTCAACTAGATCTCAAAAACTTATTTTGAGAAATTGAAGTGTTACGATGAGCTAAGTTGCTCCATATTCCCTTCTACAGAAATGACCTAAACTTGAAAATGCAAATTCATCGTGAGCCTGTTCCTTTCAAAGATACTGCCAAAGGCAAATCTTACACTGCCACATAAGTAAATTCATTAGGGATGCAAGTAAAATAACTCTTTACTAACTCCAGCTGCCTTCTATTGGACAGTTATTGATCCTCTTCTGATAACATTTTTTTTCAATCTTCTAAGAATCAAATAGAAAGCAAACCAATCTTTTCCTTTTGAGGAAAACCTTATCAGTTTTCTCATTGCTTGTATTTTTGAAAAGCATACCAGAGAACTGTCTAGAGGACCTAATCCCTCCTAACATCACACAACAGTGCCAAAAGAGAAAGGGGAGTATTTTCCTCTATACGACTCTTGAGTCAGAGCAAAGGTTGATTAGAAAAAAAAAGAAAACATTACAAGGATTAAACAAAGGGATTTTCTGGAGTAATAAATCAAGTAACTTTTTAATCATATTAATGAGGCTTTTAATTTCTAACAAAAATATTTATGTTCTTTGCTTGCCAGAACATTAGATTCACCCAAATATTCTACCTATCTGTATGTAAAAGTCAGTCATAACAGGTGGAACTCTTCACAATCTCAGTGGACACGTGGGAGTTATTACTCAAGACAACAAAATAGTATTTTGGATAAAACCACATCTGCTTTTTGTAATACTGTGGTTTCAACTTAAAAAAACCAGAATTTTTAAATATTTATCATGTTTTACTCACAATACACCCACCCTATTATTATCATTATGTTATGGACAAATATAAACACAGCTAAAGTCATACTCATCAGAAAAATTCTCCAGCATCCCTGAAAGCATGATTTTTTAAAACAGTTAGCTTATCTAAAAGCAAAACCCTTTTTTCTCCCCTCCCCAAAAACAGTGGGGCAGTGTATTCTAGATTTCAGACAAACCTTGCCAACAGGAACATTCTTAACATCTTCCACAAACACAACTTCCCTCAGAGACCACTGTTCTTCATTCACTTTCTCCTCCTCTTTTGGGGCAGGAGTGGATCGTCGTCGCTCTGAGACAAAAAAGTTAGCACCAAAAAGAGAGACTTGACATACTTAATCAAAGCATCAAAATGCAATGTTCAGCATACACCAAACCTTTCCCCCCAAAGATTATCAGCAGTCCAATGTAGAAATTAACAAGAGGTTAACAAGAACACAACTTTAAGAGTCAGAGCTACCTAACAAATATATCACGTCACTTTCATGTTTTTCTATGGATTTGGAAACAAAGTCTATATGACAAGCAAAGCAATTTTAAAGATATTTAAGAAAAGTAATTAGAATCCTTTTTAAAATTTTAAATAATATTTTAAATAGAACACAAAAAATTAAAATACAAGGAACAAGCCCTGTTTTGGCAGGGCTCACATACTTGTGCTGTAAGTGAAATGACTGACACTGTGAGAACACTCAGGCACCCCTGCTACAGTGCTTTGCACCAACCTTACAAAAAGTCTGCTTGCCTACCACATATGGATTGCTTGGTAAACTTCTAGAAGAATAGCAAATGAGGCAGAAAATAGCTATTTGGGCTAATGGCAATTGCAGTAGAGTTAGATTTGTTGCAGACTTTATCTGAACAGCAAGTGTAGTACACTCAGAATCAAATCTAAATACATAACATGACTAAATTAACACTGACAAGAACCTTTACTCTTCCAAGTTGAGTATATAGTGTAATTAACACTATCAACATATTTAAAGTAAGAAGCAGAGAACTTCTAAGCTAATTGCACAGTTAAGTCCAAACATTAGTTCAAAAGCCCAAGAAAAGTTGTAGTCAGTGGAAAATTACATTTGATTCATTGCAAAAGAAATCGATAGTAAAATACTACTAGTAAAATTAGTAAGTACTGCAGATCTGAGCAGATGAGATTCTCAGTCCCTGCACAAGGCCATTTGAGTCATTAGGTCAATGCTGCTTAAAACTGCAACTTGTGAGCAATTAGAAGAATAAGCTGCAGAGAGAAGATTTCTTCAAATGATGGCATTGTAATTACATTTTATAAATGTATGTGTTTAAATTGAGAGAAAAAATGCTTAAGGAGTCCAGTTACACAATTTGGGTGTAGCCTTTCAGGTTTTTAAGCACAACTTGCACCATGAAACTTTCCTGACTGCTTTTGTATGTTAGTAAAGAATGTCTCATTTTAGACATTTTCTGTAATAGATACAAACTATTGCTTTCTACACTGACTTTCAATTACAAGGCAAGCTGTTCAACAGCAGCTTAATCTTTAAAGAAGTTTTTCAAAACGAGTTCAACTTCCTGGCTGCAAAGAAACTCATTATCACATTGCAACTAAAAATAAATTTCTCTTTAGAATTTCCTCTTGATCATCTCCTGAAAGATACTTTTGATTCTGAGAACTGTTACACTTGCACAGATACACCTTACATCGAGGAGTCACTGCTCAGACATTTATTTAACTCTGACAATTCACAGATTATTCAAAGTCTATTACAAAAGCCTCTACCTACACTGCAGTATAGACTGAAAGACCAAAGGATTCTGCAATTAGTACAGACTTACCACAGAACTGTCTTTTATGAAAACTTCTTATCTACATAATTATTTACATTTACTCTGAGCTACACATTACTTACTATATGGCATTGATGCACTGCTTGCTATTGAAGATGCATCACTACAAGTGGACGCTGGGGATGGTGGAGGACCCATCTCAGTTTTCACTGGTTCCTGTTTGCTTTCAGGTCTAGAATAAAAGTTAGTACTCAGAATGAAGAAAGAAAAAAGTGAAATCTTTTCTGTGACAATGGACAAAGCACCTGTGTATGCCAGCATTGCTTCTTTAACAACAGCTTAAAGGAGTAACTCCACACTTGCAAACAACCATCCTAACAGAAAAGGCTATAAATCTTGAAGCTGGGGATGGTACAATGCTGCTTCATCAGGGATTAGCTTTTTAACATTAACTAACATTAGCATTTTAACATTTAACATTAAGAGCAGAGATGCACTATTACAGAAAATAAACATGATGAGCTTTGTTTCCTTCATTTGAGGAAACAAAGAATTATTAGCTTTATACAGTAACCTGAAACTCTGGAGCTGCTAAACATTTTCAAGCTTTACTTGAAATTGTTACATCTGTTTTAAGAAACATTTAAATGGCACCTGCCAACCCAAAAGATTTTTCTTTCAAACTATGGAGGGGCTCAAACAGACCTGTTTCATCTCACGAAGAGCCAGGAAACAGCTGGTTCCATTTTCTGCTATTAAAATATAAAATCTTGGAAACCTTATGAAACACTGTAGGCAAGCCTTCATTTAATACTCCTGCATTTCACATGTACGTAGTGCTTTCACAGAAGTGAGACACCTTTCCTACAGTGAGCATTTCTGCACATCTAGCTAAGTTTACAAGAAACCTAGTACCTCATAAAGATCACAAAATTTTCAACATTACAAAAATCTGACCTTCCTTTTCCATTATTGCCCCCCAGTTCAGGAGACTATCATGTGAACAATCTGTGTACACATGCATGTGGGCTCCACACTTACTTTGCCTCAGTAGTTTTGCTGGCCTTCTCCATGTTTTTCAAGCTCTCAGGGGACCGAAGCTGAAAACGACAGCTGTCATTCATGTTCCAAACAGATTCCATTAGCACACCAACTTTAGGAATTCCAGCACTGATTGAAAAAGCAACTGCTCCAGCATGATAGAGGGGGTTATTTCTTAAACACACCTGGAAAAAGAAATATTTATTTCTATGAGAAAAATTAATTCTACTGAGGGAAACGGTAAGTATGTTATTTTCTTGATGCAGTAGTCAAAATAGAAAACTTATGGAATCAGGTGAAGAGGAAAGTCAGCATTACATATGGAAAAAGAAGCTGTTATGAAATTCACAGCTCAAAGCAACAGCTTTAGCATTGAAACTGTTTAACATATAATATTTAGATGCTCAACCACAAAAGGAACTATGAATCCAATAACAGAGACTCATCACAGTGACAATTAGAATGGCTCTGCAATCAAAAGAAATATGGTCCCTGGGAAAGGGCTGCTTTGTCTCATATTAGTTCTAATACTTACAAAAAAACAAAATCCTCTGTACCAGTTATTAGCCTTTTTGGTAAAGGCTTCAAACCAAAGGTCTATCACACTGCATAAATAAATCAAAACCCAGATATTAATAGTGCAGGCATTTAAATGCCTCATCATTTACAAAGGTATTTGTTCTACAGGGAATTGTATTTCTATACTTACTTTCTCTCAAAATACAGAATCAGTAGGTAAGTTAAAATAGAAGTACTTTGCATAAGTACAGCTTGTTCTGTGCAGCAAGAGTCATACTTGTAGAACAGCAACAATACTAACAGGACACTGCCACACACAGCCATATCATTCAAACATACTATTTCCCATTACTGCTATCACTTTTGTGCATAATTTTTTGTGCTAATTAATTTTGTTGGGTTTTTTTAAGAGCACGTTTTAAGCTCATCATATAGCATAGTGAAAATGCCACTGCTGACAGCTGTACTTGCCTGGGTTCCAACAGTTATGTTTGGCATAGAGGAGATACCAGCACTAGACTTCGGCTTTTTATTCTTCGCTCTGGCCTTTTCCAGCATTTTCTTCCTTTGGCTGAAAGGAACTACACCCCTGTGGAAAAATGCATGTTATTTTAAAAAGGCTGTGAAAGAAAAGCTTTGTTCAGAACTCTGAAGAGTTTATTCCTTCTGCTTAATGTAATAATGAGCAAACATTCAAGTGTGTGTGCCACCTTCTCCAAAATTTCAAAGCACTGCAGAAATGTCATCTTTTTACATATGTATCCCAACTTTCCAAATACACCTCAACTACCCCAATTTATACAGAGGAGGAGGAAGAGGCAGAGCACACGACTTAGCACTTCATTGCCAAATGGCTTTCCTTCCAGTCTGAAGTGCTGCAAAACCTCTGTCACAAGTGGTTTACTCCAGTCACAGCTTTCAAGATGCAGCTTGCCTCTCTGAACTTGTGAGTATCTTTCCCACAAATAGTGATAATTTCCAGAATTTGCATCCTCTGAGGAATGTGATTTTTATTTCCAAATTCTAAAAGCCTCACTTTCTCTCTGGAGACATGGCTGAAGGAGTCTGGGGCTCTTACAACAACTTCCACTGCGAGAGGGGGAAAAAAACAACTTCTTTTGTAATTGGATCCGCTTGGTTTAGTTGAAAATCATGCCTGCATACAGAGTTAAGCATGCTTATTATTTTGATACTTAATGTTTCAGTCAGTAGCTTATACAGTTATAAGCTTTGATTCAAAAAGCTCTTTCATGTTAAGTAAAATGTAAAAAGCATCAGTCCTGTGAAAAAATGGAAAGTGGAATCCTGTCTCATGTACTACAGATCACTGTACTCAGGGTATCAATAGTAACAGAAGCTTCTGTCTGTATCAATCTGGTAACACAAAATCACCACAGCTGACATTTAACCAGAAAAAGACACATTACATCATTAATTGCTTCCAGAGACTACATGTAAACACTAGTAAGTATTTTTGTATTATGCACAATTATCCCAGTAAACATGGATGGTTCTAACAGCCAAGTATCTCCAGTGCTACAGCTTAGCAGTATCTATACACAGAGTAATTCAAGTGTGCCATGTCAGCCATGACATAATGAAAGAGCCAAGAACCAGAAGTTTACAAGTCTAGCTACAAGTCTACTTAAATATTTTCCAGAGTTAATACAATTTAATGAGAAAGCTGTTTCATACAATTAATTTTCAATGCTCTCATTTCCAGCTCATCATCGAGTATTGAGCTCATCCATGCCTCTAAGCCACTTGAACTTTAGGCATGATATACAATGCAATGATTCCTGGCACACTGAAAAATAATGCATGCTGACAATGCATTAGTATTACTCAATTAATTCCCTTAAATTAGAAACTCATTGCAGAGCCCTTTGAAAATACTGTTTTTGAGGGTTTGTTTTCTCCTTTGTTTTGTTTGGGTTTTTGGGTTTTTTTGGTGTAAGCTTCTTAATAATGAAGCTATTAGTTAAAATATTTTAACTAATATTTCATATTTTATGTCTGAAAAGGTTATATTTTAACAACAAACTCCAGAGGAAGCATTTAATGTTATTTCCCCCTTCTTTAAGATTTAGACCACAAACTAACAGACCAAATCTTCTAACAGAGCCAGACAGAGGAACATCGACTTCATGTGTGGGAAAGTTTGTTCCATATTTATAATCTGAAAGACCCAAAAGGCATAGAGAAGATTATTCTCTGATCCTGAGTAGTACTGATACATGTGAATGATAAAGCACTTATATCTCCTAAAAGAACGACCTTATTCTGTTTAAGATGTTATAACTGGATCCAAAAGCTTTAGGCATTAAAAAAGAGAATAAATATGTTTTATAAAGGGAGCCTAAGATCAAGTGCAGATTTACCAAACTCAGAACAATGGTGGCTCAGCAGTTTTAGAGACATGGAGACATCCAGAGCATCCACACTGTTGTACACAAACACAGCACTTACTTACCACCAATACAAATTGTTCTCTAGCTGAGCACACGTATAAAGAGCACAACAATGTAAAGAAACAATCCGCTCTCCCTGAAGCTCTGAGTATGTCTGTGCAGTGTGTTCTAATTTAGAGGCTACGGAGCTTAAAGTTTCATCTACCCATGTAGCAACCTAAGGGAGAAGGAAAGAAAGGAACAGACAAGGTAGGGAGGGAAAAAAAAGAAAAAGAAAAGTCGCACATCAGTTGCATCTTTAATGTAATATTTACTGGTTTTGAAATGGGGGAGGGGGATATATCACAAAACAAATAAACAATTATACCCTTCAGAAATTTATCCCCTAATCTTTCTTTCCCCAAAACAGAGTTTTCCAGAATTGTTTTCCCCTCTATTTCCAGTCCTCAACCTTAACAAAAAAGGTTGAAAAAATAACAAAGGAGAAACCTGTCAAAGTATATGGATGTGTTGGTGTCTTTACCAAATCAATTTCAAGTTCACTCTAACTGGGCTGAAAAGCATATTTAGCTAACTTACATCACTGAAAGCTTCAATGTCCTTAATTTTTCTACTAAATCTCTACAGAACATTAACAAGCTTCTCTATTCTCAAACCAGAGTGAGTTTCTACTGTAAAAGCAAAAACTCAAGTGTTTCATATAATCAGGCAACCTTTTCACTGTTTCAACTCTAAATCTGATAATTATCTTTTTAAGAAAACGTTTTGCATTTCATGGGGAGGAAAGGAAAGGAATGAGCAAACGAATTGAGTACTTTCAGGTGCACGTAAAGCTGAATAAACAACTTCTCTACACTATACTGCAAGCAATTGAAAAAACCCAGCTTTGTCAAATTCAGCAACCAGCAAACATTTCATACCTTGTTATTTTCCGTGGCAACAGTTGCTCTAATACTATTTGCAGAAAGGAGCACAATCTTTTCATTGGTTAACCCCAAGAACATGGCTCGTGGATGATGTAGTGAAGGATTCTTTAGGAACAAAAAAGTATTTTAGATATTCAAAGCATATAAATAATTCCAATGGGGAATATTTAAAGCTATACAGTACCTGTGCATTTCTGTAAGGCTCTGATTCACTCCATTTCCACTGATAGAGTTCTCCTTTACTGCTAACAGCCACAAGCTCAGAATATAGAGCTCCAATAGAAATAAACTTTGTTCCATCCTACAAACACAGAAATACGAAGTCTAAGACAATTATATTATAAATACATCTATAAAAACATATAAATGCAAAAAAATGAACTTGGAATTTATTTTTTTTCAGAGCACCCATGATTGCTGAACCTGAAAATAAAGCTTTATCCAGACTGGCTCAAGATCAGCATGCCCCCTCACACAAAACATCATTGTTTCTGATGAAGTATGGGAATAAAGAAAGATATTATTTCCAAGACTTTTAGCAATAGCATATACATGGCAATTAACCTGGACAGTTTATTAAGAGCTTACATGGTGCTTTAAGAATACAACATGGCTCATAAAATTAGATATGAGAAGATCTTTTGACTTGCGATGATGAAAAACAAAATTCTGCATGAAATTACGGCTGTTTGAAATTAACAAAATAGCAGCATAATTCCACTATTCCATTTCTAAGTATAGTCAGGAAGGTATTTTCCAAGCTACCCAAGAAATCAATTATCAAATTCACTGTTTTATCAGTTAAATTATATTTTATCATTTATCATCTTACCTTTCACTTCCGAAAGTAAGTAACTGCAAACAACATCCAGTTTTTAAAAAATCAGTATGCACCATTATAACCTGACATGCTGGGAAAGTTTCTAATTATTGGTTATTCCTCTTGCCCTTTTCTCCTTTTAAACATTTTATCAAAACTCATCTGGTATCTTTCTACTACTTAGACGGCATCAGGTTGTTCATTTGCTTCATCCTACACCTACAGGGACCTCAGAGGTCTGATTTCCTTCCTCTTAGACTGGGTTTTGTATCAATGCAACTATACAATGTTACAACCTCACTTTTACAAATTCCTGTTCCTCCTTGCATTGAAACAGATCTCAAACTACAGAGAATTTGAGTGATTTCACAAAACATGAAATTCTGTTTACTGAGAAACATTTGTAATGTTTCACTGCTCCTCAGCAAGTGCAGCTGTAGGACAAACATGTTCTTTCTGAAGTTCCATACTACTAATAATTTTTTTCCTCCACTTACAGCTTCATAAAAAATGAAAAAAAAAACAAAACCCAACTTAAACTAGTATAAAATCAAATGCTGTCTTGTGCAGGTACAGACCTGAAAGATGATACCTGGTCTTCTCTGCAGTGGGCATCTCCCCAGATCAGTATATTTAACTGACTCTCATTACAATACACCATGTTTAAGTACTTCAGCCATCTGAGGGGAAACTGAACTCAGGGAGCCAATAAAAAAGTCCCACTATCCAGTACATTTACCTGTCCTCGAAATTAGGAGACTTTTCACCACAGAAGTTTAAAAGTGGAAACACTTTTAGTTTCCTAAGTCTGGACTTACACTATTTTTTTACTGTTTTCATGCCCAGAAGTGCACGTTCCAAAAGGTGTGAATGTGTCCTTGAGTGACACAGGATTCACTCAATACAGCTCTTACCAAATGCTCACCAGTATTTTGAGAAAAAGAAAAGTAGCAGGAGGAAAGGACAGAAGCAATCACAAGCAATTATCTTTTATAACCTGATAAAAGTCTCTAGAATTTGTTAAATCATTAGAGAACTATTTTGTTCTGGAGGATATCTACCAACATAGCAAAGAAGTAACACAACTGCTAATCCACATCATGACTATTAATACATGCCATGGCATAAACATTGCACATTCTGAGAAAGAACTGTCATCAGAACCTACTGTAGCCTAATGAGATGCATCTCTACTTCATCAGCATACACGAATCTTCAGAAGTTGGCTGGCCTAATGCCTCAGAGTTAAGTAGGAAAGGCAATTAATTTTTGCTCCAAGACACTAATTTTGACTTCTCATCTTACTAACATATCTTTTAAAAACAGCTTTGTACCTGTATCTGAAACTGAGTATTAGAGACCTGCCAATCAAATTTTTTCTCTCCCTTCCATCAAAATATTAGCAGTTGTGACCTAAGTGCTGCAGGATCAATGCTACATTCAGCTCCAGAGAGCCATTCAACCAACTGCCCAAAGATGCAAAACAACACAACAGCTGTTTCTGTAAACCTGAGACTCAGACTCATGTTCAACAGCAAATTCTGATTTCAGACCAGAGAAGTTAACACACAGGAAGATGATGCAGACTACGGACAAAATCTCAAGCAGAACACACCTACTTGAAAAAAATGAAGGCTTGGTTTGCACCTAAATTACAGCCAGGCAGGGAAAGACCACCCACACTTGCCATTCCTACACTCCAATACACACGACTCTGATACACGTGGCACAAGACTGATACAGTGCAAGTGCAGACTGACAGCACTACAGTAACAAGATTTATCAGCACAATGTACTCATTGATTTGGATTCCTGAGCAGCTGATTATGTTTATTTGGTGGAGAAAACACAGCACCTGAGCAACATGTCTATACACTGTCAGTCTCAGACTGCTGGTGAAACTGATGCACTTGGGAGCACTATCAGCTTTCTGAAAGTTTCACCAATGCCTACCAGGCTGGTACTTCACCTCCCACAAACAAAAGTTAACAGCCTTCTACAGAGTTCTGTCCCAAGTGCCAAAGGTCAAAATAATGAAAAGCAATGGAAAAATATTTGCAAACATGACTGGTTCTTTTGTAGTGATTTCTTGTGTGCTTTCACTTGCCCCCTAGCCTACTGTCTTTCCAGTAACCTTTCAAGACCCCCTTCTTATTTTCCAAAATGGAAGAGACATACAAACTGACCTCTCTGCTAAATCACCTCCCTCAGGATTTTCCCCTTGAAGAATTTCTGTTGGAAAATACCACCAGAAAAAATTCATGCTGAATTTACAGCAGGAAAAGACACAGAACCATTTCTTATGAATGTTCAGCTGAAGGAAATGACAAAAAGTTCAATTACTTTTGAATACAAATGGAAGGCCTTTCCAGTAAGACACCTTCATTTAACTGGAACTCCAGGAGCTGGAGTTTATAGGAGTGCATATGCAAACAGGAACGTGGGAAGCAGTTCAGTGTAAATAAACTGCACAAGCATACAGTTAGATATCACAGCAAAACAAACAAAAAAAACCCACACCAGTAATAATGGCCATAGTAACGTTACCAAAACAAAGATGATGAGTCAGTATTCCAAATGTAAACTACACTTATTCATTGATGTTAAAATTCCTGGAATGTCTCTCTACCAAGCCAGATTTTCTCATTCTAAGATAGGGGAAAAAAAGCTGCCAACTTTCACTGACAGAGAAGTTCAATGTCACTAGACAAGGAAAACCAAAACCAAGCAAAACCAACAACAAACCCAAAACAAACGAAGGGAAAACACTTTAGACATAAAAGATCTGGTGGAGAGCAACTACTAGACAAACATTCTTTTCAGGTCTCTTAATTTCTCAGTCTGAATGCCCAGAAGAAGACAATTGCATCTATAGTCATTCTGCTGTTAGCAGAAATAAGCTTCTATATTCAGCTCTGTTTTCAAACTTTCTAGCTAGATTTAGTCTGAAATGAACAGAGACACAGAAGAAGAAAGTGTGACAGATCAAAAAAGCAACCTCATCTGTGAGGTGGACAGACACAAATGGGAACACTACAGCAAGTCAATAAAATTGGTCTACTAAACATAGATCACTTCCATTCTTAGGAAGCTTTTTGGTTTGGTTGGTTGGTTTGGGTTTTATTTTATTTAGGTTTTTAAAAACTCATCTCCCCAAACATCCAGGTAGTTCACAAAGACAATGACCACAGATATTCAATTACCAACATATAGCTGCTGTTTCTACTACTTTTACCTCCTGAGGTTATTACTTCTTGTCTTGGAAACAGAAATAGTGTTAAAAAGAAAAACAGCTAATCAAAGCCAAAGGATTTTGAAGGAGCAGCCAAGTTACTGATCAACTCAAAACACAACTGCAAATAAATGCAAATTTTTTACTATTGTAGTTTAAAAGCACAATCCACTCAAACTGAAAGTATCTCTAGAAATAATAATGCTTATCAAAAAATGTTTCCTTGATGCACCATAGTTTAGATTTTCAAGAGTTTCCTACTGCCAATTAAATGCTTTGAGCACCCAAATAAAAGAAAGAAAGAAAAAGAAAACCCCAAGCTTTATGATCTACAGCAGTATCTTGAAAATAGACAGAGAAGAAAATAAAAACAATAGTAACAGAAGTGTAGCTATAAGGGTGTCAATAACTACGTAATTTAACTAAATGCATAATAAGGAATATGCTTTATTACATTGTCTCACAAAACTAAGACATCATAGTCAAAAAGGCAACTCACAGTATTTATTCAGAAAAAAAATAAACAGATCAATTGCACAGCATGCAAATAACAGATTAAAAAATTCCATACCTTATCTGGCCACCACTGCAAGTCTTCTCCTAAAGAAACAGGGCTTTGAACAGGTGTATTCTTCTTGTCCAGGTTTGGTTCCCCTTCCTTACTTGTTGAGCCTCTTTCATTATCAAATGAGGCTCCATCAAGCCACCTTCGTTCACGCAAACGTAAAACGGACTCACGTTCGCGCAACAGCTCAGAGTCTCTCTCTAAGGGAAGAAGGAGAACTGGTATGCAATTGGGTCACACCAGTGGGATAAAAGTAAGCCACTCTCTAGTAAAGACCCTTCAGGATGCAACTAACAGCAGTTTAATCTACTCACACAGATTAAAAATATAGTCCTGACATGCAACATTCAACATATTAACTCTTTCAAGAATATGTACTTCAGAATCACCAAACATAAAATAAGCTAGAAATAAAGGCTTACAGTTTTGTGCACTATGAAAAAATGCTAGAGAAATTTCACTTACATCATAAGAGGCCAAATACATTTTACATTTCTATTTCAAGTTTTCTAGTACAATATGCAATTTTGTAGTTTTATCAATGTAGTTACAACAATAGAAGAATCTTAAGTCTATACAGTCTGTCAGATAGCTTTATGCAAACCAAAAAAGAGTATTTATTAGAGAGTTTCATAGCAACTTTCCCAGAATAAACAGTAATTTGGAAAGGTTTAAGAAAGCAAGCATTAAAAAAAGCTCTCATACATGTTTGATAATCCAACTCCTTTCATTTAAAGCAATATTCTATAGGACTGGATTTAATAAATTGAAGTGCATCTGCTTGGAGTAGATTAAATGAAAACTTTTCAAGAGTCAGAAAAGTTTTTAAAAGGATCCTGACAGAAAAATGTTCCTTATCAAAATGCTTCCCTTCCAACTGGCCTATAAACTGCCTAAAGCCAGTATT
Source organism: Passer montanus (assembly GCF_014805655.1). Taxonomy (NCBI): domain Eukaryota; kingdom Metazoa; phylum Chordata; class Aves; order Passeriformes; family Passeridae; genus Passer; species Passer montanus. The sequence continues at coordinate 4,811,243 of NW_024366480.1, forward strand.
CTGCAGTTCGCTCACAAAGAAAAAATTTTTAAATGAGATAATCAAACTAGCTTTCCACAAGTCAACTATGCATGGGAAAAAAGCACTAAGAAATTTGTGATAACATCTTATATAGAACAACCACTTATACAGAATAACTTTAGAAAAGAAAAAAAAGGAGGAATTTAGAAGGAGTTATGTCAGATGCTGAATGCACACATGCACATAAATGCATTTAACCTATGAAGTACCTCACACTCACAAAAATTAACTGGAACTATAGATACGAGATGACTGCATTATTATTTCATAGTTTCAATGGATTACACCAAGTCTTGGGTCTTTTAGACATATGGGGAAGTTTTTACATAAGCCAAATACACCAGCCAGTCTTACAGAAGTATTTAATGTAAGTACTGTACTTACTTTCTAGCAAACATCACACTTACCCCTGACTAATAATTTTGTAACAGGAACTTACATGTTCAGCAATTAATATATTAAAACATGTTCATGAAAGGCAACAAAACTGTACTAAATAAACAACCACACCAGAGGCTGGATTTACAGTTTGGAAATACTCTAGGTATTTGTGGCAACAGCCTCAAAAAGATAAGAAATTGCTGCATTGTCTGTTATAAATTTTTCAAGTGTATAATGCTTAAAAGAAAAAATGCCCTAACACTGCTCAAGGAGCTTTTTTTGTCACCTGCCAATAGTTCTCCTTATCCAACTATAAAAATGCTTCAAAAAAGTAAAACTTAGATTTCTTCTCCCTCCTTGTTATCTAAAGTTCCTCATTCTGTAAAGGTAACTTCTGTCATGGAACAACTAAGGAAATGTGAAGAACAGTGTACAAAGAATGACCCAAAAGAAAGAAAGAAGAAGAAGAAGAAAGAAAGTATTAAGAATGCTGCATGTCATCGATTATTACGAATTTTTGAGCCAAATTATATATTGTATCACAATTTATGTATTAGTAGGTACATACACTACAGTTTAAAATAAGCTTAACATGCAATAATTTTATAACACCTTGCAACACCAATGATCAACAATTATATTTTTAATATATGACTATCAACATTCTTGCAGAACTTACCTGCTAACAGTCAGAATTCATTAATAATTTTGATGAGCAGCAGTCTACTGGTCTACTCTGTATTTGACAACATATCACAGCCTACTTTCACATTAAATCAGCATCTAAACCACTGGTGTGTACTATCACTAGCTTTTCCAACACCAAACTACTTATTACAAAGAAAAAAGGTGCAAAATTACCTCTGGATGAGCCTAGCCTGGAAAGTGATGAGCGCCGAAAGGATGGATAACCAAAGTAACTAATATCTTCTGAAAACATAGCATCAGCATCAATAATGACACTTGGGTGAGCAGAATGTATGTCAGCATCCAGAAGAGACATAAGATCCTCTATAAGAGGAGACAAGGATCTTAAGTGAATAATCAGCTACTTAAAACATCAGCTAGAGAGACCATCAACTAAACAAACATCGAAACAAAAAAAAAATCCTATCTATTAATTGAATTTCTGCTCTTCAGATTCACCAGTGCAAACTCATGTGCCTCCTATGCAACCACATTTACAATCAAGCTTGGTGAGCTAGTGAACAAAACCAGCTTCCCTTCAAGAACTGCTCTGTCACTTACCTAACTACATTTCCCAAACAAGACGTTCCCAAAACATATTGTTCTGTATCCCAGAAATTCAAACTTGTGACTGTCACTTGAAAGAACAAAGCACTAAAGACATTTACACACATGTGCACACATACTCATGCATATGATGCAGAACTCCCAAGATGACCAAGATGACCTAGAATGGAGGACAGAGCTGATGGAGAAAGGCGGCCTTCGCACAGCCACGTCTCTGATGCCAAAGACTGCACCTTTTTCCATGCAATGCTTCTTTCAGAGAATGATGTACTCATTTAATTCACAAGCTAGCAACTTGCAGCTCTCAGTACAAAGCTTTAAATGGTAGCTACATGAACAACAAGTTATCTGGAAAGAGCACAGTGTTTTAATACCATGCAGATTAAAAAAAGACCGAACCAAACCTAAAGATTGAACTTAAATTAAATACTGTGACTGCCGTAGCTTCTGTGTTAGAAAACTTGAGTTTCCCTGGAGTAATGATCATCATTAAAATGCAAAACAATGCTCTCCCAGTAACTAAACTAAAGCTTCTATCCACACACAAAAGAGGCTACTGGAAATTCATGTGATTTATTGAAAGCCAGCAATACGCTGTCAAGACAACTGAACCTGACCACCACCTTACTACAGAAGGTCAGTCCTACTTCCCTCCTTTATCCCTTGAGACAAGAGGGGATTTCTAAATCTACAACTAGTGCATTCACCTGGCTTGAAACAGAAGCTCACTGGGTTTACAAGTAAGGTGGTGATGGATCTTCAGACTGACTTAATGGAGTAATCAGAGACCCAGATGTGGAACTTCACCACACGCTGCAAAGCTGACCAGACCCCACTGCTTGCTGCTAAAGAAAATAGTTCTGCCCTTCCCAAACCTTCAAGCAAATCCAATATTTAAAAAAAAAAAAAATATTAGGCTCCCCAGATTAGGTTTCACTAGCCCATAAAGGCCCAAAAATCTGACCCCCATGCAAGGGAATGGCAGGATAGTGCCTTCTGGCAACAGGACATCAGCTTAACCCACCCCTGAAGCTCATGTGAGGCTCCCTTCAGGAAACCTGAAAGGAGCACAATTCCTGCACATCCAGTTCTCAGCCTCTATCTCATAGGCATAAAACAAAACAGTGGCCAGAAAACAAGCATTTTTGACTGCAGAATCTGATTATTATGGGTCTTTTTCTCAGTGTCTGGAATGAAACAGAGGGAGGAACCTGAAGTAGAGGGTATAAAAAAACTGAAAAGGAGACAAAAGTCTGTTTTTAGAGCTGGTGTTAATTCACTTAAGACTTTCACATGCCTGCAGATCAGAACATTCATCCTTGTACTTCTAAACTCTCATCTACAGGAAATGTAACACATACCACTGACTGTCCACAGAAAAACAGCACTGCAAACCAGTGAGCACAGTGGGTTCAAGGCAAGACCTATAAAAATGCTTTTTGCATTCATTAAGTAATCCACTCAAGTGTAGGCTATGCTTCTAAAAGCACACCATTTGGGACTCTATAGTTTTGGGACTCTTCACTTTAGGAAGTCATCCATGACAGACTGCTTGGAAATCTTAGAAAGAAAATTGACATTTGGCAAACAGCAATCGCTTTAGCTAAAACAATTCAGATCACTCAGAGAACCCTTAGCCTGCCTGCTACTGGCTTTTCACAACTATAAAGCTGCAGTACAACTCACCTTCAGTGTCAACTTATAAGTAACAATTTTCAGAGCTGGGAACACAGACAAGATTCTGTTGTATTTCCCAATATTGACATAAATACTGCTCCCTCCTCCCACAACCATCTTTTCTTTGGTAAGCTCCAACCCCTCCATACTCTAGCAACTAGTTCTGGTATCTTCTGGTGAGTATCCAGAGAAAAAAAATGTGCGAAGAACTTTGATCTCTTTCTAGGAACCAAATTGCCCAGTACAGAAAAGAACTTTCCACCCTCATTCAAAATGGACAATACTACAATACTGGATTTTTTTAAGATAAGCTACGTGAGAAATCCTCTTGACAGAAAACACACACTAACTTGTAACACACACACACACACACCTTCCACCAGGTCAGGCATCTTGAGTTTAGCTGTGTTTCCAAAAAAAAAAAAAAAAAAGGTAAAAATTCAAGTATCAGACGTAAGAACCAAAACTATGTGGCTTTGGGCTAAATAGGCATTAAGATGAGTAACGAAATGAAGCCTTTTCTTACCCTCTTATTTCAGCTTCAAATCAGATTTTAATTTTCTTCCAGTATTTCTGAAAGAGATCCCCCTTCTTCCATTTTCTATATCAGCAAAGAAAGGTGCTAAAACCAGTAGGGATAGGAGCCAAATCCACTCCCCTTCAAACATCACTGGAATTTTTTTAGCGCTGTGAAAACACAGATACTGCAAGGCTACATCCAGTTTAAGAATCCAGTTTTTTAAAAAATGAAACAAAACAAAACCAAAAAAAAACCATTCTCTATGTCTTTATTTTCCTGCTCTTCAGACAAATCCCATGGGATTATATCATTCATCTCTTACGTTGTGTTAGACCAGAATCAGCCTGCTCCCCTCACATCTAGGTGCGATACTTCTGATGAGCCTATTTTGTAAGAAAATACCTATGATTATCTACTAAATACCAAAGAAAACTGGAAGGAAAAAGATATCCAGTTCAGATGAAAAAAAACCCCCCCCAAAAAAAAAAATAATAAAATAAAATAAAAAAAACACCTAGTTTTCAGTACGCACATAAGCAGCAATTTGAATAGCATTACCACCTGATTCTGATTCATTAACTGAAGTTGTTGCTTAGATCAATTCTGATCTCAAGTAGAGTTCACTTTAAACCTTTTCCCTTAAGGGGGCAATCATAAATTCTCTCCCTTCTTCTCAGCTGCACGCTTTTATGCAATGTTCAACTATTCAATGTGTTCAGTACCTCCTCCTCTTTCAAGTTTGGATTAAATTGGCAAAACTGTGACAGTGAAGGGAGAGAAACATTTGTTTTGGTTTCCTAGGAAACTAGACTAAAACAGAACTCCAGAATTCATTCTTGATAATTATTCAAAATATTACCCAACTTCAAGTTCACAAAAACAGAGAAAAAAACCCAACCCAACAACAAAGAAAACCAAACCACAACAACAAAACCACAAAAAACCCCCAACCCCATTATCTAATTGTTTTCCCCAAAGGCAAACCACTGAGCTGACCTAGTTTTCAGTATGCACATAAGCAGCAATTTGAATAGCATTACCACCTGATTCTGATTCATTAACTGAAGTTGTTGCTTAGATCAATTCTGATCTCAAGTAGAGTTCACTTTAAACCTTTTCCCTTAAGGGGGCAATCATAAATTCTCTCCCTTCTTCTCAGCTGCACGCTTTTATGCAATGTTCAACTATTCAATGTGTTCAGTACCTCCTCCTCTTTCAAGTTTGGATTAAATTGGCAAAACTGTGACAGTGAAGGGAGAGAAACATTTGTTTTGGTTTCCTAGGAAACTAGACTAAAACAGAACTCCAGAATTCATTCTTGATAATTATTCAAAATATTACCCAACTTCAAGTTCACAAAAACAGAGAAAAAACCCAACCCAACAACAAAGAAAACCAAACCACAACAACAAAACCACAAAAAACCCCCAACCCCATTATCTAATTGTTTTCCCCAAAGGCAAACCACTGAGCTGATCCTACACTTTGCTGCAGCTCCTATTCCCCTCCCTGGAAGCCAGCACAGCCTGCTGTGATAGCAGCCCATCTCTCTCCTCTGCACAGCAGACTGGATGTTGTCAAACCCACGTTTCACAAGTCCCACTAGCAAGAACCCATTGTACCATGCAGAAGTTACTGAGCAAATATGCACTCCTCTGAACTGCACAAACAACAAAACTTTTTAACATCTACAGCATCTCTATTCCAAATATTAACAGAACATAAAGCCCTCAAGAACCCTCTAATACAGCCTGGTGTGAGCCTCACAGAGGCTGTCAAGTCTTTCCTATGTTAAATGATCTTGTTCTGTATATTTTTACCTTGATTATTCTCCTTATGTATTTGTTATGAAAATAATGTACCCATAGTCCTCTCTGCTAACTATCACAGAACAAAAGAAAAAGCACTAGATTAGAAAAGCCAAAAATCAAAGTACACTGGGATCCAAAAATAAGTATTTAAGAGACACTCGTTGATAGCAATCTGTACAGAAAAGTAACATTCTGCTCTTCACTTAAGACATTTTGAGAATTCAAGAAGGATTGAAACATGTTTTTTGCTACCTCAAAAAATCAGATGCATAAGGTTTACAATACTAATAATATCATCACAACTGATATATTAAGAAATTATGATCCATTAAACAATAATATATTAATTTCACAGTACCTGGAAATTATCTCAGCTTACTAATGATTTTTTTTAATTATATGTAAAGTGCTTTTAAAAATTTCTCTATCTTGGAACGCTTAGAGAAGTAACCCCTAAATTTAAGGGTCACAAAGCATCAGACATGCAAAAGGCAGAAAGACAAAATTAACATATGTCTTTAATGCAAAGGCCTCAGAAGTCCAGAGGCAAATTCTGTCCTCTCGTTTGCTTTTTTTGTGCTTGAAATGAAAATCAAAAAACTTTAAAGCATAATTTGGCATAACTTTTAAAATTTCTTTATTTTAAAATTTATCTTAAAATTTTCTTTATCTTTCAGAACAATAAAAAAGCCTAACAATTGAATGCACATAGCATTCATCAGTTATCCACAGCTTTCTTGGATAATGTTATAGTTCCAAAGGGGCATCCAGACATGAGATGACAAGTAAAAGCAGAAAGACTGCAAAGTTTCTAGAGCAAAAATATTTTTAGAAAGACCTATAGGCAACTTTCTCTGGCTATTTGGTTTTCCTGAAAACTAGCTTGCATGGTCATGTGACACAAGCAAAGCTGCTAATTTTTACTATTCAGTGTTTCAACAGTAAAGTTATGACAGCACTGCCTGTCGGTTCAGCTAGATTTCTGATCAGTTTCAGATACCAAACTAATTAATTTCTGTGCAACAAACTGATTTTCACTCATAAAACTTAGGACAGACAAGGCATGCGTATTCTACAGATCAGAAATTACATCTTTGAAGAATGGTGTTAAGACAGATCAAGTGTCATTTCAGTCACCATTTCCATATCTTTTCCCATAAAAAACTGGGAAAAAAATAGCCCAATTTCTCTGTGGAGTAAAACAGGGGAAAAACATAATTTTAGGACATTGCAATCCCTTACAGGAAATTTACTCTGAACAGGGAAGAAAATTTAAAGATTAAGCCAAGGAAAAATTTTTTTCTGGACATCCAGTGAGGACAGTGAAACTCTGCAAACTACTTTAACCTATCTCAAATAGATGAGACTCACAGACTGTAGTGGAGGCACCTTCAAATAAATGTTACCAGTCACTGTTGTCAGACAGTCCCTATTAATTGATCCTTAGGATCACAAAAGGTACTCAGAGAACAGCTGATGCTGTAGAAGGATGGTTAGTATGGTTAAAAGCACTAATTTACAGTACAAGTTCCTAACTATTATTTATTTTCTTAAGGTCAGTTCTGGAGGAATGCATTTGGATAACCTTAAGACTAAGCAGTGTTTTGAGCACTTGGAAACTTCAGAGAATTAACTTCCTCCAGTGCATCTGTCTAATCCTGTTAAGCTGATCACTAAAAAATAAGACTGAGATTAAAGATTTTTCACCCCTTTCAACGAAAGAGTCTTGATTCTACAGCAAAATAAAGATGTTTGACAGATGCAACTAAAACTAAAAGAAGCAAAATGAAATGCAAAGTTTTTGTTGTAGAAATTAAAAAACCCATTCTCTAATCACATGACTGACAAGATAAAGATGGACGAAGCCCATGAACCTTCCTGGTGAACCAGATGAGCAGAAATAAATGGTTGTATTTTGGTTTTTTTCTTAGAAAAATATCAAAACATCATTTTGACACACAGAAGAAATGCTACTGTGTAGTCAGAGTTCAGACGTGTTCTTTTCGTGCAGTGCAACTAACACAACGCTGGATTTGGCCGCTATGTTTTCCAATCTGTTCACTCAGCAAGAAAAGATTGCCTAAATTATTTAGCCAATGCAAAAGAAGATTCAAAGTCTTTTATAAAAAGCACTTTTATGGGACAGGCAGTATTTCAAAAACATCTGCACTTATATTACAGGATTTTGCCATTATAGCCAGAACAGCATTTATAAGGGGAACTTGAGATGAAGACTAAATTCTCGATCTAACTGTAACCACTGTAATGTGTTTTGCCCTCTATTAAGGCTTTTTGATTTTAAAAAAGCACATAATTTTTGCTCTAAAAACTTATATGAATATTAAGAATATATGTTAGTAGTAAAAAACATGCAAGTCACTAGAAAGTTTTAGAATTAGCTATTCTCAGCAAGCCACACAGCAGTCTCAGCATGTCACTGAGCAGCAAAATAGATGAAAGTAATGCTAATGTTACAAAGCCTGGGATTCTAATAAAAACCATAACTTTCATATCCCCCACAAACATATCAACAGTTATTCTTCAGTGACTATTCTAATCCCTCAAGACATCCCAGTCCATCTTTTGTTTTATACATCTTTAGACTTTGTTCCTATAAGCAACAATTGTCTTCGCTGTGTACCTTGCACAGCACAGAGTTCACTGTCAGTACTTGAATACAGAAAAAGATAAGAACATGTTGGCCATTTTTTATCAAAAGTTGCAGGATACAAACCTCCAGGAAGATATGATTCACTTGCTGTGTCATCCCCATCATCTCCATCTTCATCATCACGACTCAACAAATTATTTACAGCAAGGTTTACATCAAGATTTGTTCGCTGGAGTTCTCGAATAATAATACTTCTGGACTTCCCTTGTAAAACAACTTGTGCCTGTAAGAGCAGAGTCAATTGGTTACTGGTCATTCTCAGATCACCAACCACTATTCATAAGAAAATGCTTAATTTTAAAAAAAGTCTAATAAGAATCAGAAGTCAATAACAGTACATACAGACACAGGCTCCTATCAATTTTTCACAGTATCATGCACTTGATATCCAGCCTTCTCTCAGTTCCAGTTAGGCCACTGAACTCCAACTTTGGCACTAAATTTCCTAACAGAATCTTAGAATCTACTTCTTGGAATGTTTAATGCTGCAGTGAAATACTAACTAAAATCTGGTTTTGAGAGTTTCTGTATGTTTCTATAAAAGTGTTTAAACTTAGTATGTCAATCAACAGAGTTTGCAACCAATTGCTGTGCCAAAACTACACCTCAATCCCTTTTACACTGGTTTCTCTTTGCACTGGCCTTTAAACAAAACCACTTTAATGACTCCATTTTCCTCATCATTCTATTTCTAAAAGCTTATCATCAGCAGTTTCTGCAACACTGAAGTTTTTATTAATAAAGTACAAATGCAGATAAAACCTCCCAAACATCAGATGCAATGAATTTACACAAAAAAGAGAGAAACTCTGATTTATTCCACTGAGCCTAGGACTCAGAGCATTTTGTTTTTCCAGTCTAGCCTCTACCAAATGTCAGAGATGATGAGAGTTTTGAAAGATCAGAAATAAAAGAAATAAAAGAAATAAAAGTACTGAGTATTTTCACAACAGAGTAAAAATAAGGCACCAAGTAAAATGGTCTGCTGGCAAGCAAACAAAAAAAAAGGGACAGTCTAATAGCACACAAAGGTAAATGTCTTTGTCATAAACTTCTATGCCAGAAGTTTACAGATTTTTGAGATCTCCTAGAGTCTACAGACCATCTGCTAAGATCTTTCCCATTGCTCTGCTTTCAAGTTACCTCAAAAATGTTTTAGGCACCTTCTATTTTAAAGGTAAACAAAGCACGCTATTTAAAAAATAAAATTAAAAAAGAAGGCAAAATACCACAGCAAGGGAAGTAAAGCAGATTATCTTTCACCTAGCAACTAACTTCTGTACTTTAAATGTCAACCAGCAACTAGTTCTAAGCTAATAGTTAAAATGCATTAGCTAGTCATATATTTTGAATATATTCTTTTCTTCAAATATAGAGGAAAATGTTTTAACAGACTTAACCACCTCTTCAGACTTTAGTGCATTAAAAAGCAAAAGCAGGGCAATATATACCAAACATTCCTGAAAGTCACATTTATAAAAAATTAAGCAGAGGTGACCATGAAGAAAAACTGTCCCTATTTTAAAGATAATAAATTCTGTGTCTTTCATTTACATCTGAAATGGACCATTCCTTCCATCAAACATGAAAAAAAGAGCCAATCTGCCCTTCTTCGTCACATTCCTTCAAGAAAGTTAACATTTGATATTATTCTCAAATACCTGATTCTCTCACTAAATCTCCCCTCTGTGACCAAACATGGCCTTCCTCATCTACATCAAACATATACCTTTGTCTTGGGTGATGTTTGGAAATGAAAATTCTGGAACCCAAAAGTCTATCACTTCCACTACGTACTTAGGAATAAAACAAGTCAGCTAAGGAAATTCAATTTCTTCAATTGCATGCCATTACTCCTTGGAGAATAGGCACTACTACAACACATTCTGGTACACGTGCTCTGAGAAGCTCTCCAAGTTTTTGGCAGCAAGCAGTTTCTAGCTCACATACCTGTGAAATGAGTTCCTCTGGAATGACTGATGCTGGAATCACTGGCTGTGGCTGACTCCCCAGCAGTCCAGACCCTCTGTCACGTCCTGTGCGTATAACTCTGGTCTGCCTTCGAGAGTCTCGAGCTCCAGCAGATGATCTACCAGAAGATCCTCCTCCACTTCCACCAACCCCTGAACTCCAGCGACTTCTACAAGATTTAGAGTATTTGTTTTTTTAATACAGCAGCATACTTTGGGGACTACTTCAAACCTCTTCAGCTTTATTATTAATAACTTATAAACAGCCTCTGAAAAATACTGCAGCTTGACTTCACAGACAAACACTACAAAAGTAACTCTCAAAACTAGAAAGAACAAGAACACCAGGAAACTGATAAAGTTCTCAAATATGCAGAAGAAATAACAAAACAAGACTCCAACTGGAACTTGCATTCTTCCCTACTCATATACCTGGGTGGATGTATACATACATAAACACATAAAAGGATCAATTCCCAGATTTTCTAAAAGCAGCAGCATAGCATAACATTTAACACTTATCTGTCCATTTCCTGCTATAAAAGCACAAATGCACCAACTTCACTGTCAGTGGCTCTGACAGAACATCACTATGCTTAGGTGGATCTTCTAAAGATTCTGATACTTGATTTACATTAAGAAATTGGTTAAGATTACACTAGAAAAATCAAGTCATCTTCTCTACAGCAAAAGAAATCTTACACTAGATAGTTCTCTGATCCTCAGGCATAGTTTTCAAGAGATACTCGACTTTTTACATATTCCTATTGCAGAAATCAACACCTGCACACATTGCAAAAACGTGCCTTAACTGACTGGTTTCTTCACTTCCACAAATCAGCATCAAAATAAGGCAACAAAAAGACAGTGTATTCCTACTGCAGAAATCAACACCTGCACACACTGCAAAAACGTGCCTTAACTGACTGGTTATTCTTCCAGTGGAACTGACACTTCCACAAATCAGCATCAAAATAAGGCAACAAAAAGACAGTGATTTGTAGAAACAGACATCTCACCATCATTACAACTATCCACTAATAATTATCACCACAGAACTGTGTCAAATGAATCTGCTCTGAATTTAAGTCAAGATAATCTGCTGCCATGGAAGACAAGAGACTCTACTTTGTTCTTCAAGGTTAACTAAGCTTTATCTTGTAATACACCTTAAAGGTTATTGGATATGGTATTACTGCTACTAAATAATCTGTATCAGCAGAACCTTCCTGCTATCAACCACGTGAAGTCTCAAGCTCCTTTCAAGGAAAACATTTAAAATCAGACATGAAAATAAAGATGTTCTCTGAAACAGTATCTAACAAATTTACATAAAAAGTCTATCATATGTAGCTATTAAAAGCTAATTAAGTAAGAATACTTGTCTTGCATTGTATGTCTTCAGTTGATTACTAGCACCCTTTTTTAATTGGGTTTTCTTTTTCCTCCTGACAAGACCCTGCAATCACAGAGTAACTCGGGTGTCTGCTTAAAGACAAGGCTCTGTCAGACACATCTACATTTTCAGAATTCTAGCTAGCAACCAAAGACAATGACAAAACAAGACGAAAAGCAGTTCAATTATGTCTTTAGGAAAAGTCTTGTCTCATGAGTTAGAAAGAGAATTCTAAAAAATAAAAAGATACTACTGAAAACAGAAAAAAAAAAAAGAAAAAATACCAAAGAATGTGACATTTTAAATAAAATGAGCCACTTAAACTCTTCTAAAGGTGGGAAGGTGGCTGAGAGGAAAAAGAACAGGGCTGAGGGGAAGTCAAATTCTACCTACAGAGCAACTTTCAATTCAACAATCTGCAGGGAGATGTGGGGTTAAAGAAAAACTTCTGTATTAGATGTTAATTCTTACTACAGATCCATTTTCTACTTTAAGTTATAAATTATCAGTGGCATCATTTAGACATCTAACAGTTAAAACCATTTCTATTTGTGTAATAATTCAAATATTCCTTTTGTGTCCTACCCTGGTCCTGTTAAGGCAAATAAGGACACAGCCATTGCTGATAAAGCCATCTAAACATAAAATAAATATTAATATAGAATAGAAATCTTTTGTCTTATTTCTGTTCACCTACTAGTTTACCACATCTCTGCACTATGCAGCAGCATGCTGGCAATTTTCCAAATTCAGTTACCTACTCTAATGGCTCCACATTTTGAATGGGTTTAGATTCAATTTATTAAGGTAATTACTCCCTCCATTTAACAGACTAGTTACAGTGCCTACTGCTGTTCTGCCAGTTCAGTGACGCTCAACTACCTAGTTCTGAGACATCCAAGAGAAGACATTAGGAACACTTCAGGGTTAGTCTCTAAGATTCAAACAATTTTAACACATTATTATGCTTAGCTAAGAATAAGGAGGGAAAAAAAGTGTTACATGTCCCACATTAAGTTCTTAAACATGACAATACTAGCTTGTCTTTGACATTTAACACATGGAGTTTTAGGTTCAGATGTGTAATGACTTCAGAAAAAAACTGGGAAGGTTATGGGGATGGTTATTCTTCATGCACCTAAGGCCCAAATGAAATTAGTTTATTTGGTAATAAAAAAACAAGTAATTTTCTGGAAATTCATGGAAAATATGTAATTCCCTTCTCTTAACAAATCATTCACATGCAGAAACCACAGTTCTCATTACTGCAGTCAGTAACATTAGGAAGCAGCATAGTTAGACATGTCTTACAAAAACACGTAACAAGGAGCTCACTGTCATTACAGAATGTAAATTACCTTTCTATAAAAAGGGACACCATCAATTTTAAAGCTAATGACGAGAAATCTGGATCTATACCGTACAATTTGCATACAGTACAATTTTAAAGGTCCTGAGAAACAACCTTTTCCAAATGTTCCTTTTTTATTACTACGTATAGGACCCTGGCTATCAAAACACCACTTATGACTTGGGGCAAGAAAGTGGAAGGCACAAAACAATGGAGCACATAATGAAGGTTCTTCCTGCATAAATGCACTCATTTCACTGTATGTTCCTAGCCTATCATGGTTTAAATTGATAGTGTCCCTCTAAAAGACTGTTTTTCAAAAATCAAGGACCTAAAAAAAATTCAAAAGAAGACAACACAGCCTAAACCAAGTTACTCTTCACACATATATGAAGAACTCTCTGTATCCTATGTGCTGAAGGGTCACTTAAATGTCTGTTATTTTAACCAAGTCAATCAAGTTGGTTTTTTGTTATACCCTACACCTACACAACTGCTGTGATTATACGTTCCCTCAGACATACTGCATACAATTTATATATGTGTATACACATATACTCAAATATGGAACAAACAGATTGCAGCCTCAATCCTATCAAAACTTACCCAAGGGTGTTGCCTGCCAGTCTGCCCAGAGTTTCAGAACCAGACAGAAACCATGGGGAGTCACTAGTCCTGCCTGGCCTGGATGTCCTTCCTGCCCCTGAGCCACTGCTCAACTTTGAACTGAAAGTAAAAGATGGTAAATCAGTCACAAAACAATCCCAAATGGGTTAAGAACAAAACCTGGAATCCCAGGTTGAAATTCTCAGGGACTTAGTCTGGTAACATACCAGCTTAAGCAACACCCTTGGGGAATATTCCAAACTAATCTAACTGTATATCAAGAAGTACACTGGAAAAAGAAAGTGGGAAGCATGCCTAACAGGCCTTATGTACAACAGCAATCCATAATAGCACAGATGCAAATACACATTAAACTAATTAATGATTGGAGTTAGCCACTGTGCTAAGTTTTCCATTAGAGTATATGTACAAATTGTAATCAGCAGGTGTTCTATCTATAAACCTGAGCCTGAGTATGCTACTTCAATATTAAGTGGTTTAAATTCAGATGTGAACCATTAATTAGTCCTATTAAGGGGGACTTACCTGGATCAAGGACCACAGATCTAGAAAGTGAGCCCTGCCAGATGGGACCACTTTCAGAGTGGATTCTACTACATTAAGCTTAACAGTTTAACACATCTTCTTTCTTATGGATTATTTTTGGAGTAGTTTGTTACTTCAAGTTAAAGAGAGCCTGTCTCACTTCTTTCAGAATCACATATACTATTTCTTCCTACACCAGTTTGTCAAGCTAGGCTGTTTGGCTGCATCACCATAACCATTGTGTCGCTACTTAAAGTATCCATTTCAAAATCTAGTTTGAAAACAAACAAATAAAAACAAAACCAGAAAAGCAGCCGAGCTGCTTATCAAGTTCAAAAAATATCTTAGAAGAAAAGCATTCCTTACCCATCACTATTCTCAGGTTTACCCAATTCCAATCTGTCTGGCTGAACTGAAAAACCAATCCTGCAGACTCTACCATCCTGTATTTAGAACAAGAAAAGCAAGTGTTCAAAACTGAAATGTAAGTCAAGTTTACCAAAAAAATTAAAACACAAGTCTTCAGTCACTGAAGAGTATTAATCAATTTAATGTTAGAATAACTAATTTTAACTGTATGGTTTCAAGTCTGTTATCTGAGATTTCAGGAACTTACCTCCAGAAGAAATGCAGCGTGATTTGGTCCCACCACACACTGTTTAATAGTGGCCTGTTCCAATACATTCAAAGGTGGGTGGCTGAAAATAAAAAGTGAGAATTTATAGTATTTTAGAACTTTTGATGTCTGAAAAAAAATTTTTTTAAAAAAAAAGTCAAGCTGTACATGCAAGGAAAAATGTGCAGTGGTGGTTACCAATAAGAAAAACTTCCAAAAATTACTAAACATGCATTAATTGAAGCATACAGCACATAAAATCCAGGGAAAATATGTTAAAAGGTGATAGTTTTCACTTAATCTGATCAGCAATAAACAACAGGGTTTATACCTCATATTAAGATGTCATTCTGTAATGAAGATTTTAATAATATAGTTTATTGTAACTGAGAAGCCCTTATTTTCTTCCTGTGTTATCTTAACTGCGTTATCTGAAGCATGTCTGGACTTCAGTATCAGTAGCACTGAGGATTTCTAAGGATCCATCATCTACTGTACAATCTTTTGCTTCTTGTTGCTGTTAGAAAAATTCTACTTTCCTAAATTATTTACAGCAGCATATGATATGCCTTACCTGTTTAAATTATACTTGTTCAGCTTCTCTGAAACTTCCCTTAATCTGAAACAGAAAGAAACAAAGCTGTTACTTGATTACATAGACCACAGTCCATAACATCCAAGCACACAGCATATTTATGATGTTATGGGAATAACTTACCACCACATTTATTGAAGTTTAATACAAATACTACTTGGTGCTGGGAGTCTGTTTTACTTTGGAGTTTAACCCTTGCCACAGAACCAACATTTGCTTGCATTTCTGTGTGTTTTGCAAGTCACTATCAAAAAACACTACTCGTGCCTTGTTAGAGCCATTTACAATTTAATGCACGAAATAAACATATAAAGCAATGACCATGAGCTGCAGATATACTTGTATTTCCTTGTATAGGCTTGAATACAGTATCCCAGAGGAGAAAGGATTATTATCTTCAAGGAAATCCAAGTATGTGGCATGTGATCACCAAAAATATGACAGTAAATTCCTCAAAACAGAAAACACAAGGAAATAGATGAACAAAAGCCAACAGCAAAAGGGACAAAAACAATTTCTGACTAACAGAAGGAACAATCCAGAGAAACATCACTTTTTATAGGGTCACGTAGAACATTATCTTTACTAAAGGTAAACAATGCTTCCAAAAGCTCAAAATAACAGAGCAAAAGAAAGGGCCAATCCATATGCCACTCCTGCTTACAGGATACTGCCTCCAAAAGTGAAAAGCAACAGAGTGATTTCTAAGGTAACTTCCAACCCACTGAGGAAAGATCCTTTATGGGCAGCAAAGACACTGGGGTACTATCAGGTAAGCATGTCAATTAAAGCTTGGGTTCCTTTCTTCCCAAAAGAGACAAGCAATCTGAAAAAGCCCCCAAAGAGCTTCCAATTACAGTCAGAGTACTTGCATTTTATCAAGATATAAAACCAAGACTAATTCTATAAAAATTGTGTGAGGTCTTCTTAATTAAGATTAAAAAATCTCAGCTTTGGTACCATACTCATCCTAGCATAAATCAGCAACACGTTTGTAAACCTAACAAAGAGACAGGCACACCAGCACTGTTTTCCTCTGCTTGAATCCCTGTCTTTAAATCCTTCATTTTTGCTTCATTTCAGTTTCTACACACAGACTATGGACATCAGACTTCAGCTACTTGCAAACCCTGAGCACAAGAAAGAAAATAGACTAGAGGTTCAAACAGTGAAATCTTAACATTATCTACTCTAAAGTACTTGTCCTAAGGGAAAAAAATAATGAAAAAAATCTCTAAATCTGTTTGAGAAACAAGGTATTTTACAGTGATAGAAGTAACTTCCAAGACCAAGAAGAAAGGAAAAGTGAAAAGAAGACAGAAGGATGGAATTGAATGTGTTTAGAATTGCCTTTTGCTATCCCAGCCAAGCTGCCAATTTGTAAGTAGGCGATTTCACACTCCCAATTTCCAGCCACAACTACTTCACACGGGCCAAGAGTACATACGCAGATAAGGTTTCTGTGAAGACAACCCACAAAAGCAAGAGCAAACACAAACTTCCCATGCAATCTGTGCAAAAGGTACCCCACAAGAGTGAACTGCTGTGGGAGACTATGGAATGAACCCCAAACTGAACAGCGTACACTCCACAACTCATCATACGGCTTTATACAGCAAGCAGGGATTGCTGCATAATATCTGACAAGTTAAACATCCCTGAAGTTCCATGTCTTGAGTTTATCACCTAACAATTTCCCACAGGAATTCTGAACAGTTTCCCATTAATATTTCTCTCCTGGCAAGCGTGAGTAATAATTACAGAATAGGAAAACCTATCTTTAAATTCATTGCACTGCCTTTAAGAAAAGCTGATGGCAAAAAGGTAGCACTTTATTGGAGATGGTTACTAGACTAGTCTATGAGCAACATTTAAAGCTTCCTTATCTGAGCCTTGGTCGCAAGACCAGACCACTACCAAAGAAATCAACATTAAAATCTGAAAAAAAATCATCATACTCCTTTTATACCTGTAAAAAATGAAGTAATAGGAAAGAAATATGCTCAGAAAGCTAAAACTTGAATAGGCAATGAATCCACGAGTAACATCAATCTCAAAAGAGTAGGTCTATCTGCAACAAGCACAGGCCAAAAGAGATCTAATACTGCTGAAAAGAAGCTGCTGTCAATCTTTAACAGGAGGGAACAGAGAAAGCTGTAAGCAGCAATGCTGAAAGTACCAAACTCCTCTACAGAAAGAAAAATAAAAGTAAAAACTATCTCACATCTCAATCATCTCATATGCAACTGCTGTAACAGCAAAATTAACAAGTACTGCTCATAAGCTCCTATACGAGGTCTTGAATTTGATGCAGAACAGCACTGGAGCTGTTCCCTGCTGGGCTGCTGGTTCCAGCCTCATTTCTCCCCTTTCCTGCACCAGCATTCACATGAACACCAATCATGGAACCAAACCAGCAGGAGAACAGGAACAAAGCAGAAAGATGTGTTTGTATACTCTGTATGGAGAGTCTCTCTGTGAAAATAAAAACTTGAAATAATTTCCTGCAGCAATCTAAGCCTTTCTACGTGCACAGTTGCAGGGTATTGTACCACTGACCCTCTGAAGGAAAAGCTTATTTAAGATCAGGTTAATTTTAATTATACAGTGCAGTCATTTCAACTGACGGTGCTCTGGAGGAAGAGGTAAAGGTAGAGATTATTTAGTCAATACTCACATCAAGGTCAACATTTTCACAAATACTTTTCTGTGGTAAATTAAATCTCCAATATAAATGCCTTGACAGACTACACTTCAAAAAGGTCTCATTAAAGGCAATTAAACTACTTCAAAGGACAAAATTAGAAGCAACAAGTATTTTCATCACAAACATTTTTGAAGAAATACACTAGCTTGGCAACACTCTTAGACAAAAAGTTTAGTGATGATAGCTCCTATCAAGACACACATCCTTTAGATATTATCCAAAAACAGTTGTGAGGAAAATAAATTCAGTCTGTCCAAGCCAAGGGGGGATTTCTTTAATTTCAAGTTTTGAAGCTCCAATTTCTAGCCTCTAGAAACTGATCAGAATAGAAGGGATCTATGCTCACACTAAGAAACTAAAAATGCTCTAGGTCAGGACTATCACAGCTCAGATTTCTGACATGACACTTTTACTCATCACAAGACATTACTTTTCTCAAAGCAGATTTCTATTTCCAGACAAGTTTATCTCAGGAGCCATCCTTCCACCATACCTTGCTTTATAAAAGCAAATTAGGCTCAAAAATGCGAAAGAGTTACAGAGAAACTCAATTTCAAAATACTGAAGGTAAGAGTTGCAGAGGAAGAAAAGGTACTTTTTAAAAAAAACAACCAAATAAACAAAACATAAACCAGCCAAACAAAAAAACACAGGCACACACACACAAAAAAAAAAAAAAACCACAACACCAAAACCAGCTTGGTGTAATGAACAACTTCAAACAGGGAAATAAGAAATAAAGCTACTTCAGGCCTGCTGTAATTTTCTAAGTGATCAAGTCTCTTCAAAACAACTTAATATGTCAATGAAGTCTGTATGCCAACAAACATGAGACTTCCACACCAGAGCAGACAGAAGTATTCAAGTACCACCACAATGCTTTTCCAAGGGAAGGCTAACAGTAATAATAATTAAAAAAAAATGAGCAGATAGCCAAGGGGACACACACATATGACCCAATCCATTTAAGCACTGAAGAACAGTGTTACACACCTATCAACACTAAAAGAGAAACACAACCTTCATCCCTGGCCCTTCCTGGAGAGCTCTGAGCACAGCGAGCCAGACCCGAGGAGCAGCTCTGGGGCCAGGCTGCAGGTTTGGCCCAGCAGAGCTGCACAGCCTCAGATCAAAGACCTCTCTCACCTGCCTGTCTTGGGTCACATGGAAATGAGCTCCTGTGCCAGTCTGTCAGTGCCACAAAAACAGTCTCAAAAATGCAGAAAATGGACACCAATGAAAAGCTTAAGCAAATGCATTTGTTCCCTAATCCCAGGATAACTCTGACACTAGATACTGTCACTGATGCAAAGTCACACCCAGCTATCTTCCGTGCCACAATACAGCACACAAAAGGATCCTGACCCTGACTGCCATCTCAAACATTAGAGAGCAGCTTCCAAGGAGGCAGCCTGCCACAGCTACACCTTTCTACTACTGGAATAAATGAAGATTTAGAGTGTGCTTTAAGTCATTCTGGGTAGAAAGGGGGAAGAATCCATAAAGTCAAACATTAAAGTACCACAAAAAAGCAGGCAATAAGATTATCTGTAGAAAATAAAGTAATGCCCATAAGAAAAAAAGAAATCCCAAGCACAAGTACAAAATGACAGGCTCCAAGGTAACCCATACTGCTCATGAGGGTAGTAGGATAATGTGTTTAGACTATAATACACAGACCACTGAAATGACCTAGATGACAAAGAAACCCAGCTAGTACTCAGGGGAACCATGAGTATTTACAGTGTCCTCTCCACATTTCAAGAATTATAAATTAGGACTATTTGGTTATTATATACTAAACCAACACCTACTGCTCAGGAAATCCCCAAGCTGCAAATTCTTAGAAGCTGAAAAAGCATCACTGTATGTTTGCCCTATTCTAACACTGTTCTCCTGCTAATCTAGCACTGATCTCTGTCAGCAGGAGGAAAATAAGATGGACTTCTTGTCTAACTTGAACAGCTGTTCTAGTATTTCATAGTATCAGCCAACACAGGTTTACAAAACATGGCTCCCAAACTTTATTTCCTATTTTGCAGGATTGACAGTTTGGTTGATAAAGGTAGTTCTGATCACTTCATAATTCTCTCTGGAACAATGGTAACACACTGTGCTGAACTGTAATCTGCAGTAGAATGTTAATATGGCAAAGACCAAACAAATTTATGTCCTGAAAACAGCTTTCTGTCACTGAAAAGTCTTCAGGTAATACAGTGATTGTAGAATGAAAATTCTCTAACACTGATGTAGACAATGACCTAAATTGGGTAGAAGATAGTCCACAAAAATCTTAAAGCATGACAAGAAAAATTAGCAAAAACAGAACATGTATTTTAGTTCCAGTTTTAAGAAAAGAAGTCAGATTTCATATCACTCTAGAGAAGAACAAGGGGAGAGCAGTGTATATTGCCTAGCAAGGCTTACAGTGCTGTGTTCCACAAAATCCTCACACAGAAGATGTTGATGTTCAGGCTGGATGAGCAGACAGTGAGGTGAACCAAAAACTGTCTGAACATCTAGGTCCAGAGGGTGGTGATTAGTGTCACAAGGTCTGGCTGGAGGCCAGTGACAAGCTGTGTGCCCCACAGGTCAATACTGGGTCCAGTCCTGCTCAACATCTTCATTAACAATCCAGATGATGGGGCAGTGGGTACCCTCAGCAAGTTTGCTGCTAACACCCAGCTGCAAGGACTGGTGGATATGCAGGACATTGCTGCCATCCAGAGCACAGCAACCTCCTGACAACCAAGGGGAGGCAAGGCACAAATCCCTGCACCTCGGCAGGAACAAGCACATGCACAAGAAAACCACATGCCACAGACTGTCCAGCTGGAGAACACCATGGCAGAAAAGGACCTGGAAGTCCTGGTGGCCACCAGGTTGAACAGGAGCCAACATGCCTTGCAGCAAAGAAGGAAAACAGCATTCTGGCTGCAATAGAGAAACCACTGCCAGCATGCTGAGGCAGACAATGCTTCTCTTTATTCAGCACTCATGAGGCCACATCTGGATTTCTGGGCTCCCCACTACAAGAGTCATGAGCATACTGGACAGTCTAGCAAAGGGACACAAAAATGATTAAGGGACTAGAGCATCTCACAAGAGGAAAGGCTGAGAGAGTTGGGACTTCAGCACAAGGAAGAGAAAGCTCTGGAGGGGATCTTATCAAGATATATGAACACCTAAAGCAAGGGTAGTAAAGGCAACAGAGCCAGGCTCTTTCCAGTGGCACCCAGTGACAGGACCAGAGGCAGCAGACACACACCAAAACACAGGAGGTTCCTGTCTGGACATCAGGAAACCCTTTCTTTGCTGTGAGGGTGATCAATTACTCACACAGGGTGCTCAGGGAAGTTGCAGAGTCTCAACCCTTGAGAGTCATTGAAAAGCCATCTGAACACAGTCCTGGGCAACCAGCTGTAGGTGGCCTTGCCCAGGAATGGGACCAGATGATATCCAGAGGTCCTTCAACCTCAGCCATTCTGCAATTGATATTGAGGACTTAATGCTTTCAGGATGTGATCTCCATATATTTGACTTGAAGGCACAGCAGCAAAAGAAGGGCATTTGCCATTGAAAAGCTAGGAGCTCATGTTTTGCTGTACAGAATCCCTCTATGGTCAGTGAAATAGGAAAAAAGTTACACCAATGAGTCAGGAAAGTGTCAGAGAGTTACACATTCAGTAAAAAAAATCATGGGTACTTAAATATCCAGCTGGAAGTACTCTGCTTCTTTAGCAGGAACAGCAAGACCAGGGCAGACACTTATAGAATTTGTAATATAAATAGAAATGCCTCTAACTAGCAATGAATTCTTAAGCTGGGCAACTGGTTCCTCCAGCTCAGAATCTACTTACACCCTTTCTTCAGATTTAAGTGACACTGAAAACATCCCCCTCTGAATAAAAATAAAAAAAAAATAAAAAAAAAACCCAAACCCAGAACCATAACCCCACACCACAGTGCAGAGGATGGTCATAGCGAGGGGAATACAAAGTCAATCATGCTTTTTAAATAAGCAAACACCCATAAGCTATGAAACAGCATGTCTCCTTTTCTGAAAAGAGAAAAAAAAAAAGTTGTAGCTAACAATCTGAATACAAACAGGAAGAACAGAGGAGTTAACATCATGCCTACAAGTTATTTAGCACATTATCTCGAGGATTTGGTAGTGAAGTAGATCTATAGCTACAAGTTGCCTAAACACCTAGTGTTGTTTCTGGGGGTAAAAAAAAAAATACACTACAGGAGAACGAGTCAGACTGAACCTGACATCCTTCTATGGCAGTAGATTCCCAAAAGTAGAGTTTGCAAATCCAGAGAGAAATCTACTCTCTGATGCAGAATGCACCAAATCATCATTTTGTGGTCCCACATTCTGTTCAACTGCACAAAGTCCTTGCAGCTGTTTCGTTTCACATTTAGCAGAAAGCCATGTCTTTAGCCAGAACACCACAGCTAAACAACTGGATCAACCAACTCAGCTGGGTGAGCTCTGAATCTTAAAACAATTAAGGTTGTAAGCTATTCCACTATCCATCATTTTAGGAAGTATATCCTCTTGTGATAATAAAACACGAATAATGGGAATTTAGAACCACATGGTTCTAAATTCAAGGATACTTGAAAAATGCACACATGATAATAGCAAGAGCAGTGTTACTACACTGAACAAAAAAAATTGCTAGCTATCAAAACAGAGCTAGGAAGCTGTACACTTGTTTAACTAGAATGAGTGAAAATTAAGACACCATTAAGGCAAAGAAAAGAAAAAATCTTATTTTTACAGTCAGAACATTGCTGTAGTGATTCCATTAAAAATGCTATCAAAATAAAAATCCAGTTACTGAAAATCATAGAACCTTTTTGCATCCTATTGTGGTAAGATTGTTGATGTTCCTGCAGGAGTTCAGTACGAGCCACCAGGGAGGCTGTGAATTCACCAGCATAGCAGCTTAAAGCCTGCAGAGTCAGGTTCTGGTCCCAGCTGAGGCTGCTGCAGGAACCCAAATCACCTCTTCACCATCTTCCTTTGCTCTAAGCTATTGGAAGCTGTGATCACTTTGTGCATAATTGGAAAATGGCCTTTGATTACAGCATTCAAATGCTATAAAAATATTTTTTAAAGTAAGAACTGTCACATTCTTAAATACTTGGTGTCTTGACTAGAGAAAAGCAACTGTATGTTTTGTACAAGTGGTTTTATTAAAAACAAAGCAAACAAGAACTGAATTCTAATTGCTTTGCTATAAAGTCCAACAACCTTATTCTCATTCTGAATTAGTTTTAGCAACAGGGAAAGATCACTTAGCATGTCCAATTCCTTTACTTGCCAATTCCTCCAATTCCAAGCCCTGAAGTATTCAACAAAACTCTGACATCACATTAGCTGCATGTCACTTTTGCAAACTTGCTAAAAACCGCCTTTTAAATACCAGACCCCCTCCTCACACTGCTCTGTCTTCCACTAAAAACACATCTTCATAACCTTTCTCTCAGACACTGAATCTTTGATTTAGATAGGAATGGACTGAGGCCTGGAACAGAGTAGAGAGCAAGCACCACGCCAGAAAAACAAGCAGCCAAATCGCTTTGTCTGATGCACAGTGCAGGCAAAATAAGAAACTCCAGCTTCTGAGGTGCACAGCTCACCCCAGTACTTTTTTGTACTGCCAAAAAAAAAAAAATTCTTTTTTCCATCTGTCTCACCCTGGCCATGAAACTCCAGGTGCTTCCCTCAGCATAACCCATGCTCTGGTTCCCCTGGAAGAACTCATGAAGCAGCACATTGAGTACCTCCTGCTTCACATTTTGCCTAGGGCCATATTTTTATGGTAACAATCTTGCCAGATACAGATTCTGCACCACAAACTTTGGCCATTCCAGCAAAACAGCCTGTTAGTCCCCAGCCTTCCCATGAGGAACAGGCCTGCCAGATTACCTCCTGCCTACCCAATCTGCCCCACAACAACAAGATGTTATGATCCATCACATTTGAGGTTTAATTAAGTGCCTTTAAATTACCGCTCTAGAGACAGACACATTTTACCAAAGTCAGTGAATTGTGTATACAATGACTTAAAACATGGAAAATGAGAGAAGAAAAAATGCTGTTAATAATATATTGTGATCAAAGCTGAAGAAAAGAGTTCCAACAACCTAAGAAAGATCATTAAAGATCAGACAACAATAACTCACACTAAAAAAATATGAAATAGATTAAAGCCATAAATTCTCTTCAGAAAAACATATCTTGATATTTACTAGAGAGAAAAAAATACAGCTCCGACCATTTTCAGTCTGGAAAATAGAGACTAGCAAGAATTTAATACAATAAATGAAAGAATAAATACAGAGACACATTTAGGAAAATTAATTTTGCAAAATGAACAAGAAATTAAAATGATACCACCCTTACTGAAGGAAGTGACAAACTCAAGCAAAAGCAGAGTAAGGCGTACATTCAACTTTATTCCCATATGCAAATACTTATTCTCCAGCTAAGTTTTTGGCAAAACGCTGTAACACAAACATTTGTTTATGCAGAGTCAATGACAGACTCCACGCTGACACCTACAGAGTGAATTACAATTTTCAGTAGAATCCAGAGATCCCAATCACGATTCATTTCACTGTATCAGAACTCCCAGCCTATACAGAGAGATAATCCATCCCAAATGTGAAAAAGGAGAGAGGTTAAGGAAACATAATGGATAATAGACAATGAAGCACAATGAAAGATGGTAAGCCAATATTTAAAATGCTGGTTTATGACAGGTTTGAATTAAAGTAATCAACTATTACTTCTATAGCACATAGGAAAAAAAAGACAAAATTAGCATCTAGCTTAACTAGAGATGATGGCAAACACGCTGCAGAAAGTAACACCAGCAAGACCCAGGTACAGAGCAGTTTCTTTCAGGGCTATCTTCTAATGAATAGGCAAACTACAGCTGCATGGTTATTATCATCCTCAGTTATTCGAGATATTCTGAACTGATTCATCTGACAAACAAAGAACACACTCTCTCAAATGTGGATTATTTTGGGGGCTTTTTTTACTGAAGACAATTTCATAAGATTACTGAAGTCTTCAGCAACCTTGGTACCTTTATCTGCTGCATTACACTACTGCTGCCACAAATTAAACTGGCAGACGTCATGGCTGGCAATAAAACAAGAATGATAGCAAGAAATCCTAACACAGCTAATGTCCAAAATAGTACTCATCATGGAAATGTTTTCAAATTTTTTATTCTGCACTCTTTCATAAACACCATAATGTAAAAACTTCTTCAGAAAGATAGACCAAAATATCTTTGGCAATCTTTTCTGATACAAGGCAGTAACCAGTTTAATGATCAAAAGCTGTCCAAAACAACATTACAGAAAATACATGTTTCATCTCCACTGTAGATAAAAGCAATTTGAGAAATCACCTCAACAGCAACTGGCTTGGGACTACAAAAACCAGCCAGTTAAGACAAACTAAGATGCTACACCGAAATTCATTTTTAGAACTGCAACAAAATAATCTAGTTGGGATGTTAAATATTCACTGTACCAACATGGATTGCTGCTGTAAAACACACTGCACTTTAAAGCACAGCAGCTAGGATTTGCTGAAAGACTGGGTGAGCATATTCAGCATGAGAAATTCCCCTGACAAGTCCTGGGTGTAGAAGTGAAACTTGTGAGATGAAGACAGTTTTCAAAGACAGCAAATTTAATGGTTACGTCACTCCTCACCTGGAACCAAACTGGCAGTTTTAGATGCAAATGCATAAATGCAGACAACCAGTGCTCCCACCTTAAACCTTTCTGTTTAGGTTTAGAATATGTTTCAACTATTTAGAGCTGTCACACTTCATACCTTAGTATCAGTGAGTATGTGTTCTCTCTCATATAAAACAAAAACATTCTTTAAATTGAAGCAAAATACTAATTTCCCTAGAGGGGAAGGGTAAGAGAAAAGAAAGCAATGTTGGTGACCTGCATTTTTTAAGCACAGAAAGACTTTCAGAAATAGAACACAGAGTTTATTGTCAAAATAATTCTATGCCAGAAAGAGCAAATAAGATCTGAAGTTTGGATAATCATTCCTGTAATGGAGTACCTAATGCCATGTCATCCTCACCTAAACTGTCAAGCTTAAGGGCTGGACAAAATACATGTGTGCACTGTGAAAATTAGGTTTGTGCATCTATTTCAACATCTTTTTTCTCCAAATTGTTCCTCCCAATTTAAAATCCTCTAACTACTGCAACTACTGTCTTCACCTTTCCTCTGGGGCACACAGATGCCAACTACTGCAGTCTCCTATGTGGAGTTGTTGCCAAGAGCCAAATCCTTAGTGGACTTCAATGAACTCAAGGTTAAAAAAAAAAGTCTGTACAACTGAAAAGCACAACTAGTTTTTCTGTGTACATTTTTTTTCCTGCATAAATGGCTGCTGGTGCAGAGAAAGACAAAACAGCAGCTTTTACACTAAGCATGTTGCAAAAGTAACTGCAAACTAGATTGTTGCCAGTGTAATCATGAAAACAAAATACCTTGAACCCCCTTCTTCATATGAGATTTAAATACATAATACCACCTATTTAAGTCACAAATTATTAACTGTGCTAGGAAAGTGAAAAGGCAGCTACAATACCTTGCAGTTTGCCAAGCTTAGGTACATCCTTGGTTGTTTTTCCTCAAGTGTCAAGTCATTTTTCATGTACGTATAATTGTGTACTGAACAGTTATCTACTTTAGATAGTTTAAGAAAGTGTCACACCCTTCACATTTATTTTTTGATTGAATCACAAATGTGACAAACATCCTACATGGCAATCAGAATATTTCATAAATACATACTATACCAAAATTATCTCAAATGCATGTCATTGTTTATAGTTTTTAACTTTTACAAATATTTAGCGCATAAATGTTGCTGACTTACTGTTCTTAGAATTAAAAATGTTGTTCTGTGACAGCTTTGACTTGCAGTGCCAACCTTAAAATGCAGCTACTAATACCTTAGTGAATTAGTCTTACTTATTATTGGTCCAACAAATATGCTCAGACCTTACATATATGATTTGAGAAGGAAAAAGAAAGCAACATTTGTGCCCCAATTACTATCTTACCAAATTCCTTGTGACAGGTCACAACTACTCTCAGCCCAGATCACATTCACAGTACAGTTTCACATTACAGTAGCCAAAATAAACTTGCTGCTTTCAAAATGGAAGGAACTCAACCCTGCTTCCTCTTTCCTGTTCTTCACTACCAACTCTCCCTCCTGCAGCACTTTTCAAAATATTCTGATGAGCACTCAACAAGGAGATAAGCCAGCTCAACTTCTTAATGCACTGAATTATATTTACTTCACTTTACCAGGGCTATCTTTATATCATTTTAACAACTGAAGTCAGTTTCCTACGGGATCAGAAACTTAAGGTTAGTGCAATGTAAGAGGCGGGGAAAACAAACCTCCGCCTTCAGAAGAGAGCAATTACTTTGACTTACAACATCTCAGGAAAGTTTCAGCAAGAACATTCACAGACAATTACATATGTACTCTCTAAAAAGCAGCATCTGGGGTGTAGCACGCAATTGTAATTAGAAGAGGACCCTGGCAGAGCAAAGTCCAAAAAGGCCTAGACTACTGGCCTGTGTAAAAGTTTTGTAACAGTCTATATTACCACAGTGGTGGTGCAAATCTTTTGAGGCAGCCAAACCATTTTATATTTTAAAAAGTGTTTCCATCTAAGAAAGAGTCTGATGATAATAATAATGTCATGACAGTCATACTGTTCCCTTCTTCTCTTCTGAAAGAGCACAATCTAAATTTGGATATGCTTTCAAGAAATGGATCCTAAAACCAAGTTCAACACTTTGCCTGTTACTAAAGTTCATCAAGCAGCTGTAATTCAGGGAATTCAAATAATACATCAGTTATGGCTTCCCAGTAATTAAACCACCTATCCCTGTTTGAGGTGGGCTATCTGCACTTTTGCTAAGTACATCAGGAACAGTCTAAAGCATACCAAAATAAATCTCTTAAGATAAAAGAAGTACTGTATTATCTGCACAAAACTTGCGGACTCTCTATTTAAGAACACATCTGTCTTTCTTTTCCCCAACTTGGGGCAGCAATGCAAATGACACGTAAGTAACAGCAGAGAAGTTTGTGCTCAGGCTGCCTTCCTCTACACCAGAGGACAGGTACTCTCCCAGCACGCCTGTGGACGTAGCAGAGTGGGTTCAGGTCATGCAATATCACTTTAACATGAACATTTGCATTTTCAGGAGCTCTCCCTCCCTCCCTGTGCATGGCTGCTGCACACGTGTGGAGCCAAGACACCAGCTCCACATCCCTGCTGGCTCCCTGCACAGCCACACCACACCCTACGCCAGCTCCTTCCAGCAACATCTGCTTGAGATTTTTAACAGATTTGCTCATCAGTAAATGCAAAGGGGTTGGCGTTTGCCAGAGCAGCAGCTTGCACGGGACCTTAAATTGATGTGCAGATTAAAAAGGTATGTTCTTGCTAGCTATTTTTTCTACATAAATTCAGAGCGTGCAAACAATGCAGGCAATGCAAAGTACACAAATTTTCAGTTCAGGCACGGCCTAAAGTAAGTAACATTCAAATAACAGAGACAGGCACTGAATGTATTATTAAGGGAAAACAAAGTCATGTAAAGAACAAGATCATCCTTTCTTCCCCCAAAGCTGACTCTACATACAGACTCACTGAAGCTTCAAATTAACTTTTCTCAGGTGTGCTGCCAGTTTCAAAGATGTCATTGCCAGAAAACTTACTACATGACTCTTCTAAACCCTCATATTGAGAACACCCTCTATTTAACCAAATTCATTAAATCTCATCTTCAGGAGGAGAGAAAAGACCACATTAACATTGTGTCAATGACCACTTCAAAAATTACATCTTACTCTACACTAGGACTTAAATGGTTTAGCTGACAAGAATTTTCTTAGTACAAGGTAAAACAAAGTCAAAGCTTCGAGATAAATCTTGTCTGTGAAGGTTATGTATGGAAAGCCATTTCTGTAAGGTGAAAGACTCCCCTTCTCCTTCCCAGAGCAGCAAGTTAAACTGATCCTGTGAGGTTTCATAACAGCCAAGAAAAGGCTATTTGTCATGGTTACACCCACTTCCTAACCCAATATAAAATTAAGAAATATACTAAGAATTTACTAAGATTAACTTATCTATGAAACTGTGTCAAACTTCCTTCACAAGGAACAAAGTCTCCAACCCTGGAAGAGGTGGATAATTGACAAAATATACCTAACACCCATTGCAGCAGAATGCACCTCTTTTTCAAATACTAAAGCCATTAATTACTGACATCCAAAATAGCCTATGGAGTTGTTTCTCAAACTGTAGGCCATACCGAATTTTTCTCCCATAAAACTTCTCATATTCAGTTTGCAGACAACAAATGGCTTGGGGAAAAATTCCACATTACCTGTCTTCCTTAACAAACTTACTAGAAAAACCTCAATTACCTCAGTTCATCCTAAACAAAAGCTCAGCCTAGTATCCATTTCAAAAGATGAATCCTAATACAACTACAAAATTAAGTATGACCTTGTCCTCTGTGAACTCTTGTCAGGGTCACCAGCTCCCAGACATCTGAGTGAAGAAGTCAACACTGTTTCAGCTTACTTGAGAGAGGACTAATAATTACCATCAAGGTGCAATATTAACCTACATTTTCAAAAACACTAGCTAAGAAGTATTCTCAGATGATGAGTAGATGTGCTCAGGAGTGCTCCGATTATCTGTGGTTCTACAGCTACTTTCTCTTTTCTTTGAAGTGCTTTGCCAGTCTCACAGTTGCTGCATGAATAAGTGTGATAACAAATTACACAGAAAACCTAGTAAGAACTCTAGAACAAAATGACAGAAAATGCACCAAACCAAACTGGAAAAAACTACTTCCTCACATTTTTGTGACTACTTAAGAGCAGAGCAACACTTCAGGAGAAGGATGGTTCCCAAAAACCACTGCCTTTACACATCCACACTGGCTATTAAGCAAAATGTATCAAATACTTGATTACAAACTTTAACAGTGTCCTGTATCTTGAACACACAGGGATTGCAGCAATAAATGCACTGGCTTTTAAGTGATTACTCCTTAGAAGCAGAACACAAATCCATTACTGAAAGCATACAATACAGAAATATAATCCCAAAATCTGATTTTGAGAAACAACTATCATTCAGAATACAGATAGAAAAAAAACCCTGACTGACCACTGGCTGCAGCACAGACTCAAAAAAGCCTAGAAAGTGAGAGAGAAAAAAAACACCACAGAGACACGAGATGTTCCAAGATCCTAACTTCTATGAGGATGTGTATGAGAATTTATTAAACTATCTAGATCTTGATCAACACTGACAGAATAGTAATAAGCAGCAATGCTACTGATAAAACTGAACTGGCATTTCCAGCACATGTGTGTGTGCCTCAAGCCTATTCATGAATCATTCTGATTTCACTGCATTACAAGTTCAGCTACACAGCTACTGCACTTTTAGTAAAATTACATTTATGAAGTCGAAATTTCTGACTTGCAGCTCAGATCAAGGAGTCACTTGATTTTTCAGAATAGTCACTACCTAACAGCAGTGCTGCAGCTTTCTCCATATATTAATTACCACCCATTTTGAAGCTTCCTGTATCAAAAAGTAGGTGTAAAAGCTGCTGGGTAAGAAGAAAAAAAAAATGTAAAAAAAAAAAAAAAGAGAAAACATTATGAAGACTGAAAGGGACTTGTATTTTATATAAATATATCAACAGAAGAGATAACATTAAAGAAAAAACAGATCAGCTCTCTTACTTGGAGTAAAGAGTGATAATTACATGCTAAATGTTTTCTAAGGCCCTATCAACATAAAAAGAAAAAAAGAAAGAAAACCCACTGGGGTCCTTTCAAGTTCAAAGGCCTAGATCTTACTCCAAACCAAAACAGTGCAAGCAGTAAGTCCTAGCACAGCATCATCTCCCAGTTTGTCACTCTACACCAAATTTGAATGCAGTACCTATGGAGAAAAGCAAATCAATTCCGTATGAATGGCTAGGCCTCCTAGGAAGCAGGACTCTGTAAAATGCATTATCAGGCTACGGGAAAAAAATACAGTCCACACGAACACACTTCAGGTTTTAGATCTGTTTTATCTTTTTTTTTTTTTCCCTGTGTACACATATAGACTATGTAGTTAGGCAGAAATTCTGTTTTCAAAACTACCCATTTTCCTCACTGTACATGCTCAAACCTCACCTGCTCTAAGAGGCATCTCAGCAAAGCCCGGTCTAGGAAAAGTGACCTGGACCCTGACCTACTGCTAGTATCAAAACAAGGAGAATATAACCAAGAGCTTATGCTTTTTTAAGACTTAAAAATACTCAAATATTCTTCAGAATCATTAAATAACATTTATCTTTAGTGTAAAAACACTTTAGATTTCTATCCAATGATGATTAACGATCATGATTTATTCACGCATAAATCTGCGAGAAAATAAAGATGAAGTTTTTAATAATTCCTGTAAAAAAAGAGCAGAAGCAAAATCTGCAAGCTATTACACATACCATTAGCAATTGCTAGTGAAGAGATATTTGACAGCCACACAGATCTGTCAAATAAACGTCAAGCAGTGAAGAAAATTTGGTTCGTGGATTCATTTTCCCTCAAAGCACTCCAGTTTCTCCCCAGCCTGCAATTTCTCTCCCGCAATCCCACACGAAGTTAGCTGCGTGGTTTGCAGGCTGGCAGCTGTCATGCCCATCTCAGCCAAGCCGCACACCGCCAGCGATCGGGAGCCCGGGCCTCCTTTTGTAGGGAGCACCGGCGCTGCGTGTGACAGCGCTGCCGCCTTTATCCCCGCTCCCGTCATTCTCTCGCACACCGCGATCCCCCATCCGCATTGTCTGCCTCGCTCCATCCCTCGTTAACACGGGCACGTTCTCCTTCCTCCGCCAGGGATCCCCGGGAACCCGCTTCCTCGGCCAGGGAACCCCGGCAGCCTCCTTCCTCGGCATTTCCCCGGCCGGCCGGAGCCCCCGCGGCCCCGCGCGGGGCGCAGCCGGCGGCGGCTGCCGGGAGCGACGGGGAAGGGGCGGGGCCCGGCCGGCGCGCGCGGCGGCGCGCGTGCAAGCCTCGTGCTGACTGGCGCGCGCGGCTCCCTCCCCTGCCACTAAGCGCGCCGCCGATTGGCCCGGCGCGCCGCCCTGGCGGCGGGCCGCGGTGACGTCATTGCGCAAGAGGGACGTAAAGCACCACGTGCCTGTCCCCCGCGCTCCCTGTGCCCCCCCCCCGCCCGGCGCGGCTCCCCCGGGGCGCGGGGCGGGAGCGGCGGCGCTGCCCGCGGGAACAGGGATCCCCCCCGTGCCCGCGGGAACCGGGATCCCCCCCGTGCCCCCGGGAACAGGGATCCCCCCCGTGCCCCCGGGAACAGGGATCCCCCCGTGCCCGCGGGAGCAGGGATCCCCCCCGGGAACCGGGATCCCCCCCGTGCCCGCGGGAGCAGGGATCCCCCCCGTGCCCCCGGGAACCGGGATCCCCCCCGTGCCCGCAGGCGCTTCGAGCCCCGCGGCCGGCTCTGTGCTTCCCAGTTGCGTTTCTGGTCAGTGCTCCCCGCAGCAGCCGGGGTTTTTCACCATTTTTCAGGGAGGTTCCCAGAATCGTTAGGGTTGGAAGGGGCCTCTGGAGATGATGCAGCCCAGCCCCTCTGCCAAGGCAGGGTCGTCCGGGGCGGTGACCCAGGGCCGTGTCCGGGTGGGGAGCACCTCCCGGGCAGCCCCTTCCGCGCTCTGCCCTCACGCTGAGGCGGAACCTGGGTTTCACTTGTGTTTCACTTGTGTTCCTGGCCTTAGTCCTCGTCCTACGGCTGGGCACCAGCAAAAGGAGTCTGGCACCATCCTCTCGACACATTCCTTTGAGATATTTATATCTGGTGCGGTCCCTTTTCCGCCTTCTCCAGGCCGGGTTGGTGGTACATCAGAATAAAAAGAATACAAAGCCACCACGCTGTGAAGCTCCCGGTGCCCCTGGCCTTGCATGCCTTCCTCGGGACAGGGTTCGGCTGAGCTGCTCCACACCTTGCCAATGGAGCTGTGTTTAACAAATTAACATGTCAATGTGCTGAAGGGTGAGTAGCAAAGTCAATAAAACAACCATTTGTTTCTATAGAAACTAAACACCTTAGCAAGGATTGTACCAAGCTTTGATTTTGGTGATTTTTTTTTTCTGGAATTTACTGCTTTTGCAGCCTGCTCTTGCTTGTTTTCAGGAAATCAGAAATTTGGAAAACTGACTCGGAATTTTTTAGCATGTGAGGAATGATGGTGATCACATGATAGCGGTGCCAAAAAAAATTTCTAGAACCTAGTTCAGTGAGTTAGAAGTGATTTCTGAGTCTATATAATCATAAACACTAAAAATCTCTGTTTGTTCCCCCACTTTCCGACCTTAAGGAATTTTGTAACTTCCCATCTTCCACTCCCCTTTCTTCCTAGGCTCTTTTCCCAGTTCAGCTGAAAAGAGCTAATCCAAGAATAGGCTGATGCAGCTGCTTGCTGCCCAGAGATTTGGGGAGTTTGTGAAGGTTTGTTTCCCAACTATCATTAACACGAGGAAATGTCATAGAAGAAATACTCAATTGATGCATTCCAGATTTCTTAGATGAAGTTTCTCCATATGTTCTGTTCTCAAGTGGCAGTGATACTCAAATGCCTTCAAGAATACAAATAAGTAATTTGGTTTATCCTGGGAGGGAAGTACTAACAGGTTTCTGGAAATCTACAAGGCATGGAATAGCACTCATTCTGTGTGGTAGTGACACAGTGCAGTAGCTGTGCTTTTAAAAACTTGTAGGTCCAAATTTACCTTTTCACATTTTTTTTTTGGTGTTAGGACAGGGCATAGAGTTTATTTATTATTTAGTTCTGTGTTTGCCTGTACCTAAGTTTGTTAGGTTTTTTCTGCCATTTTTTTTCCAAAATCAGTCTTTATGCTTTCCCTGAAAATATTTGTGGTGTTTATCCCAGTGATTCTCGTGAGCTGTGTTGACCTCAGTTATTGTATCAGAATCACTTGCATGTTTTGATAAGCACCTGAAAAGCCTTGTTTCTCAATTTGATTTTTTTAATTCCCAGACAAAAAAAATATTTCCCTTTGGCAGTCATTTCTTTTTTCCATTGAGCAGTAGGACGATGGGTCACGTGGATTCCCACAGAGCCCTTCTGAATGTTGTCAAGAATTTTTGGTAGGTTTTGGGAAGTTCCAGATAATTATATTTGGTTTTCTGTTCAAGATTTAGCTCTCTAAAGCGTTTGCATTTCCAAATGCAGTGACTTGTTCATTGGAATTCTTCAAGGGGATGGGTATAGGGAGAGATTTCCATTGCTCTCTCCCTTCAGCCATTAGCACACAGCCTTTAGAAGTGAATGGGTTGTGGAATCCTGCTGGATACAGGAATGGAGTTGGGAAAGCCCTGAGGGGGTGCACATCTGTTAGGCCTCGGCATTCTGCTGCTGGCCGTTTCCAAGCAATCCTTTTCTGTAGCTTTATTTATATTGTGTCTAAACCCCAGTTTTAGCCATTGCTTGTGCCTTTGCCAATGCAAACACTCAGCATGACCAAAATTAAAAAAAAAATTTAAAATGGATTCCACTGGAACTTGTATTCAGAGCCAGAATAAACCTGAGTAGTGCAAATGTCAGCTCTTGTTCACACGAAGCGTTTACACCGCTGTCCAAATGGCCTCTAAGCACAGGTGAGAGGACACAGCAAGTGCTCAAGGATGGTGTTATTCTGACAGGAGTTGGGAATATGGAGGAAGTTCCAGCTCAGGGGTGTGAGGCTGCATCTTACTGGCTGACTCTTGCCTTACCGGGAAGTGGCAAGCATGGAATGCCTGCTTTGGCCACTTGTTTTTGGAAGATAATTACAGGGGTTGCAGCTTGATGGCCCTTTGATTATCTGAATTTGACTTCAAATGGAATTGCTTTCTGACTGCAAAACTACTCATTCTTACAACTTGTGTTTTTTAAGAACTTCAAAATAGACTATTTGTCCGAAGTTCCCTTGATTGCCCCAGTCTTGGATGTGAGCATCCAGTACTAAAATGTTATTTTAAATTCATGTTTGCCAAGTCATGAAAAAAATCCTTAAGAACCAAACCAGACTTTTTTTCTTTACCAAATCTGTCTTTAAGACAACACTGTATGTCTTGGCCTAAGAAATTTGGCTGCCTGCATTGCACAGCTCCTCCATGTGTACATAGTGCTATTTTCAGGTCTACAGGTAAAGCAGCAGCTTCCTTATGAAGGTGCAGCTATAAATACACCAACACCCAACCAGCAGAACAAGTTTCTTGCTCATATATTTTCTGTGCAAGAGTTTTGTCAACTTGGAAATACCATACAAAACTCCTGTGGGATCACTGCTGTCATGTGTGAAATTCAGTTTTGATGAGAGTCAGTGTCTCTTGAAGTTTTCACCACTTAGTTTGGCAAGGATCTCTGGAGGTCATCTTATCCAGCCTCCTGCTCCACAAATGTTCAGTTCCAGTGGATCAGGAACTTTCACATCAGAAAAAAGCTTTTGAATAAAATGCACTGGGACAGATTTGTTCCCCACTGCTTGCATGGCGGGTTCCACAGCAGTCTGTTCGTTCTGAGGGGAGGGGAGCTGCTAAAGATGGAGGGTGGGGGTAAGAGGACTGCAGTGGACTTTGCTCTGTAAACAGTGGCAGCAGATGCCAGCAGGTGTTCCACAGGCTGATGGCTGCACCTGATGGGACGTGCAGAAGTCAGGGAAGAGGCCCTGAGTAGAAGGAAAGGCTTCGGGCAGAGAAGCAGAGCTCCAGAGTGCACTTTGCGGGCTGTTAGCTCCAGATGTCAACAGAGATGACATCAGGCTGGCACTGTAAGATTGCATTTTGCTCTGGAAGAAATGAGGCCAGCATTCCTAGAAATGTCAGGCAAGAATGCTGTGCAGAAAACTGCAGTTTCTAGATTGTTCCCGAGGCTGAAAAGAAATTCCTGTAATGAGCAGCAAAGTATATGGCAAGGTTTCCATCACCTTGTGTCACAGACTGAATCAAGGTAGCTCTTTCATAGCAAAGCTGATGGAACTTTTCTTAGACTGGGATTTTCAATGTCTAATAATGCACACAACATTTCTCTCTGTCCTGGGATTCTTCAGCAACTAAAAAAAGTTGAGCTCTGCTTTGATCTTTATCTTTCTCGTAGCTGGAGGACTAGCTCTCCTGCTGCCTCTCCAATGCTTGGGTCAGTTAAACTAGCAGAGACCTCTGAGACCAGAAATTTGTGTCAAATTTTGTCTGAGACTCAGATATTCAGAAGTGAATATGGTGAGCTTTGACACACAGCCTGGACTGAAATACATTGTTTAAAATCAAGCAATTCTGGAGGTGACTGATCTCCCTTCTCTTCCCTTGTCTGATCTACTCTGCATTTCCTTTCCTCAGCTCTGCAGTGAAGGACTCCAGTGACAGAAATTAGGATTCTGCAAGGAATTTAGCCTCCAAGAAAGCTGGAGAGGGACATTCTACAACGGCACATAGTAATGGCTTTACACTGGAAGAGGGCAGATTTAGGTGAGAGATAAGGTAGAAATTACTCAGTGTGAAGGTGGTGATGCACTGGAGCAGGCTGCCTGGAGAAGCTGTGGATGTCTCATCCCTGGAAGCATTCAAGGTTGGATGGGGCTTTGAGCAGCCTGGTCTAGTGGAAGGTATCTCTGTTCATGGCAGCAAAGTTGGAACTGGATGTTCTTTAATGTCCCTTCCAACCCAAATAGGAAACCTATGATCTGTTTCTCCTTTCTTAAGGAGAAAGTATGGTTTGCTTTCTTTGTTTAGGGGTGTTGGCACAACATGTCTGGGATCAAAGTGAGGTCTCTGCCCAGTGTTCGGTGGAGATTGTAGATCCACCAGTACCTGGTGGTCTGAGGTTTTGACTCTCAGTTGGCATCGTTTCTCACCATATTTGCAACCTCTTACTTGTATCTTTCTCTTCCAGCTCCTGCAGAGACATTTCTGAGCATCTGTTCCTTCAGAATGGGCATCCAGGACATCTCTTCTTGTCCAGGCCCCACAAAGTTTACATGATCACTTCCTTGTGTGTAGCCCAGACCTGTCCACTGATAAATGCAGCAGAGTGTGGCAAAAGGAACTCACCAGGCATCCTGGAGGATGTGTGCAGGAGCTGAGGGAGGAGAGGAGTCACACAGCCCCTTGTGTGACTGTCCCTGTAAGGTGGCATGGGCACAGCTGGAGTGCACAGTGTACGTGGTGGGTGTATCTCTGAGACTTTGTGTCACCTGGGCAGGTGTTCCTGTGCAGGCAGCTGTAAAACAGAGCTGTGTTCTTTTGTATCAGAGCAGCTTCCTTTAAGTTCCTGGTAAGGAAATACAGAATTTGTTTAAACTTTGGGAAGCCACTTTAAGATGGGCATTTGTTCCTAGAGTTGTCTGTTCCTATGTTGTCTGTGTTCCCTAGGGAATTGCCTTCTCCTTCTTATCTGTCTGCAGGCTGTCAAGGGAGTCCAGGTAATTATCTAGGTCAAGAAAAGGGTTTTTTATTTTCCTATTGGTTTAATTTGATTGGGCTAGCTACTCTTGTCTTAACCATATTTACCTTCAAAGAATGCAGTTTTGCAAAAAAAAAATCACCATTATAAAATGTGTGAGTGAAATGCATTCACAGCAATAGTTCTGTGTGGCCTTGATTCAGGTACTGCCTTCTGAAATTATTGCAGAGTAAATTTGTTTCTGGCAGGGAAAGGAATGGAGACCTTCCAGGTGAAAAGCAAGTGAATTATTCCATGGACTCTAGTGGGACCAGGATTTACCTTTCAGCATACATACTTTCAGCCTACTTTTTAGCTGCTGCTCCTCTGTCATTAAATAGCCATTTGTCATGGATGGCTATTTATAATATAGGAAGAAATAGTAGATAGTTCTTGGGTTTTAATTCCCCTTGAAAAAAAATAAAATTTAAACATTTCCAGAGAAGTTCAGTGTAGCACAAAGCAGTGGGTGCCAAGTCCCCAGCCATCCCCCTATTGAGAGTGGTTTTGTTGGCCAGCTCTAGCTGTTCCTCATGGACTGAACATGCACAGCTTTCCCAGAGATAACGAGGCACTTTGGGAGCAGAGTTTCCCATTTGGTTTTACCCCAAGGGAGGCCACATTGTGTGCTCTCAGGCTGCTCCACAACATGAAACAGAAGAGGTGAGAGGAAGATGAGTTGCGAGCCCAAACTGCTGATTTGAGCAGTAGCACAGGCACACAGAAAGCTGAAAATGCTTGTGAAATATCTCCAAAGCAGCCTCCGTTTACAGCTGGCACTTGAAGCAAACCAGAGGCTGTGTCATTTGAGAAGTGGCTTATAAACAGCGGCTGTTCAGGAGAAATTTGGCCTGGCAAAAATGAGTGTACACAGAGCCTACAAATCCACCATCCCTTCTGAAATATTTCTTCCATATTTCAGCAGTTGGAGGCTCCCGTCAGGAGGTGCAGGCAAAGTGTCAAGCACAGCCCATTCCCTTTAAACGATGGGTTTTGCTTCCAGGGATGATTGCACCTTCTGCTAAAAATCCTATGAGCTGTTTTCTTCTTTGTTTTCTCCCTTTCAATCACTAAGAACATTCACATAGAACAGGATGGTTGTTTTTTACTGTTCTTCCTTGTCCCTATAGCATCATCCCCAGATGAGAATGCAGTTGCAGTGGGTCTTGCAGCCAGTCACAGAAGTGATTAAATGTCAAAAAAAGTAGATGTTAAATTCATGTGAAGAGAGGCAGCTCTAACATTTGTTAGTCCCACAAAACAGGATTTTTATGGTGATGGTCCTTCAGTACTGAAAGGCAGAAAAAAAATTGCAATGGTCAATAGGAAATGCAGCACACGAAGACTGTGCTGGGAACTGCTTTGGCTGTTAACATTTTGCTTTATTGAAACCAATGGAGGAAAGAAAATATGAATAAATAGTGTGGAAGGTTTTTCTTCCATTGCAGTTAAGAGGAAAGGGACTGTCCTGCATTGCCAAGCAAATTATATTCTATTTGCCATCTGTATGGCAGCTGTCTTCTGTTAAGTGGGCAGTTTTCCTTATCTCTTCCACAACTACTCCTCCCTCCAGGGAGAC
This sequence comes from Passer montanus, assembly GCF_014805655.1. Classification (NCBI taxonomy): domain Eukaryota; kingdom Metazoa; phylum Chordata; class Aves; order Passeriformes; family Passeridae; genus Passer; species Passer montanus. The sequence goes on from NW_024366480.1 coordinate 4,850,570, forward strand.
ATCTGCTGATAACAGGCTATTGAATGTCACTGCAGGACTGATAAGAACTACAGCATCCACTGGGAGATGCTCCACCCACAGGGAGGAGCCAAGCATTCCTACCCGGATATGATCGTGAGATTCTGGAACACCAGCACAGCTTTTCCACTGGATTTCCCAGAGGAACAGCTGCCTCTTCCACTGGATCTCCAGAGGAAAACTACACCCTTTCTACAGGATCCCTGCTCCAGCAGAACCACACCTGACACTCCAGGAGGACTGCAGCCACAATTCCAATTGGACTGCTACCAACACCCTGACCAACAGGGTGTCAGGTTGTGTTCTGACTCTGTCAGTGTTGTTTTGGTTTACTGCATTGTTTTCTCTTTTTATTTTCTTCCCTAATAAAGAACTGTTATTCCTGCTCCCATGTTTTCCTGAGAGCCCCTTAATTTCAAATTTATAACAGTTTGGAGGGAGGGGGTTTACATTTTTCCATTTCAGGGGACGCTCCTGCCTATCTTAGCAGACACCTGTCTTTCCAAACCAAGACAGGGTCACAGTTAACTGATGGCTGAACGTGTTATTGTGAACAACAGCAATTGCAACACTGTTGCTTATACCTGTTGGCCATATTTCTATAGACAGGCAGGTAGTTGACATGAAACTGCAGGCTGATTTGCACATTCAGAATTACTTGCTACTAACTGAACATACAGGTAGTTTCACTTGCCTTTTGTTGTGAACTGAGACTTTAATTATTGGGCCTTAAATGTTTAATACTGTATATATACTTTGTCTGTTTTTTAACAAAATTGTCAACCAAAAGGTTTAGGTATTGCAAAATGGGAAAGGAGAAGAAATATGGCCCTAAGTCATCTTTGAAATATTTTCATGAATATTGTAATGCCACTAGAATCTGAAGGAGGGCAGAAAAACTGAACTAAATGAGCCAGGTATAAACTTGTTAGTATTTGGCAGATCTGTTCACTCATGAGTACGTTCTCACACTTGGCCTTTCCCCCCGTACATTTTGTACAACCTACCTAGACCCAGCTAAATTTGCCTGAAGTTTTCCCTGTCACCATGCCTTCCAGCTGGCAGGGGAACCCCTTGGCTGCTCCTCTGGGCAGAATGCCTGCTGGGCACACTGCTGATGTCCATTGGGAAATGTCTTCTTGTGTCACCTAGCTTTCAGGACAACAGAGGCAAGAGCACAAATCCATTGGTTTGGGATCTCCCATTTGGAAATGCTGTTTATTTTTAATGCACAAGTTACAGGCTTTTGCCTGAGGAATGTACAGAAGTTAATAGTATGTAAGGCACTAGGGCAGGAGTTCAAATAGGCTTCAGTCATAATGACAGGCAACTTACCCATTTGGCTTTCTGTTTCCTAGGATTTATTCTGCTGTTCTGATAAGCTATGATTTAAAACACACTGAAGTGCCAGTGCAGGTTAATGCCCCTTTTCCTACATTGAAACACATCACTTAAGAGTAGAAGGCACTGTGCTTTGTATCTGTCTCCCAGCACGAGGGAGAGCATAACTGAGAGGTATGGGGCTCTGCCCACAAAGACCACCTCACAGTCTGGCAGCTGAATTTGGAGTGGGAATCAGATCCAGAAAACAGATACCTGAATTTAGGTGTCTAATCTCCCACACCAGGCAGTGGAGACTTAGTTATGGCAGTCGATGGAGCTGGGAGTGTGATTCATCTGAGGAAATGTAGGTATCCATCCTCTGTTAAGCCGAATCCCTCCTGGCAGTGGGAGGTGGGACAGGAGCTCATCGTGTGTCTACACCTCTGAGTACACAGCTACAGCCTGGAAGCCCATCCCTGAAGGATGTGCTGATGACAGGGATTCAGTCTCCAGCTGCTGCATTGTTTCTGCAGTTTAATGAGAGGGGTGGGCTGGACCCCCCCGGCAAAGGATGGAGCTGCAGAGCCCTCCGGAGAGCTGGAGAGTCTGAGCGTGTGTAGGCAAGCTTCATCCCCTCTGTGAGCACATTAGACCTTATTTAGGAAGTCAAAATGGCACTCAAGGCTGTGCAATAAAGAAACAACATCTCTCTGTTAAAATTATTTTCACAACCTCTATTGTTGAGTTCAGACAAATAGACTTAACCAAGCCTTCTTAGCATATAAAACATTAGTATCTGCCACTTATGTCTGAACCTATGTTTTAGATTTTATTTTCCAGACAAAAGAGTAATTTAAAATTATGCAAATGAGCTGCCAAAGCAAGGCATTATGCAGATTTGTGAGGCAGGCAGCAGAATGTTAACCCTTGGTGCTGCAGCTTGCTGCGGAGGGAGTGTTGCTGCAGCAGCTCTGCCTGAATTCCTTCCAGCCCTTGTGCTCTTTAATTACAACACCCCTGTGGCAGGGCCTGAGGTGTGGGGCTCACCCCCTGCACACCCCCACTGCCACGTGGATTTAGGTGGATGGAAGAGCTGTGTTTGCTGCATTGTTCACCTCACAGCACTGCACAAGCTGTACACAAATCTGGTCTGGGCATCTCAGCAAAGACAAGTGTTGTAACTGTCATCCGTGGTTTCATACGGGTTGTTTCCAGAATATTTGAAGTGACTGTCATGGGAGAAATATTAAATTGCTTTTCAAATGCCAGCACTGCAGTAACACTTTAAAAACAATTGACACTGTCAGCTATAAGTCCTCCTGCTTGCTGGCCTGGCTTGTATACACAAGATGCACTAGCAGCCTTGACTTTCTCTAGAGGAAAGCTATTAAACGAACTCCATGTTGTGCTAATTTGTGGGTTCAATAGCTCATTATCCTACCCAGCTATAAAGGTGGTGGGAATAACTCTCAGTCAGAAACAGATGGGTTTTGATAGAAATCCAAGGTCTGATCTGCTCTGCAAGTTTGCCCTGGTCTCTGCCAGGGCAAGCTGTTGATGATGCCAACGGCTGACACAGCCACATTGGTGCAAGCACTAGTGCTGAGCAACAAATCCAATGTTTTACAGCAGTAAAGTTTGGCAAATGGCAAGAGCAGGCAAATCTCCAACATGCATGAGGATGTAAGTGCAGCTGATCCCTAGTGGAGGTGCCTGATGATGGGTTAAAACAGTGGCAGCCAAGCCCAGGGAAAGAGGGAGGGAGTTCACATCGGGCAGTTTTGGAAGGCCTGGGTTTGTGCCTCAGTCTTGCTCATGTGGGATGCCACACCCTGTGAATATTGGATTTGTTCAGCATCAGGCAGGGGTGGATCCTGGTGAGGGCAGGAAGAGTCTGGCTTCAGTATGGGAGGACTGGAATCCACATTTCCTCCTGCACTCCAGTTCATAAAATCATACAATAGAATCATACAATCACAGTTATTCATGGCTCTCTATGACAGAGCTTACAGAGCAGTGCAGGTTTCAAGGAAAACACCAAGAATATGTATTTCTGTAGTGAATTACTTCAGGAACAAACAATGTCTCAGTGCTGCTCCAGGACACAGAAGTAACTGGGTTTCTCTCTTGCACCCTCTTACACCCAAACCATTTAAAGTTTTTTCCACTCACCAAATTGCTTCCTCACTTTCTTTCTAGTTAAAGGTGTCATTTCCAGCTGTCTGTCAGAAGCTGCCTGTCTCAACCAGCAATACTGAATAAACACTTCAATATGTTCAAACCTGGATGCTATTGGTGAATTTACAGGTTTAAAACCTATGGCCATTTTCAAACTGGATACACATGCATGCACACAAAGGTTATCTCAGTTTAGATGTTTTGGTTTTTTATTGTTCTTAAGAGCATTTTTGGCTCAAAAATGTGATATCTCTCACATATTTGGAAAGAGTTATCCAAAGCACATGACCAACATCTGTTGGTTTTGATATGCCAGAGGAGCTATGTAGGAGATGCAGAGATCAGAGAATATATTGCTGCTGTGTATATTTGTTTTTAAATTTGGATTTTCTTTTCTGAATTTGGAGTTTTTCTATTGCTCAGCAATTTAAGCAATGGGCTGATCTGGTTAGTGAAAAAAAAAAACAAAAAAAACCCATGAAACCCACTTACATTGCTTCAGGTTTTGTTAGTTTTGGAGGAAAAGAATATAAGGATAGAAAGCTGAAAAGTATAAATCAGACACTGCTGCTGCACTGCCAATGCCTGGCCAGCTTAAAAGAACTAAACTAGTTTAAATAGGCAGAAACACTGTTTTATGATGGCAAACAACACAACTGAGCACCAAGACCATGGAAGGAAGTTGCTACGAAACCTCTATGGTCCTCTGGAAAAGTTTTGCAGCACCTATAAGAGAGTTGTCACCACCTGCCAGCCTGGGTATTTCCTAAAAACAGGGGTGTAAAATTGTAGTATACCTTGATTTCTACAAGTGCAGCACCAGGAAATGCCTTACAGCTCATTTTAAGTCAGTGCAGCTTCAGGGGACTGTAAGCTGTTCCCAGAACCACCTCTGAAGACTCAGCACTGAGGTCTCGTCCACAGTAACACTGAAGCCCTGACTTCTGTGTCCAGACAAGGTCTGCCCAGACTGCACTCATCTGAATTAGGTTCTTAGCAAAGATCTTTGCTTCTGTGAGTTCTAACCTTGCCCCTGCTGAGATTTCAATAAGGTAAACTGTAAGCTAGACTAGCCCTCTGCAGGCACAGCCATGGAGTCACTTTACTTTTGCACTGACCTGCATGGTGGCTTTGCCAGCAGAGGTTTCCTGCAGGCATCCTGCCAGCTCAGGTGGGTTCTCTGCGTGGGGATGCTTCAGAAAATTGAGGTGCATCAATCAACAATGTTACAACTGCAGGTCCACAGTGTCAGCGTGCACATGTTAAAACCCCAATTTCGGTACCAAGTAGTTGTAATTGTGATGAAATCTTAAGGATGATGTCTTAATCCTTTTACCACTTGATTTCTTTTGTATGGCTACTTCATAGTTTAACCATTTAAGTCCATTTCTCTGAGGAAACTGTTAGGTAAAAGATTGAGGAATCAACAGGGACCAGGTTTTTCTGTCATCATGAAGTCACCTGTCAGTGCAGCTCATGACTGGAATTAAGATAGGCAATGTCTATCAGGGGTTGCTAAGGATTGCTTGTCTACACACTTCCTTGGTAGCATGTTGCAAAAATGGGTGATGTGAGGTAAAGTGATGGAGGAATGGCTGCTGTGAGCACAATGACCAGAGCTGTGAAATTCCTAGTCTGTGAAATTCCCTTTGTGTGGGAACCCCCCTGAAGGTGCAAACTCCTACTTGCCACCACTCATCCTTGTTATATCCTTCATGTAACATCCTCCATGATGTTATATCCATCATTGTGCACTCTTCTTTGCCCACCTGGTGAAACGACCCATCATGCTGCAAGCCATTAGCACTCAAAAAGTGGACAAGGGGATTTCCTGCTCCTTCAAAGATAAGCAATAAATTAGGAGAAATAAGAAATACATGTTAAACCTGAGGACACTCCATTAAAGAAAGATTCCTTTTATAACAACAGTGTTCATTCCACAACAAAGAAGGCACTCCAGAGAAGATGTGATGCTGATATGCAATACTGATACATGAAGTATGGGCTCTTACAGGATTTTCCATTCTGGTCTATCTAGTCCATTGACACATAAAAAGATCCAGATCTTCAGTTTAACTTAAAAAAACAAACCTCTTAGGAAATCCTTTTTTACACAGCATATAATTAATGTATGGAATCACAACACAGGATATTCCTGACAGGTTTAGACTAGCTCTGCACTTGATGGTCTAGCGGCCTTTTGAGCTGCGTCCCTGTGAGATGTGGGAGGTGGGGCTCAAAACAGTGTGTAAGACCAGGAACTCAGCTGTTAATTTAAAAAAAAAAAAAAAAACAAAACCGTTTAGACTAGCTCTGCACTTGATGGTCTAGCGGCCTTTTGAGCTGCGTCCCTGTGAGATGTGGGAGGTGGGGCTCAAAACAGTGTGTAAGGCCAGGAACTCAGCTGTTAATTAAAAAAAAAAAAACCAAAAAAAAAAACACCACCAAAAACCTTTCGTTTCTGGAATAACAGAACTGCAAGAGCTATAGTAACATCTGGAGCTTTCTTTGTTCAAAGAAGGTTTTTTTCTGCATTTCAGAAAGGATTATATGCATGCACAGAAAGCAGTTCCAGTGGTGTTACCGGAGCAAGGTCACATCCAAAGACTCAGATTCCACACTTGGTGACTCAGAAAATAGCACCCACATCACATGCTTTTACAGCAGTGACATCCACACCTGAGCGAGGTCCCTGCACCTTCCTTAGGGCAGGTAAGGATAAATAAGGACCAAACAGACTCAGCTGGATTGCTGCTGATGGGAATAGCCATGTCCCAGCAGCACCCCTCTCCTTTGTCAGCTGCAGAGAAAATTTAGAGGGAAGTGGATGTGTTTGCTAGAGGTTTGAAGAGGTTTGAAGAGAGTGAAACCCTCTAGGTGCCTGCTGACTGCAGCTGGGGAGCGTTCTGCTTTCCCTGCTCTGAAGGCAGAGCCACCCCAGCTGGGGTGCTGGGTGATGCAGGTGGTGCTGGGTGACTGAAGCAGGCCCCCCTTGTCCATCCTGCCCCTTTGGTAGGCACAGCTGCCCCGAAGCAAGGATGTGCCCCTCCTGTGAATCCTCTCCTCAGCCATAAAGTTCATGTGTCACTGCATCTCTTGGTCTCTGTGCTCACCACAGCCATGGGCCTAAGACTGGTGCAGAGCAGGCAGGACCTGGGCAGGTCTTGCTCAGATGCAGGACAGCTGAGCAGTGAGGAGAAACAGGAAAGGCAAGTTTAGAGGCTGGTGTGACACAGAGGAAGGTGACGTGCACGAGCAGGCACAGCCCCGTGCTGTCCACTGGAGCCCTCCCATCAGGATGTACCATGGCAGCACCGTGTCTCCAGCTGGAAATGAGAAGGGGTCTTCCCCAAAGTATCCAGCATAGGCAGGACTGTTAGAGACAGGATTCTGGAGCAAACCTAAGCCTTGCTCTTCACCACCACATCCTTGTGCACAGGTAATTGCCTCTTCCAAAGCAGCAGCCCTCACAGACTGGGAGGTACAAAACATCTGGGCCATCTCAGAGATCAATGCTTCTGAAATCCGGTGTGATTGTTACGTTCATCAAAGCACAGGCTTAACTTCAAACTCCTCAGACATACAAGTAGTTACTGCTGACCCTGTCTCACACCCTAACAGTGCTGCCAAGGAGGAGGGAAAGAATTGAAATTTTACACCATGGCATATGGAGTGATTCAGAATTCTTCTAAAATGGAGATGGTGAGAATGTTTTTGTCAGGTCTTTGATCCCTTTCAAAAATAGAAGCCCCTGGATGTGGTTAGAGAGGGCTCATGCTGTGAGCTGGAGTTTTTGTAATCACTGCTGACTGGAACTCCCTGTCAATCTGATTTGTGCATTTTTCCAGTCTGTTTTATAATACAATCAAATTGCTGTTCCCACATTGTAAGAGACACTTCACAAGTTTCTTGGGAGGGGACACCAAGCTCCAAGGCTAATGCATTTTTCCTCTCAAAAAAGAATTTTTGCATTTTTTCTTCTTAAACTATTTAATTTTATAATTACTCACAGAGGCTGAAAATTGATTCAGCAAGTCTTGGGTAATCTCCAGGTGTACTCCAGACTGGAAATCAGCAATTGAAAAGAGAAAAAATATAGAAGAAAAGAAAAATTAGTTTCAAAATTGAGGAACTTCTTATTTCATGGTACTTAAATAGTTAAACAACTCTTGGAGAGTGGCAGGTCAGGATGTATTTCCAGGTAGATGTTCACATCCCTGTAAGTGGCCCTAAACTGCTGCAGAAACAAGATAACAGAAGCCCTTTGATTTTAGCCACCAGCCTTATTTACCTCTGAGGATACAGTAGATAAAACTTCTGAGACCCTAGGATAGATTTACAGAAGAAAGTAAGGCTGGCACACCTCCTGTTTCACCATGCTTAGTGCCATGAGGTAGGAGCTGTAAGCTCACAGCTCATTCTTCTGGGCCCCTGCTGTTGCACCTTGCCAAGGAGATCCTCAGTGCAAACAAGAACTGCTCATCCTCCTTTAAACAGGGAAGAATGAAAAGGAAAGCAAAATAGGATTGGGGTTTTCTTGTCATCACAAGAGCCCATGCCTTGTTCCATCAGTGTGGAGAAAAGCTGTCACAGAAATGGTGGTACCTGGCTGCCAAAGGAAGACACTGCTAGTAGCCTGGAGTGTAGAGCTGATGATAATGAGTGGTATAAATTTAATTGGTAACTCATTTCTTATTAAAACTGACAATTTTTTTTCCTCCTAGCATAACAGACAAGAATGGAAATGTTTCACATAATCACTGATTTCACTGAAACTGACAGCATTATCAAATACTTTTAATACATTTTGATTTTATATTAATTCCATAAAACATCCAAACACCAGGATGTAAACAAAAGACTTCAAGAAGCTTCTTTTGATATTTCTATTTTGTTGCAAATTTGGAATGAAAGGAGGTATGAAATAATCTTTCCCAAGAAAATGTGACACCACACACAGCTCTAACCATCCTTGCCTGTCTCAAGGATCTCTGCTGATGGACAAGTCTCCTCCTGCATTCAGTGACGCTGCAAAACATGCAGCACACCTGCCACAAAGGGAATTCTCATTCACATCCTACTGGATGCTCAGGGTGACCTTCCAGGGCAGCAGCACCAATTACCAATACCATCTTTTGGGAGAATACTTTCTGAAGCACACTGATGGAAGGGTAGATGTCTTCTGTTACTGTTCAAATAACCTGGACACGTCTCTGACAAGTGGATAGGCCTTACCTTCATCTTTTAGAAGAGAAAAAAAAGGCACATGCAAACTGTTTTATTTTGAAGAGAACATGGATGTGGAAGAAATGAGAGAGTTCTTGTTAAGGAGAGCTCTCTCATATTGCACCAGTGCCTTAGGTTGCAACAGATGTAACTGAAAGTATGTATTCTATTACCAGGTAGGGCAGTGCTCTTTGTCTCTCCCACCATCCTCCCTCCAGGGGAATATCTTCTGTTAATGGGCCATTGAGTCTCACTGCATGACTGACAAAATGACATCATCCCATTGTGAGATGCTCTGCCCAGTGGGAAGAGTCAAGCATTCCTACCTGGATGTAATCTGAGATTTAGAACACCACAGTCAGCCTTTTTCACTGGATTCCCAGAGGAAGACTGGACCTTTCCTTCCCAGAGGAAGAAGGACCACCACTGGACCTTCAGAGGAGAACTGTACCCTGATTCTGCAGGATCAGTGCTTCAACAGAACCACATTTGTCACTCAGGAGGACTGCAACCACCATTTAATCAGACTGCTACCAACAGGGTATCAGGTTATATTCTGACTCTGTCAGTAGGGCTTTTTTTTGGTTGGTTGGTTGTGTTTTTTGTACTACTGCATTTTTATTTTCATTTTCCTAGTAAAGAACTGTTATTTCTATTCCCACATCTTCGCCTGAGAGCACCTTAATTTCAAAATTATAATAATTTGGAGGGAGGGCGTTTACATTTTCCATTTCAAGGGAGAGTCCTGTCTTCCTTAGCAGACACCTGTCTTTTCAAACTGAGACAACTAGCACATTGATTTCTACTCCTTCAGCAAAACTGTGTTTCATTTGTAGAGGACTCACTCTCCTGGACAGCAGCAGATCTCAGACTATTGACTAACAACACAGAATGCAGACTTTGTAGCAAATAACTTTTTGTATGCACTTAGATAGACAAGATACCTACAGTGGAAGAACAAGAGCCAGTAGCTACATTACACAGTGAACTACACAGGCACTAGTGGCTCTTGGCACTTGTTCACAGATGGGCGTTTGTACCTGGGGTGTTGTACATGGCTGGCTAATACCACGTACCTTGTTCGTATGTCTGAGGACTGGAAAGCACAAATAATGACCATTTTCAGCTACTCCACAATTTACATCTCTTCTGGGTGCTCAGTTATAGCTGAGCTATTTGTACTAAATGGGAACAGTAGGAATACAGTAATGTTGGCTGAAAACAAAAGCTGAAGCAAGGGGGTTTTCAGAGCAGCTTTAGGGCCTGAAAACTGCTGCAGACTTCCTTGTTTTGTTACAGAAAGGTGGTAAGGAGTCCTAGAAATTACTCTGGTTGTGACAGAGAGAAAAAAATTTCAATTTATCAGCAGGCTGCTATCTTTAAGCATTGCAGCAGCTTTCAGATACTACCTTTGGGAAGAGGAACTGGCTTGATGGAGGGAGTGAGGACCTCTCCCATAGTATCACTCCTCCAAATGTGCAGGATGGCAAGCAGCTGCTGCAAGGCCAGGCAGTCTGCAGTGCCCCACCAGTGCAGGAGCAATGGCAGGGGTGGCCCAGCAAGGGCAGGCCCTCATGTGAATTAGCACCACTGACATTCCACTGATGGGCTTCTGCTCGCCATGGCATGGTGCTGCAGGATGTTTTAGTCAAGATCCCGTGTGCACATGGGACACAGCATCTTTAGCAATGATGCTGGGTAGCATGATGCCCTGAAGTATGCTGGGGAAAGACCTGTCACTGCTTTAATTACATTCAAACATGCTCACCTAGAGTGAATAATCCCATGAGCAGGCCAGGAATTGATTAACCAGGTTGCTGTGAAAGGGAAGGGTACCCCTTCCTTTTCTTCCACCTGGCCTGTTTAGAGCAGACCTTGTTAGGAAGAAGGACATTTATTCACTTACGTGTAACAAAATATGGTCCTGCCTCTCAGATCCCCACCACTGTGTGCCAGTGGGACAGCAGGAGTGGGAGAGAGCCCAAGATAATGCAGGAACATTATTTAGTAGGAAGACATGTTAGGACAGGATTAGGAAAACAAGGAAGAGACAACTCTTTTAAAAAAAAGTCGACCAAGCATCAATGTGTCTCAGCAGCAGCTTGAGGAGTCAGTGCAAAATATTTGATGATTCACTTAAATTTGAATTGAAGGAATTCAACTGTTCCATAGGAGTTTCAAGTGGAGAAAGAATTCCATGAGGAAAGATATAAAAAGCAATTATTGATATAACAACTATTTTTTTCCCATGACGGTGAAAGAGTGTTAAATACATTTGTAAAACCAAGAGAATATCAAAGGATGTCTCGTTTATATAAACAGTGTGTTGGCAATCCAGAAATACCATCCCCAGGAGTTAATTCCACAGGTTCACACTGGAAGTCAATGCCACTCCAAGGAGCAGGAGGCTGAGCTGGAGCCTGACACGCTGGGTCTGCTCCAAGCCTTTCAGCAATACTTGGCTGGAGGCAGGGGCACAGTTACATGGCTAATTACTTCCATTCCATATGGAAAGGAGAAGACGAGAAAATGATCATTATTACCCATTTGAGCACCTGAGTGCAGTGTGTACCCACAGTGCTGTGTTTGCAATTGCACTCTCAGTTAAACAACACCTGGATTTCTTCTGAGGGTTGGTCCAGACTCAACTTCAAGTGATATCCTTATACCCCACTTAAGAAAGTGATTGGGGTGTTTAAATATTCTGCCTGATACCTGTAAATCGGTGCTTCAGACACTGTCAAAACCTAGTAGGTCTGAAAATATGTTGACCAGACTCTGAATTGATCTGTACTTGCTGAACTTGATGTGCTCTTGCTTAAAAGAGACCGAGAGAAACCTTGAAGTAATGGTTAATTCAGGAATTTTGTTTGATAGGACAATGAAGATAACAGTGCTTCCAGCCCTGGGAGTTAGATTTTGGGATTTTGGAGGTTTATGGTTGGGTATTTTATTTGGTCAGGTTTTGGTGGGTGTTTTTTTGGGCTGGATTTCTTCTGAGGGTTGGTCCAGACTCAACTTCAAGTGATATCCTTATACCCCACTTAAGAAAGTGATTGGGACGTTTAGAGATTCTGCCTGATACCTGCAAATCGGTGCTTCAGACACTGTCAAAACCTAGTAGGTCTGAAAATATGTTGACCAGACTCTGAATTGATCTGTACTTGCTGAACTTGATGTGCTCTTGCTTAAAAGAGACCAAGAGAAACCTTGAAGGAATGGTTAATTCAGGAATTTTTTTTGAAAGGACAAAGAAGATAACAGTGCTTCCAGCCCTGGGAGTTAGATTTTGGGATTTTGGAGGTTTATGGTTGGGTATTTTATTTGGTCAGGTTTTGGTGGGTGTTTTTTTGGGACTTTTTTTTAGGGGATTTTTTTTTTAGTTTCAGGTCATATGGAGTATCTTTAAATCCATCTCTGTTTACTCCCCAGGCAATTCACTGGACTCTGTGAACTCAGTGGACTCAGAGTGGAGAGGTCCCTGGCTCTGTGCAGTGAACAAGGGGAGACAGTTACACCTGACAGTAAGCAATGAAGGACATCTGCCAGCTTCCATTGCTCCATTCTGCTTTTACATTTGAGGAGCTTCTCAGCTTCATTGGTATGAGGAAGACCTTGACAGCCAGGAATGCTTAAGGAACCAAAGAATTTATACTGTGTTTGACTTGTCTGTGTTGAGATGTTGTCTTTGAGGTCACTGTGGGAGTGGGTTCAAGACAACCTGTGAGACTGACAAGGGCTGCATCAGACATGGGTGCTGTAGCACATGCACTGCTTCATCCTCCTCCTCATGCCTGGTCAGAGCTGACTGTGCAGACTCCCCGGGACTGCAGCAGATATGAAACAGGAGGATCTCCTATTCCATTGATTAGTTAGGTAATTTCAAACCAGCACTGGCAAGTTAGGCTCATTAGTGGACCCACTTCCTTAACATCCCCAAATAAGGGGCTTGGTCTTCATAGAAGTCAAAATTCACCTTGGCTTCACTGGGCAGGGACCTGCTTAAGCTGAAACCACAGTGGTGTTACCCTGGTGATTCTCCAAGTCTCAGTAAAATGCAGCACCCACATACCAGCATGCCACCAGCAACTCCACACTGCATTTACAGCAGCAGCTGACCTGCAGTGAAAGAGAAACACTAAGAAATCCTCTCTACCAGAAGGAGTACTGGAACTACACCACCAGCAGCTGCAGTAACACACTGTGTGCCAGAAGTCAATCCTTCCCCTAAGGAAATGGAGATGAGTTGGTTCTTGAAATGACAGACAGCACACCCTCTAGGTGGAGTTGATCTGTACTCAATTCTTATTCATCCATCTACCTTCTAGGAAGTGTTTGGTGCTCCTTTCAAGTGGGGCCAGCTAGGCAGACCCACAGAAATGTGAGTGCCACTTCCCTGTGCCTGAGAATCACCAGCTCCACAGTGGTGACGTTGTCCAAGTCACATGCACGAGGTTGCTTATTCCTCCAGTGTGGGCCCATAATTACCCATCCGTGCCCAGAAGGGCAGGCAAGCTCTCCCACAGCTCACAGGAAATAATTACAGAGCAGCTCACCTTCCTGCAGTACAACACTCTTCCTGATACATCCCAGAGGCAGCAGCAGCACATTACTCACAGTGGGTGACGTTTCCCAGCCTGATTCTCATGCCCTGGCTCAGCCATCCATCCCACTCCCATCTGAGGACAGCCCAGGACAGCATGGGAGTTGATGCAGGGGAGTTGGAGAGGAAGTGGAGGACACGGCTGTGGCTGTGGGAAGCAGCCTATCAAGAAATGCTTGTTTAACACATGGCAGATCAGCCTGCCTCAGGAGTGAGCTGTTTCTGTAAATCAAATAACTTCTCATGAGTCAGGAGCCCAACCCTTTATTACAGAGTCACATATTTTCAGAAATCGCTGTAATTCAGGGATTTTTATTGTTAACAGGTTTTGGCTTTCATGTGCCAGCCTGAGGTGGGATCTGACTCCTTAGAACTGTTGAGAGCATGGGTTTCTGCCAGCACCCAAAGGGAGTGAAAGCCTGTAAACGGATACCAGGCAACCCATCCTCCTTTGCCAAGAGAGATAGATCAGTCCTTCTTCTCTGAATGCTTTTGAGAGCCCCTTTCCTAAAAATGACATCCACAGACTGTAAGCTCCCTGGAGGCACTACTGGAACTAACCACAAACATCTGAGAATGCCGAAATTAAATTTGTAATGCTCAGCTCTGTAATCTTAGCTAACAGTGCTAAGTGGTAGAAAGAGGCAGCAAGCACCTTCAAAGCTCTTTCCAAGTACATATGATCAGCCACAGCCCACTTCTGCTCAGCCCCTAGGAAGCCCCACTGAGGATGATTGCCATGCAGATCTTTATAGAAATTTCATAAAATATAACATTAAGAATAATTATTGCGTTGTCTAGTCTAGCCACCCATCCATCTCTTATATGTGCAAAGTGAACAATTTGCAGCAGAAGACCAAAAGTTTAAAGTGTGTGGGAGTAACGAAAAACAGCAATAGAAGCATGAAAAAAGCTCTTTACCAACATTGCTTAGCTGCTGCAGTAATGGAAAACAAGGCTACAAATTACTTTCAGAGCTCTGTATTTCCATTGTTTTAAAAGCTACAGCCCTTTTCTCAGAGCATTACAAAAACATCCTGCCTGCAGATAGGCTTTTATGTTTTTAAACACTGCTTGCAAACATAAGTGCAGGTATGTGGCTGTTGTGAGAGAGCCCTTGGGGATGAGGAGCTCCACACAGGGGTGTTTTGGGAAGTCTCTGTAAACCAGTGTTGCCACCCCTGGATTAATTAATTCCACAGTGGGCACTCACTGAAAGTGTTTCATCCAACTGCAGGATTTCCTGGGAGGTTTTGGGACACAGTAAGACAAGGCAAAGCACACATTGCTCCCAAGGCACAGCAATGCAAGCCAACAGCACTGCTGGGTACTGCCCTTCTGCCCGTGATGATGGGTGGGAAAGGGGCCAGGGGAGGAGAGCAGAGCTTGGCAAGCACCTGCTTGGTTGATTTGTGTCCACACACGCCTGCTTATCCTACGTAGGGTATGTGGTGATGCCCCCCCAAGGTTATTTTGCCTGCAGGTCCCTGTGCTCAGTGTTCTGCTTGCAAACCATGCTGATGCTCTCCTGCTCTGGGGACAATCTCCCTGGATGAGCACGCCTGTGGGGAAAAGTTCACATCCCTTGGCATAAAGATGCATCCCAAAGGAGTCAGCAACCTACGGGCACCACTGCCTGTAGACCCTCCTCAGTCTCCTGTGGGGCACGTGGCAAATCCTCAACCTCCCAGTTTCATGTACCAGGAAGGTGTAGCTTCAAATTCTTTTTTGAGTTGTTGCTTTCCCTTTTTTTGATACACACCCTTGTGTTCATCTGTGCTTTGTAGGGGCTTTTGCGGTCCCTACTCGTGTAGCAGAGGGAAGACTGAGCTCGATGCTCAGTTCGAGTGATCTGCTCCAGACTTCATCTCTTCAGACTGGGCTTGGCAAACAAAACCCCCTCTGGGAAATAAAGGGTTCAGGCTCACCAGGCAAGAGAGACCTCCTGAAGGACTCTTTCATGTAGAGCTGAAGAGAATGGAGTGTGTCAGAGTTCTAAAGACAAAGTAGTGCCATCAGAGGGGTGTGCAGGCTCCACACAGGAGGGACACTTCACATGTTGTCAGCCTTTGAATTCAGCTTTTAAATAAAAGATTGGTCTTCAGAGCAAAAAAGTGATGCCTTTTATGAGTAATAAAGCACAAAGCAATTTATTCCTTTTTATGGATGAAACTACCATTCAATATAAAATAATATAAAATATAAATATATAAAATAATATGGCTCTCTTGATTGATTGATAAGCCAAATTCATATTTCACCTTGGGAAAATAACACATCATCTGGCTTGCTACTGGGCAGATGCCTGAGAGACAAGGGTGTTGGTGCTGCTCAGGCTGGGAGTAGCTTTTGTGTCACAGGCCAGTCTTGGGGAATATGCTTCATGTCTTGAGCTCCAGCACTTCTCAGAGGTGATGGGATGGAAGCTGATGGTCAGTATCCTTGGGCTTTTTTGGGAATTTTGGGCAGCCACACCGAAGAAACATTGTGTACGAAACTGCAAGTGGTGCTTCCCATGGCCCACGGCTCTGCAGCCCAGCCCCTGTGCACGTCCTGCTGCCGTGCCCAGCCCCGCCATGTCCCTGCCGTGCCCAGCCCGGCCTGTCCGGCTGCCCTGGCTCCCCGGGCCTGGCGGGCCGCGGGCCCGGCCGTTGTTGCCATGGTGACGGCGGAACGGTGCCGGGGCCGCGGGGCCTGAGGCGGTGCTGGGCGGCGGCTGCAGGAACAACGGCAGCCCTGCCCCGCACTCACCGGCAGATGAAGCTCTCCGGGCGCTCCACACCGCTCTTGCCCTGACACACTCACATCCTGACAATGTCGACCCACTGTTACTTCCAGGAGGAGAACATGCAGAACCTGCGGCACATCAACAGGCAGATGCGGCTGCTGGACCTGCGCCTGCAGCTGCTCCGGGAGAGGCTGTGCGCGGCCCGCCTCAACAGGTGCGCCCTGTCCTGCTACTGCCCGCCCCAGCCCTGCCTCCGGAGAAGGTGCCTCGCTGCAAGGAACGAGAGGTAAGAGAGAGCTGCCCGCTTTCTGCAGACACTGGCTAGGATAAAGGGAGGTTTGACATTGCTATCGGGAGCAAAGTTTAATACAGGTAGTAGGTTCTCCAAAATAGCCATTTTGGTGAAATAAATTGAAAGGGATACAGGAAAGTAAAGATTGTTCTGTTGTTTTAATTCCAGAACGAAAAGACTTGGCATGATGTTGAACTCGTGCAGTGGTCAAAATTTGGCTTTGATCGATGTGAAGGGCTTTGACCCCAGAGACATCACGGTGACAGTGAAGGACGGGAAGGTGACGGTGTCAGCGGAGCGCAAGGTGGAGTGCAACACCGGCTGTACAAAGACAAGCAACTACAAAAAGTTCGTGAAGGAATTCAGCCTGCCACCAGGGGTGTGTGACAAGGAGGTGACATACTCAGTGGAATCCAAGTGCCTCCCACCATCCAAGCGCTGCCCTTATCTCTGCAACTGAGCTGCAGCAGGAAGCCAGACCAGCCACAGCCATGCTCTGCCTCAAGCCTTCTCCCCATGGCATTTAGATCTGTGTCAGGGCTTCTCTTACCTCTTCCATTAAAGAAAACAGCATTCTGAGCAGGTTGTGTGAGCCTCATTTTGAAGGGGGTTGGTGGGCAAAAAGGGGAGTGCCATCAGGAAAACATACAGATATTTTTGGGCATACATGACTGTGGTCACTTGCTGGGTACAAAGGCAGGACTGGAGGTGGTGGATTCAGGGCGTACAATCTCATGGTTTTTGAAGGCTGAGAGGCACCACTTGCGATCAGTCACATTTCTGTAAGGACACTTCTCTCAATCCAACCTCTTCCATTTGAGCTCTATCGTATTTCTGGGAGGAAAATCTTGAAGAGAAACACGTTGAGGGGAGGAGCCTTCTCCCCAAAAAATCAAGCTGTACCCTTTGTTCCCTTGGCTTGGTTCTTGCACAGAGTGCCTGGCTGGGAAAAGCTGTGGATGAAGAACAGAGAGCTTTTCCTTAGAAGAGCTGGGATTAGGGTAGAACTCTTACCAGCTGAGGAGGGAATGACAGCATTTCCTGCTGAATCAATGGCTCCAAAATAATAAGAAAACATTTTTCATGTTGGGAGAGGGGGAGAATTATCAGTAAAATTGCTTGAAGGCAATTTTAATTTTGCTTCCCTAGCTTCAGCACTGGGGCATGCAATCCTGTGGGAAGTAGCATTACCTCCCACTGCAGAAAGGTGTGTAACAGAACATACCTGGTGCCTGCATTTACTAGCCACCTGGGCCAGCATCTTTCCCTGGTTCAGGCTTCATGAGTCCCTGGGGCTGGAGGGAGGAAGGCTGCCACCCCTTCATGTGATGCACTCCCCTGCAGCAGACTTTCCTAACAGGGAGCTCAATGTTTCAGGTTGTGCTGGCACAGAATCTGCTGTTCCCTAAGCTGCCAGGTGAGAGGGTGAGTGCCTGTGGGCTGCTGCTGTGCAGGTGTGCTGCACACAGCTGAAACTCTTCAGAGTGGAGTGCTGTCCCTGCCATTAGCCTGGTGAGAAATGCAGTTGGTTGCTGTCACCTGTGGGGACCCTCACACCAACTGGATCAATGTGTCTCAGAGCATCCAAGAGGCCCCAGTGCCATAAGCACCCGCTCACTGCTGTGGCAGGGAATATTCCCCTGGAAACACTGACACCTGAAGAAAACAAAGCCAGTCCTTTATGCACAGTCTGCAAACAGACAGCCTCACTTTCACAGTTGACTTTCACCTCATGAAGGTGATGAATCACAGGGGATGGGTTACAGAGCAGTGAGTCCATGGCTGGGAGCACCATGGCTGGGGGAGGCCCTTGGCTCCATCACCACCCACTCCTGTCCTCTGGGTGGGAGCTCCTCCAGTCAAACACGTTACATGCAGATCAGTTGAGGATCAGTTTAGCTTCGCTATAAACAGCTTGGTAATTTAACTGTGGTGCAAGAAATTAACTGCTTCTGGGATACTTTCCACCTCCACTTAAAATAACACCTGTTAATAAATATTGAACTTTATGGGCTTAGTGTATAGCTGGGTCAATATAGAACCATACAACCATCGAAGAGTTTTGGAAGGTGACCTTGTCTAATGCCCCTACCATGACCAGGAGCATCTTCCAGGCTGCTCAAGCGCCCATCCAACCTGGCCTCTGGCAACCTGTTACAGTGTCTCACCACCCTCATCATTAAAAAAAATGTTCTTATGTCACATTTAAATCTAATCTTTTTCCATTTAAAGCTGCTTCTCCAGTCACTACAGGCCTTGGTATCAAGTGTCTCTCCATCATTCTTATAGACGTTCCTAACATCCTGAGAGGGTGCCCATGCACAGGCAGTCTGATTCTGCTGGTGTTGGCCAAGGAAGTTTAGATGTTTAGACCTAAGCCACCCCTCACCTGGGAGGCCACAAGGGAGCCTCCAGTGAGAGCACACAGCAGGGACAGGGACTGGGGATGGACTGGGAAAGAACATCTTCCTACAAAGCAACCCACCAAGTAATAAAACCAAGACCCCTCTGTGGTTTTTGCATTTTGTAATGATTTCTACAGCAGCTCTCTAAGCATGCAGAAGGAAAACATATTTCAACACCTCCCCTCTACCCGTGACTTGCAGAATACATCGAGTCCCACGGCAATCACAGGGCTGGCTATGACTGCTCTTATCCTTATTGCTCATCCTTCAACACATGCTCTTCACACGCTGTTCCTAAATTAGGCTCCTTGTGCTCCTAAAACCAAATTACACTCTTGAGCACTTATTGACAGATATGAGGAATTTTCTGAGGAAAATTCTGAATTCATATTACATCCTGTGAGTTGCTAGTCTAGGCTGGTAGGAGTATCTTGGAGACCTTTTCTGTAATAGAAGCAAATCACTGAAATAGTCACTTAGTTTTGTTAATACCTACATGCTGTTAACAATTTGGAACTTAGCCCAAAATCTATAATAAACATATACTGAGAGTTTCAAGGAGAAAATACCTTTGGAAAGCCACCATTAACCCAGCAAGCTGTAACATCACCATCTCCCATTAAAAAAAAAATAATAATTTACCACTAGGTGGCAGATACTATTTTTTAAAATTTACCACCGTGCAACTCTTTTATTCAGAGCAAGCACACTGAGGGTGGTGTCACAAAGCAATAAGGTTGGCACACACTGGAGCTGGCATTTTTTTTCTGTTACACTAATAGCAAGTGAAGAGGAGGACAAGAGACAGAGCTGTTTTGTGATTCTGGGTGTGCGAGAGCTCTCAGGACAGAGCACCATCACATTAGGTTACTGCACTGGATTGTATTGACCTCTGATCCTGCAGCTCTCCCCCATGGAGATAAGGCTCCTGTTTAAGGCCACTTTAATTTGCTTCAGCAGCCTGTCTCTGCCACAGTTAGCAGCCCAACAGGGGCTTCCAGTGGTTCATGTATTCTTCAGCATGTTGTTGCAACAAACTATTTTTGGGGCCAATCTTGACCATCCTCATGCAGCAGATACTCTCTCTGAATTCCTTAGCATGCAGAGAGGGTGAATTGGCTCTGTAGTTCTAAATGTTAGTACATTCTTGAACTCTAGTCTTATGGGGGGGCATTTATAAATAGCCAAGGAATTTGTAATGAGGGGTTATCTGAGGATGCTAAATCCAGACCTTTCCTCAGTCATCAATTTCTAGGGGTTTTCCTACAGCCAGACTGCTCTGCTGTGCTCTACACAGGCTTAGGCTGTATTGAACTGTTCTTTCTCTCCCTTCTATTGAAAACCTGGGGAGAGCAGTGCCTTCATGAGAAGGTGAAAAGATCCCATCTTTCCTCTCCCCAGGT
This sequence comes from Passer montanus, assembly GCF_014805655.1. Taxonomy (NCBI): domain Eukaryota; kingdom Metazoa; phylum Chordata; class Aves; order Passeriformes; family Passeridae; genus Passer; species Passer montanus. The sequence continues at coordinate 4,870,746 of NW_024366480.1, forward strand.
GCCTTGGTGCCCTGCTGCTCCCAAGGGCACAGCCCTGCTCGGGCAGGGGGCTGCTGCTCCCAGTGGGCAGTGCCTCCTTGGCAGGGCTCTTTCTGCCAAGCACTACATTAAATGCCTGCCACAGGGCACAGCTCCACTCCTCACACCTCCTGTCCTCATCCTCAGAGCAGCATGGTGAGGCTTTTGGCATCACCCTAGCCAGGTGGGGCTGGTGTAGCTGCCCTCCACTGCACCTCCTCATGAGGCGAGAAGCTTCATCCATCCATCCATCCATCCATCCATCCATCCATCCATCCATCCATCCATCCATCATGTTTGTGCTTAAAGTTAAATTTAACCATTGTCCTTGCTAAGCTGTTTGGCATCTTAGTCTCTCAGGTAAACTTTCCAAGCCTGTTTTCCATCATCTCCCCTGGAGAAAGCCCTAAGAGTTTATACGAGAGAGCAGGACCCATGTCTTCAACTCTGCCTTTGTACCAAAGACTCCATAGTTTTGTTGACATTCTGGACTCTGCACTTGCCACCTCATTAATAACTCTGCACTGAATTTAGGTGAGGAGTAAGCTGATCCTTCCAGCACACTTGGCATGACTGTTGTGAAGCTGCCACCTCCACAAGCATGGGACACCAGCCCTTGCTTCTCCTCTTTAACCCTACAGGTCCTTTCCCTGGTCTCTGGAATAAAAGGGAAGTTTTCCATCTCTGTCTGTCTTCTAATTCCCTCTGCCATCCCATTTGTGCCCCTCCAATTGCTGTAGGTCAGGCCTTTCTTTTGACAAGTGATGTATGAGGGTTTGCTTCTTCTCTTGAAATCCCACTCTACGTGAAAAAAGCTTTGCTGTCCTGGAGGTTATCCTTTCAATTGCCCTGCTATGTGGTGTGAAATCCTCCCCATGCAATTGTCTTTCTCAATTTCAACATCAATTATAAATAATAGCAGGTCTCTCCACTCTGTGATTGCTTGTGCTGGTCCCTATCTTGTGGTGTTACACAGTTCTTTAAAGGCCTGCAAGTGACAATAATGCTATAATTTCAAAATCTGGAAACTAAAAATCATCAGCACCCACACCTCACTATTTTAACTTGCTAGGAAAATAAAATACAGCTTCCTCTTTTTTGTTTGTTTGGGTTTGGGGCTTTTTTGTCATAATTATTTGCATTTCCACACACATGTGCAGAAAAGCCTGCAAAAGGGAGAGCTACCAGGGCTCTGTCTCACAGTCGCACAAGTGCATGTGGCACTTTACAACATGTCAAAAGAGAAAACAAAATTCTCTCTCTGCTAGGGTCTGGGCCCCAAAGCCCTGCAGAGTCCTGGGTCTGGACAGAGAGGAGCAGGGCCCACAACAGCCCCAGCACCCAACACTGTCCCCTCCCACCCCCTGTCCCGGGGCTGCCATCTGGGCGGTCACCAGCCACCACTGCCTGTGCCTATGGGACACAGGGCTGTGCTCCTGCTGGCACAGAACCAGGAACACCACCCAGAGCAGCTGGCTCTGGCCCAGTGAGGACCTCCAGGAGAGTGTGAGCAGAAGTCCCATCAGTGGGAAGGCAGAGGGACCCAGCAGAGCTTGTCAGGGTGCTCACAGCCCAGGGACAGCAGCCTGACACCAGCCATGGGCAAGGCACTGGCACAGGCTCCTCCAGAGCCCAGCAGGGAGCGAAGGCTCTGTCCTGTGCCAGAGCAGAAGAGGGATGGGGAAGAGGCAAGGCTGGGGCCATGCAAGGTGCACTGAAGACACTCAAAGCTGAGCACAGCCCATCAGAGCAACTCCAAGGTGCTTCAGAGCCATTGCCTCCTGCTCGGGCCAGTTGCAGCAGCAATGCTAAGCTGTGACTACCATTGCTTTGTGTCTTGGCTTTTCCCTCTCCTCTGGAAACCTGCTAGAAATGTTTAAATATGAGCAGAGTCTGCAGGATGTAGAAGAGATGACTGTGGTAGGAGATGTGAAGTTGAGAACAAATTTGGCATAAGGACCTCATACAGATAAATAATTAAAATCAGTGAATATCTTTTGGTAGAGAGGCAGCAGAAGAAAAGGAAACCAGCACTGTAGCAGGCAGTAATAGCTGAATGTAGCAGCTAAAAGTCATGCAGCCTTGCTGAGGTTTTACTGACTGCAAATTCAGTAAGGCTCCAGGACACTGAAAAGAGATTAATAAATTAAAATTCCAGCACTTGGAGCCCACTCATGCCATGTCTTGAGCACTTTTTATTCCCACTAAATCCTTGGGACAACAACAGCACACAGCAGAACTTTACCATTACTGTGAACACCTACACAGTTAGCATCCTTGGAGAAACACTGAGATATTTACATGACCAGAACACAGAGCTAAGAGGAAAATTCAGTCATTTTGAGGAAAGGGTCAAAATCCCACCTTGTCTGACCAGGTACCCACCCATTCTTGGCTGTTTGGTGTGCCTGGAGAGCCAGGCACTCAGCTTGAAATTCTGGGCTGGCACCCAGAGAGATTTATGGATGGTAGTGCACCAGTGTAATGTAATGCTCACCTCAATATTCAAAAATAGCCCAAGGGACTGACCTACATAAACTCCAAGCCATCCTGTCTGGACTGGGTGCCCAGTTAGCAGGACATTTCAAGTGTGGTGCAGCTGACTCCATGACACTATGGTAGGTTTCTTCTAGGAGAGGTATGCAAAGTGTGCACAGAGAATGATGCTTCATATTGGATTAAAGCACCAAAACAACTCGGAGGATGGAAGCACTCACTGTTTACTCTTCTACTACTAGAAGAGCTACTAGAGGAGCAGGAGCAATGTTTGTACTGTAGTACTGTTCAGCCGTTTATATGCGCTTGCTTCATCTGGAAAACAAAGGAGAAGCAAGTCCTGACATGGCAGAGGATTACTGCAGGCAGGGAGGGAGCAGCAGTAAATAGGTCAGTAAACACCGGCCAGACAGTGGCCTGGGGGCTGGGCATCCTGCTGGCTCCCAGCAGTGCCCTGCACAGCCTGCCTGGGGTCCCTGGAGGCTGGGGTCCTGCTGCCTGCAGCTTGAGCCCTGTCCTCATGGGAGCTCCTGGCTCCTAGGCAGGCACCGTGCAGGGATGCAAATTCTGTACCCTCGGTGCTGAGCTCCTTCAGCACCAGCCCACCCAAGGACATTAGCAAGAAGAACAAGTTTCCTGCTCCTGGGTCTCCACTTCGTGTGTTCACAGGGTTGAATACCACACCAGGACCCCATTCTTCTCCCAGGGTGCCTGCAGCCTGCTGTGGAAGCGGGATCAACCACATCAATCCCACCACATGCACCCAGAGCCCTTGCAGAGAGGATCTAGTGAGGGCAAATGTGCCAGCTGTGTTGGGGAAAAGCTGTTTTAGTTTTTCTAAAGCACAAACAAACCTGTTATAGATGGATAATGATATGATTGGCTCTCGCAATTAAGGGATAACTATTGTGTGAATATTAAGAAAAGCCTTAATGATGTATGGTTATGTCATTGTAGTTTAGATGTCCTCTGTTCTCCCCATAGTTCCCTTTCCCCCCCTGTATTGTGACCATCAGACAGCCAGGGTTGTCTAGGCCAGGTAGAAAGAAGGCGTGCACATGTGTCCCTTACCTGGGGCAGTGGGGAATGGAAAAGTTTGTTGCTAAGGAGGTGGGGCATGGCAACACCTGATCTCCAACCCAGTTAGAAGAAAGCAGTCTCCACCGATAAATGGCAAAGAGCTGACTGACAGATTTTGGGAGGGGCCAGGGCTGGCTGAGGCAACCCCCCCAGGGGTATAAAAGACTGAGCATCCATCTTGGAGAGAAACCAGCCATGTGGTGTGCACACGAGCCGTTCTCAGCGCTGCAGCTTTTTCCTTATGTAGTCCTTTGCTGTATTTTTTTGGAGGTTTAATAAACCTTTTTAAATTTTCAAAGTGAGCAGTTGTTTCTCACAAATCCTCACCCTGACAGCAAACGGAGAGGACTGAGCCAGAAGCCAATGCAGGTCTTGATGTCAGCATGTACACTTGGGAACCACAGCACATGGGGCACCCTGCATGGGGTGCAGCTAGATGTTTTGCACACATGGTTCATTTTGCATAAACCCTTGAGCTGTACGAGAGAAAACACACATGCACGGCTCACCAGGGCTGGCCACCCACTGCTGAGCTGTATAAAAGACTGAGCATCCATCTTGGAGAGAAACCAGCCATGTGGTGTGCACACGAGCAATTCTCAGCGCTGCAGCTTTTTCCTTGTGTAGTCCTTTGCTGTATTTTTTTGGAGGTTTAATAAACCTTTTTAAATTTTCAAAGTGAGCAGTTGTTTCTCACAAATCCTCACCCTGACAGCAAACGGAGAGGACTGAGCCAGAAGCCAATGCAGGTCTTGCTGTATTTTTTTGAAGGTTTAATAAACCTTTTTAAATTTTCAAAGTGAGCAGTTGTTTCTCACAAATCCTCACCCTGACAGCAAACGGAGAGGACTGAGCCAGAAGCCAATGCAGGTCTTGATGTCAGCATGTACACTTGGGAACCACAGCACATGGGGCACCCTGCATGGGGTGCAGCTAGATGTTTTGCACACATGGTTCATTTTGCATAAACCCTTGAGCTGTACGAGAGAAAACACACATGCACGGCTCACCAGGGCTGGCCACCCACTGCTGAGCTGCCAGCCCTGGGCCTCAGGGCCATGTGCTGCCAGGGAGCAGGAAAGCCAGTGCAGCAGAGCTTGGTTCCAGCCAGGAGATGGTAAGATTTAGATGCAAGGTAAAATCTGGTCTAAAAGAGGCCATTTAAAAATGAACCATGGAGAACCGTGCAGCAGGGGAGCAGAGGGGTGCCTTGCCTCTTGGTGTCAGTAGCAGCAGGCAGCTCTGCAGGCAGCACAACCAAAACTTGCTCTCTAATAGCCTATGTGACAGGAATAGACTGCTCTGGGTGCTGGTGACCCCAAAGCAAAAGCTACAAACAAAACCTTGTTTGCAGTCAGATCACTGAGCCCCCTGCTCTGTGCCATGTCCACAGCTGCTGGAGACAGGAGTCACCCAGGATGAAAAGCAGTGGTCCCTATGGATCTGGTGGTGCTGGGGCCTTTCTGGTTTTCTGCCCATCTCTCTGGGAATGTTTTACTGACAGAACAAGGATAAAGTTGGCCAATAGTGTCAGAAAAAAAAATTCAAGTAAGATTTCCCATAGACAAGGTAAGCACAGGCTTGAGGACATTGGAGTCAGTGTGTTGGGAGATGCTGCACCCTTAGACTGCCTAAGAACCATGTCCAGTACCTAACTGTTTTGGCAGAAAGCTTCTATGTCTGAGACTCAGCACAGTATGGTACAGAGAGTGCTCAAGTCTGTACCTCATCTGAGTGAAAAAAACATGAACAAAATTTTAAAAGAGCAAAGAGTAGAGGAAGGAAGGAATCAGAGTGAGGGACAAATTTAAAGTAAGAGCATTAAAGTGCATGTTAGGAGGAAAGCTGACTTTGGAGCAATGCAAACAGGAAAAGAGTAGGCATGGCTACACAAATAGCCTGCTCCAAAAGCAGGGAGAGGCACAGGCTTTGGAATATGTCTGATATGCCAAAAGCTTTGGTGCATTTCCCCCTGCTGATGGTGTGTCATGGATTCCCCTGAACAAAAACTGGGGTAGAGCCCAAGATTTAGCTCAGCCCAGGGGTAGTCAGCTGAGATGTAATGGTCTGAAGCAAAATGTGCTGAGCAGATGGCCTGATGTGCCTGCTGGTCTGAAAGGCTCATTAGCTTCTACAGAGCATCCTGGGGAAGTCTCACCACAGGGTGTAGGAAGGAGCTCCTGTGCCTCCCCTGCCAATGACAGCAGCAGCTCAAATCCCAGCACATTTTGTATTTTGTAAGGGAAATTTTGTCTTTCAAATCAGAAATAGATGAAATTACCAGTTAAACACTCACATTCTTGCACAACAGGTATCTTCATACAAGAAAGCTTAATTGGTTCTTTGTTTGTAAATCACCTCAATACATCTTGTAGTGCTCCAAGAAAGCCTCTGGTTTCTCCAGGACTTGAATTTTGGTCCTTAATCTCTTTTCTTCCAGCAATATTAGGTCAGTCTTGGCCCATCCACGTTCTGGAGATGTAAATCTGAGGCTTGGGATCTGCGCAGCAGTGTCTCCTGACAGCACCCAGAGACCTGACTTCATCTATGCCATCGTGGGGGCTGGCTTGGAAGCGAAACATTCCGCAGCATTCCCTTCTCACCCACTGTGTTTCACCTCAGGGAGACCCAGACTTTCCACTTAAATTCAGGTGCCTTTCTAGTCCTCAGATTATTCTTTCTGACCTATTAACAGCTTTCTACCCATCAGCCTCTTTGAATTCCAATTAGAGATGAAGTTCAGTTAGCTTCCAATGATTCATGTGGGAAGGCCCATGAGATCTGGCAGAAGCAGCAGCTCATCAGTTATGTTTGTTATGCTGGAGCAGAGTATGACAAATCACAAGAAGGGAGATGAGCTGACCTCTAATAATCTAACATTTTTAGAATATTCCTTTTATTTTTACAGTAGGAAAGGTAACTGAATGTGTTTGAAGACCCCGAGGCTCTGTCTCTTGCTTAGCATTAGCATCAATCTCTCTGACATTATTTGTACTAGTTTTCTCCTGAGCATAGAGGTTTAACTGGATTTCAAACATTATCAAGAAGACTTAAGAGGTAAAGGCCAGATATTTTCATGTTCACTTGCTGAAAAGGTTTTTATGCCATCTCCCTGACTGTGATTATAGATACACTTCTTGCTCCTTGAAAACAGTCTTAAATTCACAACTGCTTACAAAGCCATATAAAAGCAATTTATTGCACATCGCTGAACACCCTCAAGAGGCCCGAGGCAGCATTAACATTTTAAAGGAAGTGCTGGTAAATCCTTTTGCGCATACCCCACCTGCTCTTTTGTTCCTACACAATGTGTGTGGAAGGCACATAAATGCTTGCCAAGAGGTGCCCAGCTCCACACAAAGGGCTGAGGACAGAGGGCACAGGATTACAAATCCATCCATGCTGACCACATAAGGCTGGGTTCTTCTGACCAGATAAGCCTTGACTCCTGTCACCTCCAGGTGGGATAGGGACACCAGACTGGGGCATGTGGCATTCAGGTGACCCAAGAGGACAATACACTCAAGCTGCCAAAGAGACTCTCCAGCAGGTTTTAAGACACATTTCAGCAGAAACAAAAGTGACCATCACCACTGTCATTGACTGGGCAAAAAAATAAACTTCAAATTTCCAAATAAAGAAAAATAAAGAAAAAAAGCAAGCCACACAGGCTCGTGTTTTCCACCAGCCACATTAATTCACTGTGTTTTCTACCAGTAAATGCCACAGTAATTCAAATTCAAAATACCAAGATAGTGGGGCTTTAAAATCAACAAAGCAGTAGCAAAAGATTTTCATATGAACTAATATAGATAATGCAGATTGAAAGTCACTTGGCATCAGAGAGAAGTAAGGGAATTGCTCAATTTTTGGCCACAGTTCTAAGGGGTTGTAAAAGTTACATAAGCAGATGGATTTGTTACTTTATCAGCTGACATTCCTTTTGATCAAACTTTTTCTTTTCCCCTCTTTTTTGCTTGTTTATTTTAGGACATTCACTCCTGGTACAGAAGGGCAGCAGCTGCTGTTCATGGACTACTCTTGGCACAGAGAAGCTGCAGTTTGGATCTTGGATGCAGGTATATTTACAGAAAAGAAGCATTCAAAAACATCTGCAGCACAAAATTATTTTCTGTTTAGTTTACAGGCCTAAAAGGAAAAAAAAAGTCTTTTCCCTGGGCCACTGCTGCACCTGGCTCCAATTCCTGCTCTGCAGAGAGCCAGACTGCAGCAGGCTGAAGGCAACTGCCCACGCCACAGCGACGTGCTCGCTCAGCACACCGAGGGCACCCACGTGTCAGGGAGCACCAGGAACATCCACGTGGTGTCAGGGAGCACCAGGAACATCCATGTGGTGTCAGGGAACACCAGGTTCACCACAGCCTCATCACCAACTCCAGTGTTTGCTCAGAAGCACCACAGTTTGTCACGCTCTGCTCCCAGCTCAGCTCTCCCAGGATTTAAAGATGTCTTGGACAGGGCTGAAATTCTTGGGGAGGTTGTTTCAGCCTCTGCTGAGCACTGAGCCCAGCCAGCTAAAGTAATTTTCTCTCCAAAACTCCACTGCAGGTGCTGGCAGGGCTCTTTCTGCAGCAACATCTCAATATCACACACAGAGGAGGCTGCAGATTTGGTCCTAGGCAACCTCCTGCCCCCAAAGGACCACTTCTCAGGGAATGCACCAGGCAACAGCAAACAGTGGGCAAGCCTAGATCAATTCTCCATGGCAGGAAAGGCAGAGCTGGGCAAGAAAAGCCCACAGCAGGGAATGGGCAAAGTCTTCCTGACTGCAGCCTTGGGTGAGCATCTCTCCTGTGTTTGCCATTTTTAGGAGCATCTACACCAGATGCTCAGGAGGGTGTTGTGGCTGAGGAGTTGGGTTCTCTCCCACCATCCAAAGCTGACCTTTCCAGGGGTGCAGTGACCAATGTCAGGAGAGAACAAGCTTGTCCTCCTCACTGCTGCTCCAGAAGCTCTGGCATTTACCAGGGCAATGCAATCCATGGGCTGGAGTCCAGGCAGGCACAGAGGAATGTCCCAGGCTCTTTCCCTGGGCAGGATGTGACTGTTCCCCATGCTGCTCACCACTGACCTAGCCCAGCCAGCTCAGATCTTGACAACTGCCTGACACTGGGGCCAGCATGTCCCCACACCAGTTCCTGCTGAAAAATCATAGAATGGTCTGGGGAAGAGGGACCTTTAAGTCCCTCTGATCCCAACCCTAGTGCCATGGGCCACCCTAGATCAGGTTGCCCTGTCCCACATGGCCTTGAACACTTCCAGTGGTGGAGCATGCACAGTGTCTCTGGGCAACCTGTGCACTGCCTCAGCATCTTCAGCACCAGGAGCTGCAAACAGCAAGTGGACTGACCTGGGCTGTACAGTGGGAGCGGGGGATCCCTTGTTGTGGGTTGCTCTGGAGGTACTCACATCCACCACTTGCTGAACAATCTCCTGCTGTGCTGGCTTAAATTTCTTCCAGCAGTGCAGTGGCAGAGAGAGCAGTGTCATTGTGTGAAGCTCTATGTTTCTGTCTTTCACTAGTGCAGACTTCACTAGAGAACTAACTTCCTAAAATCAGGTTTCCATGTAGTTACCAGTGCTCTTCATACCTCTGGAGTCAACCATAGCTTAGAAACTTCCTTTGTTACAAACCTTCCTAAAGGCCCTTATTGTATTTATGATCCCCTAAATGTCCTTGGAAACACCAGGAGAATGATAAGAATCAGGCTGGAGGCTTTTTGTCAGCTTTGACTAATGAAAAACCCATTTCATGAAACATAGTGACCTTCTCTCCAAAATGCTGTGTCCATGTCCCAGACACCAAGGTCTTGGGATGGGGGACTTCATAGTTTATGTCTTCATTTCCAAATCAGTATATTCAGATTCAGGAAAGGGGGGTGGCATTTTTGTTACTTTGGTTTGGTTGGTTGGTTTGTTTGTTAAAATAAAAAATAATTCTGAGAGCAGCTACAGGGACTGAAAAATAAACCTCACATATTTCTCAGTAAAGCAGTATTTTTTGGCTTGTTACTGAGTTACCTGAAGCGCTGCCATCAGCACAGGAACCACTTAGAATTTAATCAGATCAGTCCCATCTGCTGAGAACTGCAATTTGTCTTTCTAATGCCAAAATAAAAATTAATAGAAGCAAGTTTTTTCTGTTTTTCTCCGGAATTGCAAAACGGGCCGTCACATGGCAGCAGAAGGGGAGGGGTGGCCGCCTTCATCCCGGCTCAGTCGGCGGGAGGAGCCCTGAGCCCGGGGTGGCCTCTGCTGTGCAGGACGTGCCCAGCGCTGTTCTGTCCCACCACGGTGCCTCGTGGGGACTGACACGCAGGCAGAGGCAGCTCCAGCAAGGATGGGGAGCAAAGCCTTGGCAGCACACAATGTCATCCATGCTTTGCATGGATGTTGTGTGTTACAAAACTCCTCTCAACTCCTTTTTGCTCAATTTTAGGACTGCTTGGAGGAAGGGGAAATAAATTACCTCAGGACAGGAAAGGAAAAAAAAAAAATAGAAGACATTGCCAAGATGAAGCTCCCAGCTGCAGGTTCTGCAGGTCCTGCAGGTCTTGCCTCAAAGGAGGTTGCAGGGGATGTTACAGGAGCCACACGCAACAGCTCTCCCAGCTCAGCAACAGCAGAAAAGGAGCTTCCCCTGCTTTTGCTGGTCTCTGCTTCCTTCTTGACAGGCACATTCAGCCCTTCTTCCCCATCGTTCCCTGTGCCAGGGACCTCAATGTTCCTGTCAAAGGGTCTTAGATCCCTGCTGGAAGAGTTCATGCCCTTGATTTCAAAACTCTGAAAGGGGAAAAAGGAGAACAGCTACAATAAAAACAGCCCCCAGACGATTGCTCCCTACACGTCATTCCCGAGCGTGTGACAGGCAGGAGCAGGGACGGGATGGCGCTGAAATGCCACCCTGCAGCGTGGTGCTGGCCTTGGCCTCTGCCGGACATGGGCACGGCAGCTGAACCTCAGGGCTGCTGAGCTGGGGATCCTGCAGCCCTGGCCTGGCCCTCGGGCTCCCGAGCTGGGGATCCTGCAGCCCTGGCCTGGCCTGGCCCTTGGGCTGCCGAGCTGGGGATCCTGCAGCCCTGGCCTGGCCCTCAGGCTCCGGAGCTGGGGATCCTGCAGCCCTGGCCTGGCCCTCAGGCTCCCGAGCTGGGGATCCTGCAGCCCTGGCCCGGCCCTTTCGTGCTCTCTCCCCCAGGGCTCTGACTCAACCAGAGGAATGCGTGAGGAATGCCAACGCACTGCACTTCAGAATGGGAAGAAAACAGCAAAAGGAAAACATTACTTGGGCTTATTTTTTTTGTGGGAAGCTCAAAAAAATGCCCTAATTAGAGAGGGAAGCTGAGCTACAACTAAATTTGTCACTTTTGCAGTTTTTACGCTTTGCACAGTCCTAGGGTAGCATATTTTTGAACCCCGTGTGCCATAACTCCAAACTAGCAGCGTGCCAGGAGACACCCTGCCCTACCCACACCCTGTGCTCCCTCAGGGACCATTGCAATTCCCACCCCTCTCTCCAGTCTTCCTCCAGTCCCTCTCTTTGGGGCTGCAAACCCCCGGTACCACAAGCAGAGCCCTGGCACCCCCAGCAGCTCCCTGTGGCAGCAGCTGTCTGGCCAAGAGAGAAACAGACAACTTTCCCAGGCATGGTTCTGAGAACATCAGAGGAAAGAATGAGAAACAATTCTTAACTTACTACACCTGGTATTGTGAATATGTGGAGTGTGTTATGGAGCTTTGTTTACCAAAGGGCGGTTTCTTAATTAACCAATGGTGACGGAGTTTTGATTGGAGGACCAATTAGGTCAACCTGTAACAAACTAAGGTATAAAAGCCTGGGTTTCTTAATAAAAATATTCAGCCTTCTATAAAAGCATGGAGTCTCTTTAGCTTATTAGTTGGTCCTGGCCTGTTACACTGACACCCTCCTCCTTCTGTAGCTCCATTTGTGCACCACAGTGGCCAGAACAGCTGGGGCTGCTCTGTCCAGCCACCACCCCCAGCCCCACTGCTCACACCAGAGGCTCTGCCCAGTGGAACACATTGTCAAAATGGTCCTTCTGCAACAGCCTTCCTCTGACTGCTGCCTCCCCCGTTGCTCAAGCCTTGGCAGTTCCTGCGACACGCTCCCCCTGCTCAGGCAGGTTTATGAGGCCTTAGAAGACACATAATGTGTCCTACACTGTCACATAAGAAAGCTGTACATTTCAGGAACCTCTCAGCAAGCAGTGCTGGTTCAGAATAAAATGTCAGGAATAAACAATTTTGAACATTGTTAGGAGAAAAAAAAAGTGGGCACACACACACACACATACACATTTCTGTATGTTTCTCTCTGAGATGTGTCCTACACTGTCACGTAGGAAAGCTGTACACTTCAGGAACCTCTCAGCAAGTAGTGCTGGTTCAGAATAAAATGTCAGGAACAAACAATTTTGGACATTGTTAGGACAAAAAAAAAAGTGGGCACACACACACACACATACACATTTCTGTATGTTTCTCTCTGAAACACGAGGTAGTTCAGTCCTGGCTGTGGTATGCTGGGAGTACAAAAAGGGAGAGATTTAAAGGAACTCCACCACAGATTTAATTTTCTTCTTGTGGCCTCAGGATCAGGAGGGTTTTCCTAGATGTCCTTAGAAATTGGATGCAAAGGAAATAGTGGCATAGTGGAATTTCCAATCCTGGCCAGCCAGGAGGCAAACCAAGGGCAGCAGCTGGGTAAGCCCAGCTGGCTCCATGGTGGCACGTCCTGGGCTGCCTTGGAAATGCTTCGTCAGACTAACATGTCAACAGGTCGGGCAGCAAGTGCCCAGGTCTGGAACACTCTGCCATGTGCTTTGGGGCAGTGGTGCCTGCTGTCTGTGGGACCCAGAAGGGTGCCAGAGCAAGGGGAACTTTCGGGAAGAGGTTTGTGTACCAACTACAGTCCTAACAAAAGCCAAAAACTCATCATCTTGCAGAGTTTCAGGTCACATCCAGTACATTTGTGTGGTTAATTTTGTTGTATCCAGCATAGCCCTGGGGCTTCCCCCATCCTACCCAAGCCACAGAACCCCATTTCATATCTCATCTTCAATTAAACAGAAAGCAGTTGACACTGCAGAGCTGCATTTGTTTCTGCAAGAGCAAGGTTTGTGCTGAATATCATATGGAGCTTGTTGCCATGGGAAATACCAGTGTTTGTCAAAACTTTAAAATCCAACCCAGCGTGTCAAAGCATCCCACTTCCACTTGTGCACTCACAAAGCTGGGGACAAATTACAATGGTGGCAAATCAACTGTGGAGAGGATAGGAAATTAAATTTGCTCAAAACACGTTGAAGAGAGAAAAAAGTAGGCAGCAGCAAGGAAAACAGCAAGGAGAACATCAGTGTGCAAACAAAAAGTACCAGGGAAAAAAAAACCAGACCAAAAGGCAGAAGGGTTAATTAACAGCAACAATTTATTTTACTTTGGTGACACTTAGAGAGAGTCTTGTGATGTCAAAGCCAGCCCTGAAACGACACTGCAATCATACTCAGGGTTGCAAAGGGCTCCTGTAACACGGGCATTAATTACACTCACAGTGGCAAGGCCTCAGCTGGGGTTCCTGTGCGGGGGTGGCCCCAAACCTCCGCTCTTCCTGCCTGGTTTTCTCCTCCCCCCCAAACCCCACATCTGAGGCACCAATGCCATCTGTACTAATGCAGAGGCTCACAATGGGGAGGGCAAAGTGCACCTCCCTTTCCCCAGTCAATCAACACCCAGCAGAGGGAAAAAGAAGGGAAATGAAAACCACCCTTTGCCCTTGAGCCCAAGAGATGCTTGGCCCTCCTGACTCCTCTCCAACACAGCACAGGCAATCGCCTCTGCCAAGCACAGCCAGGACAGGTGCCAGTAAGACAAGAACCAAAGTTTTCACAGAGTAACTACCAAAGGCTCAGAGCTCCAGACAGGAAGGTGAGTCCAGGAGAAAGACACCCAGAACCAGATACGGCCATCCAAATGCTGACACTCAGAGGTGTCTCCAGCCTGCGGACACCTCAGGCTGTCCCACCTGGCACTAAACTGAAGCAGCAGATATTGTAACATCTAAAACCTGCTTTGGAGCTGCCAAACCCTGCAAGCCCTGCTGAGCCTCTGTGGAGTAAGGCAGTGCCTTCCAAAGAGCTCCAAGCCAATACAGACTGCATGCTGCAACAATGCAAGCAAAAGAAATGGTTTATTTACAGCCTATTTGAGCCAACCAACATTAGCAACACACAGAAATAAAGCAGATCATTTCCTCACTGTGGGAGTAAGTAAAAAAAAAATTATTGAAGTGATTTAAGAAAACAACATCTTTCAGGTCAATTAAAAGTTTGCCTTAGTGTTGAAATGGTCTTCAACATAGGCTGAAGTTTTTTCAGGCGGCAGGGTCTGTGTTTTTTGGACATGATGTGATGAACCCAAGACAGCACTGTCATACTGCTGAGGAATTCTCCTCCCCAGCAGCAGCACTGAAAGATTAAATCTGTTAATCCTTTGTTGCAAAGCTTTTATTGATGGTGGTGGTAAAAGCCACAGAAATAGCCTCACAGGAACACTTTTTTTTTTTTTTTTTTTTCTACCTACTAACACCAAAAATACTGTAAGTACATCAAATTGGGTTCCTCTTTTTGTTCCTTAAAGGCTGTGGCTAACAAATGCAGCCAACTTTCTTAACTATGGCAAACAAAACTAACTTTCCCCAGTAAGGCATCACCTTGATTTCCCTTTGGAAACATGCTGATCTGGGTGGTTTCTTTAAAGATACACCAGGTGAGGAGCTGCCACACAGCTCACACTGCTCACTCACTGGGCTGCTGCTGCCCATTCAAAGCCTGAAGTGGTGTGCAAATAGTACTGACCATATTTTCACCTTGAGTATACTCAATCAAGAGACACTGTCAACTAAACTCTCAAGATCATCCTCCTTCTTCCCCAGATCCAGTGCTTTATGAAACTAGAGCCTAAATAAACTCCTAAAGATATTAATCTCATTAGGTGTGCAGGTGTCCCACAAACTGGGGCATGCTGAACATCAGCACCAAGCCATGTCCTGAATCAGAACTGTGAACACTAGATCAAGCCACCAGCACATAATCCATGTCTAAAGCGATAAAGGAAGCTCATGACCTTCTAGTCACCCTGTCCAGTTTAAGCACCTTTTGACCGTGCCATGACACGGTTTTGTGACAGGCTTTTGGGTTTTGACACAGTGCCAGAGGTAGGGATGATGTGAGCATAGGGCAGGGATGTGAGGACAAAGCTGTGTCAGACACCGGACTGAGCGGTGCTGAGGACCCCTCTGCACCCAAAGCATGAGGTATCCATGCAGTCCAACCCCTTCCCACAGGTACTGCTCTCGTTCTGCAAGTGGGACTTTCCAGCTGTCAGGTGCTCTTTGCCTCCCGACAATGGATCCTTCCCTCCGACCCTGCCCAGCTGTATTCCAGAGCAGCTACAACTATCCAGAATTTAAGTGTCAAAACGCCGAGGAATGTGTATATTATACACAAATATCTGCTCTATCAGGAGGCCATGCCTCGTTTGCCCTTGGCTCAGCTCGGGCGGTGCTTGCCGGAGGTGAAGCTCTCGTTGCTTTCCGCCTCCTGCCAGGCAGCGGTATCTCCCGCCTGGGGATGCCCTGGGCCGGCTCGCACACGCACTAATGCCCTTGCCAGCCATGCCAACGCTGCACAATTACTGCCAAAGAGCTCTTTTGTTCGGTTTTTCCTCCCGCGGCACCTCCGCATCCCTCCCTGTGGTACGGCGGTGTGAGCTGAGGAGCCGGGGGCTGAACTGCGGAGAGCTTTCGGGCTCGGGGCCCGGAGCCTCCCGCCGGCGGCGGAGGAGGATGAGGAGGAGGAGGAATCCCCTCCTGCCTCCTCCGCCACCGCTCCAGCGGAGCGCGACGCCTGCGCGGCCGCGGCGGTGACTCACACGGGGAGGTACCGGGAGGGACACACGGGGGTACCGGGAGGGGACACACGGGGGTACCGGGCAGCGATACACGGGGGTACCGGGAGAGGACACACACGGGGGTAGCGGGCTGCGCTCGCCGGGAGCCGCCTGGGCACACGCAGCCCACGCTTGTGCCGCGGCGCTGGGGAGCCGCTGCCCGGTCTCCGTCCCCTCCGATGGGTGCGGGCAGCCTGGCTGCCCGGCCGTGACCCCCGGAGGAGGCTGCGGAGCGCCTCGCTCCCTGCCGCGCCTGGGAATCCTCTCCGAAAATCCGGGCACGCCCTGCCAGGCTCGCCCGCCCTCCCTCCCTCCCGGGAGGTTTGCCGTCTGGCGCCTGGGAATATGCTATCCCGCAAGAGAAGTTGGAGTCACCATCCAGATCTAACTGCATCTACAATATATTTCCTTTCTTTCTTTTACATTTTATAAATAGTCCAGCCTTCCTACAGCTTTTTTCCTGGCCTGGTGACTCATCATCGACTCATCATACTTGTTGCTTCACTTAAATAGGGCATTGAAAAGTCCCTTGCATAAATGGAAAAAAAAAAAAAAAAAAAGAAAAAGAAAAAGAAAAAAAGATCCCCCAGCTGCAGATTAACAACTGACCACTTCATACTGAAAGACCTGAAGTAATTCCTGCTGTCCCATGGCTGGGAGGTTCATGCTAAGATGAATCAGTGCGAGGCAGAGCAATGCTATCTAGGCCAGCCAGTCTGCAAGTGCTCCTCCTTTCTGCCCGCCCTGCTTCCCTCTGGGTACTTCCAGGCGGTGACAATTCCTTTCTTTTCCTTAGCTCAGTGACTGGCATTTTTGACACGTGTACTGCGTTGAGAATTTCACAGGGATGCCACAGTTTTCCCTTTAATTTCAAGAAAATTGCATGACTCTCTTGCCAGCATGGTTTCCTAGCCGAAGCACATGGAGGTTTCACACCACCCTCCTGAGCAGCCAACAGCTTTGCTGGCAGCCTGGGAAGCTCCTGGGACACCTCAGCTGCAGCCAGGCGAGGACCCAAAGACATTAACTAACATCTCCCAGGCTTCAGGAGAAGAAGAGCCCCCAGTTCTGGACTGCTGCCAAGCTGGGCTGGGGGTTTGGTGCATTCCAGTGCTGGAAGGGAAGGTGAGCCCGTGAGTCAGGGCCAGTGAGGGATGCAGCCAGCAGCATCAATGAGAGGTTGAAGCTGCTCCAGTGCCCCCAGCAAAGGCTGCCATGGCACAGGGCTGCTTCGGGTTTCCTGTTCCCCAAGCCCTGCTCTGGCTGCAGAAGCTGGTGAAGAACCAGGAGCAGAGTGGTGCCAGAAGGTGGGGTGGCAGGGTGACTGTCACCTGCAGGTGGAAGGAATGTGGTACCAGTGGGAAACCTAATTCCCTGTGGTGGGAATTCCTGGTAAGGTGCCCCACGGCCTAAGGGAGGGGGGGCCCTCTTCCTAGGACTGCATGCAGCCACTTGCAGGTAGGAACAGGTGCTCTCATCTCCAGGAAGGCAGGAATCCTGACATCTCAGAGCACCTGCGTGGCACTGAGGGCAGGTCATGGTGGGGATAAGAAAAGGAAGTAAAACCACTTATGCTCAACCAAGAGCATTAGAGGCAGCTACTCCATAAACCTGCATAACAACCAGATGCCAGCAGCAGCACAACAGGCTCAGCTGTAAACAAGGGAATCCCTTTGGTTTTCCTAGCCCTCACTTCTGCATTTGCAGCCCCTACTGCCTCAGTCAGGATTACTTGAGGAATACTGATTACAGCTGATCAAGAGTTCTGTCTTCATTGAGCTGATTGCACAGCTTGTTTGAAGATGGCTGCTCTGTCCTCTTGTTATGCTGTGCCTCCTAAATGCCTTTTTATTTAGCAGCTGCTCCTCTGCTGTGCAGGGACTGGCAGTGTTACATCACAGCTGATGGGTGGTCAGGGGACTTGCTTTGTTGTTTGCTGGATGGGAGTTTCATTAACGTTTTGATAATCCTGCATTTTAGGCCATTAAGGTACTCTCTCTATCTTGTTTTTTCTTTCATTCCAGTCAGGTTGCATGCGGTACTCTCTCTTTTGATTTAAAGGAGGTGAGGGTTGCTCTTTCCAAGTGATTGCCAGGCAATTAAACATTAAAGGCTCTGTTTCCCAAGCAGAAGGGTTTTAACTGCCTGAGGTTGTTGCTCACAGTAAGTACCCCATGCCAGTTTCCTGGCTATCCCTGAGAAGGTCCCAGCCTTCACCATTAAACAAAGACAATTGTATGGAATTCAGCCCAGATTGCAATAGAGAAGTTTGTGAAGGGTCTTGGCTTTTTGGGGTTTTTTTTGTGTGTTTTTTCTTTTTGTTTGTTTGTTTGTTTTTTGTTTTTAAAGGTAGGCTTGACAAATGTCAGATCCTTTTGCCTGTGCTGGAAGCAGTCAGGAGATGAGGTGGGCGCAGAGGAGACTCTGTATGTCCTAGCTATTCAAAGCCACTTAAGTTTTGCTGAGGCTCTGGGGAATATTAGCTGAGGCAGGGTGTGCTTGTGCCTCTCCACAGCTGTTAGTGCATGGGCAGTCCCCACCACAGCTGTGTACAATTTTTTAGGAAGTTGTTGCCATGCAAGTACCTTGACACCTATCAAGACCTTCTGAGTAGTTGAAATGAAGTCATGGTAACAGCAGAACTTGTTTTCCTCAGACAATTATGACTTTCAGGGTAGACTACACAATCAACTATGAAGTTTCATCAAAACTGCATTATCCTAAAAAACCTTCCAAATTATTTAATGCACTTTATATGATGATTACCTGATTTATATCACAGCCCAAGAAGTTAGTTACAAAGTTTATCTCCTGTCCTCTCATTAACAAGATAGCTAAAGATGTGTTTTGCACTTGTTCTCTTACTGCCAAAGTATCACATTTTCTTTTGGGCACAACAGAAAGCATTCCAGATGCCCATATTCATACACATGGAAACTCTGTGTGACGTTAAATTACAATGTAAGACCCAAACCAAATTGTTCTAGCTGAATATTACTCTCCCTGACCACATGTTCCAGGAGAAGTAAAGTTTCCTGCATAAAATATGTGATACAGAACTAAAAGCTTGAGCCCATAATGCACATATTCATTCATCAATTTTCTTGACCTGATTTTGTGCTCCAGCTTTTCTAACAGATTGTTTCCTTGGTTATCCAAGTTTGTTTCCAAAGCAGACAAATGAATCATCCATTTACAGTAAAAGTGGGGAACTGCCAAGGGAATACCTGATGTCGCTGCATGTGGCATGCAAGTCTCAGGCCAGCTGATGATAAACTCTTTCCTGTCAGCTCTTTGGGCACAAGCCACAGCTGCACTGTGGCACCCACCCTGGCACAGAGGCTGAAGACACCCTGTGCCAGGATGACAGGACTGGTTGGATAAGGGTGT
Source organism: Passer montanus (assembly GCF_014805655.1). Classification (NCBI taxonomy): domain Eukaryota; kingdom Metazoa; phylum Chordata; class Aves; order Passeriformes; family Passeridae; genus Passer; species Passer montanus. Next base: position 4,889,715 of record NW_024366480.1, read on the forward strand.
CTTGAAATAGCACTGCTGAATGGCAAAGCTCAGGAGGAAAAGCCTCAGGAAGCCGCACTCACCAGGAAGGATGGGTAGACAGGCTGCCCTGGTTCCTGTCTCAGCTGCATCTGGGGGTCCAGACAAGCTGACCCAGCTCAGGACCCTTCTATTTTTAAAATACATATTAGTTCATTCATAGAGCATCTAAGTCTCCCACAAATACTCCTGCTGTAATGGAAATCATTCTTTTCCAAACCACAAGGAAAAATGCTTGTTTTTTCCAGCCTTCTCTCCATCCTCTCTGGAGATTAAAATCCCTGAACACTCGCGTAGTGCTCTGGACATATGCAGGGTGCCCTGGCACTGCATTTCCCTACTGCTGATCCGTTTGGGTGGGATAAGCAGACCTCAGGCCCCCTAACCTATCCTGCTGATGCCAGTCCTGTGGCCAGAATGAGCTGCCTGTGCTACACCCGTGGCAGGCAGGCACCCTCAGCCTCCCTCTCCTGCTCTCCCCCAGTGCCAAGGGAGGGACACCAAGCGTGGGGCTGTATTGCTTTGCTTTGGACACAGGGGCTAGCTCCCTCCTTTCCCAGGACAATTTGTTGTGACACCCCCACTGCTCTTCCCTACTGCAAGCCGAGACATGGAATGTGTCTCACTCCAGCTCCTGTAATCCATGTCAGCACTGCAGCATCAACTTTTCTGTGTGTGCATCACTTCAGAGTGCAGTGCTAAGCAGCAAGCTGGAGGGTTTATCTATACTTCCAAAATCTTCTACCAAGAATGTATGCTATCTGTTGGATCCCTCTGGATTAACTCCCCAGAGCCAGGTGTCTGCACAGCAAATGACAGCCGTGGCCACCCTGGCAAGCCCTGCCACAGCCAGCGCCAGCCAGTGTTGGCATCCAAGTACTAATTGTGGGCGTTGCTGGGAGCGTCTTGGTTTGCATTTCTGTTTGGCTTCATCGTTGAACCCAAACAAGAGGAAAAAATATGAGGTGTGTCTTTGTTTTACATACAGGAATAAGGAGATTCTAATTATTTACAGCAATCTGTAGAAAATTCATAAAAATCAATCTTCCTACTATGCAGCCAAATTTGATTGCACAATAAAGTTAGCATTGAAAAGGTGTTTAATAATGCCCTTTCAACTACATTTTTCAGGTTAGCCTTGGATTAAACCCCAAAAGAACTGATGTAATTTCCAGCTGGCCTTCACGGTTAAGCTTTAAAAATGGCACGAGGTAAATTCACAACTATGACTCTGTCTTCAGCTGGAACCAGCCAGAAGTGCACTTCTTGCTGCTAAGTTCTGTATTTAGAGGAAGAAGCTATATTTTATTTAGCTCACAGCATGCCAGAAACAAGCTTTCCTCAGCAGCCTCCCAGCAGTGCAGCCAGTGGGTGGTCCCAGGGCACAGCCCCTGCATACCTCCAGAGTGTGTTGCTGCTCAAAAAGCACCAGCAGCTGCTTTTACTTCAGAAAATGCAGGGAGCTGAGATCGTGGCATGGAAACCCACTTTCTTCCTCCCTTATGGCATGGCAGCATGAGAGTGCTTGCCTAGAAAGTCAGATTTAAGTTCAGCTCCATGCTGAAAGAGGGACTTTAAAGCCAACTGCATGCACTGCTGAGGAGAGGGACAGGGCCATTGCACGGGCAGAATGCCAGGGGGGAGCTGGCACCTTCTTTATGCTCTTCTTCTGCAGGGCTGCAGCAGAAAATGGCATTCAAGGAGCAGCGTGTCAGGCAGAGCTGGTGAGGGGACCTCGTTCCTAGTCCAGTGGCTACTTGCAGATGTGAAAGGTCTCAGACCCAGAGCTGGTAAAATATGGCCATGAAATGAGAAATATCATGAAGCAAGATGGTGGAATGAGACTCACATCTCACATTTCTGGGGAAGGAGCCTCTCTTTTGCATTGGGCTAAGATGGCATATCCCACCTGGAACAAGAAGGGCAATGACTCACATGCTCCCTATGCAGGGCCTGTGTCACACAGGATAAGGTAAGGAGTGCCTCTGCCCCAAACCCACAGCAGGGAAGGGCATTGAGTCAGCATCCGTGCGATTGTGAAATTCGGGGATCCCGGCATGCAGGGATCGGAGCGGGAGGCACGAGAGCCCACACGGGCAGTGCCAATGGCCACCGCTGGCACGCAGGGGCAGCAGAGAAAGCAGACTGCCCAGCCTCTGCCCTGAGATAGGGACCCCAATTCCCTGCTCCCCTCCTGGCAGGGGATCCCTGCAGCCACACCTTTAACAGGGCAGACACACCCCCGGGCTGGAGCCCATCCTGGGGCCAGCACCACACAGAGCCCGCACTGTGGGGCAGCAGCCACCACCCTGCCCCACAGCCAGGCCAGCAGGAACACCAGCAGGCTCCTTCCTGGGGAAGGCAGTGCAATCACCAACATAAAGGAAATGCTTTTCACCAGAGTCATAACGGCCCACAGAGGCATGATTAGCTTTGCGTGCTGAAGAAAAGCAGGGGGATGAAACGCTGGGACAAAAAAAAACCAAAATAAACCAAAACAAAGATACAGAGTAGTAAGCACAGACTTGAAATTCCATTCCTGTGGGCTTTATAGTGCTTTAAAAATATTAAAAAATTAAGAGATGGTGTTCCATTGGTCAGGACAATTTTATTTTGAGGTTACGTTCCTTGCAAAGGGGTAAGTTCCATTATGAATTAAAAAAAAAAAAGAGGTCAATATTAAAGAAAATTGGTTTATTGTAAACAAAGTATAAAGTACAACATAAGAAATGTGCAAATCTTTAAAGTAGTCACAAAAAGCAGATCTAATACACTATTTTCAAACCATTCACTTTCTGATATGTGTCCTCAACATAATATGATAAAATACAAATAGTGAAAATTGATGCATTGTCACAAAAGCTGGTTTAAATTCTAGGCTGGTGTCTTTGCTGCCTTGTTTTCCACTTTGAATCACAACTTTCTAATTTAATACAATATATAATATATCCCTTTCAATTTTAGCATCAACTGCCTTTCAAAGAATAACACAATCAAGAAGCCTAAGATTCTTGGTTTTCTTCTTTAATCAACCAGAGCAGTTTACAGCTACCAAGTTTGTCTTCAAGGTGCCCCGTTATCCGCTCATGCCGAGCGCAGTGGGAAGGTGGAAAGGAACCCATAAGCAACACAAAAGCAGAAGCATCATGCGATGCCCAGGTACAACCAGCTGTAACAATCACAAAGCTTGAGAAGCAGCTGGGAAAACATTGCAAAGCTAATAACGATTCGGAAATGTTCCTGCCCTTTGGCTGCCCATGCACTGCCCCTGCATGCCCATCCCAAGCTCCTCTGGACACAGCAGTGTAAAGGTGGGTGTGTTAACCACCCCATGCACAAGGAGATGTCCAAAATCTCCAGGAGTCTGGCACCAAATCATCAATTATGAGGGGGCTGGAGAACGGTTAGAAGAAAAAGACTCCTACCAAGCAAAGGTGGCAGAAGTAGCAAAACAGATTTAAGCAGGTAGGGTCTGGGCTTTCAAGCCTGTGCCTGTACATTGCTGCTGTCCTTGTCTGTGCCTACTGAAGATGGACAACTGACAGCTAAAACTGGAGCTGGTCTCAGGCATGAGCAGCAAGCCCTAAGAAACACTTGCACAGGACTGGATCTAGAGCATACACAAGTGATTTGCAAAATTCAAAACTGGCACAATGTGGCTGCTCTGCTCTAGAGCCTTCCCTTCCTTTCTCTCCTCACCAGTGCAAAAGACACCCGCTACTCCAGTCAGCCACTGACCGGTTCTCCCAGCAACATTTTTTGTGACCGAGTGCAGGCTGCCTTCGCCTCTCTGTACTGCTGTCAGCAGCCAGTGCGGGAGCACCACAGACCGGGAGGAAAAGCCTTTTTTCAGCCAGCCTATCCCAGCAACAACAGTTAATTCCACCGTCTGCAGCTCCAGTCCTTTCACTGGGCGGTGGCAGACGCTGGCGGCACGGCTCCGTCGCTGAGCTTGCTCACCTCCATCTGCCAGTTTGGTAATTTCTTTGCCGACAAGTGGCGCCGCGCGTGCTTCGTGAGGTGGTCGCTGCGCATGAAGCGCCGCTCGCACATCGGGCACGCAAACTTCTTCTCGCCGGTGTGCGTCCTGCGGTGCCGGGACAGTTCATCAGAGCGAGCAAACCTCCTCTCACAGCCCTTCCAACTGCAACTGAACGGCTTTTCTCCTACAAGGGAGGAAATTACAGAGGAAAAAACCCAGTGAGTACTGAGCAATAAACAGTGCTGCCTAAACTGGCAGGATTTCACTTAATTGGCAGGAAAGTTTCTATTAAGGCAGCTGAGCCAAAAATCTATTTATTATACAGACAAAATGTGGAAAATTGTTTATATACTAATATTTAAGCATGCAGACTCACTATCTGAAAGGCTAAGTAGTATCAGTGAGGGTTAAAGGATCAAAAAGGGTTAAAGGTTAAAAATTCCCCGGAACCACATTGTTTGAAATGCTCTTCGCATCTCAAGACAGCTGATTTTAACACTCAGCTCCAAGTAAACTGCGGATAATGATGACTCAGCATGCCCAAAATTCCCCTCTGAAGCACTGCCTGCAATGATGCTTTATGTAACTGAGCCTGTGTGAAAATACATGGAACTCCTTCTGCTACTGCAGTTAAGGGCTGAACCTGGAGAAGTTACTCTGGAACAACCAAGGCAGGGATAGTTTGCAGTGGATTCTCACATCCTCTCATAAAACAATCTCCAAGTTTTACCCTCTTCTGGCAAAGGCATTCCTGAGAAAAAGCCTACTAAGGCACCTTTAACTCTGGAAAGCATGTTCCACATTGGGCAAGGCCTTGCTTCCAGAGATGCATTACTGAGCACCTCCTGACACAAAGCGAGTCCAGCACAAAGTGCTGAGTCAACTTCCCTTGGGGAAATTCCCGTCAGAGATTAGGCAGCATTATAATGCACACTGGCAAAAAAAGTATTTCACTGCTGGCCCACAATTTGCTCAATAAACAGATCCAGAAATCGCTACAACTATAACAAGCTGTATATACAACCAGAGTTTTTCTACATTAGGTTTTAACACGCAGCAGCAGTAACCAACCTGTGTGTGTTCTGACATGAGCCTTCAAATGGGAGCTCTTGAAGTACGTTTTCCCACATCCTGGGTAGCCGCAAATGTGACTTCTTATTCTTGAAGAATCAGCCTGAGGAGTGGTTTTTGCTGTAGAAGGTACAAAGCCAGGAGCAGGGGCAATGGGAGAGAGTCTCGTGCCATTTGGACTTACAATGGGAGCCTTTGTGCCCTGCACAACGGGCTGGGGCACAACAAACATGACAGCACCTTTGGGAACCTGGGTGCCCATGAAGACCATGGGCTGGCAGAGAGCTGGCTGCTGGCTCGGGGCGGCGCTGGGCACCACGGCCGTCACAACGTTGTTGTTTGTGGGCAGTGGCACCATCTGGCAAATCACTGGCACAGGGGGGGCCCCGCTGCCTCGGGCAGGGGACAGCGGTGCTGCCACCGCTGGCTGCTCGGCTGGTTCAGGGACAGACTCCTCCTTGCTCACCGAGGGCTTTGCCGAGGGCACGGGACCAGCAGCTGGCTCTGCAGTTCTTCCTTCTGCCACTGACAGTCCGCTGGGCTCAGCGCTGGCTGCACTCGGTGCCACGGCAGAGCACAGCGAGGGCTCTTCCTTGGCGCTCTGTTTCCTGTTTGTTTCCCCCCAAGCACTGTCCTGGAATTTGAGCACACTGGCCGTTCTCACAGGGCAGGTTTTGTGATCACAGAGCTGGGCATCAGCCGTGTGCCGGATAACACTTGTCACTCGAGCCTTCAGAGGCCGGGCCGCTGGAGACCGCTCCGCTTCTCTCCGGGGTGTGGCCAGAGGAGGCTTGGCAGCCTCGGGCAGCGCCTTGCCGAGCGGATGGATCACCTGCGACATCTCCAAGTCCGAAGGGCTGTAGGGAGGGGTCAGGCACTGTGAGGGAGACAGGGACACAGTAAGGGGGGGTGCTAACAGGACATCACCGCATTAATCGTTACAAACAAGCTTAATTGTTAAAAACAAGCACACAAACACAAACTGGAAAACTTACAAATGCTGGTATTGCATTGAAGTCTGCTGCTCCAGGAAGCAAAGCCTCGTCACTTTCTTCTGACACGTCAGATGCAGGAGTTATAGGTCTCATTTCTGCATGCCTCTTGAGATCTGATTTCCAGTTACAACTCATAGAAATAAGGGCTTCTACAGCCTCATAATCACTTTTTTCAGGTGTATTGTTCCAGAAATACCTCATATCTCTCTGTTTTTCAGTCATCATCTCCATTTCTTACTCCTGTTTTGGTTAGAGGAAAAAAAAAAAAGAAGGAAATTTTAAATCTGAGGCTAAGTTTGAGTATTTTGCAGCTGCTTGTAAAAAGGCATTGCTAAAAACAAACAGGGCAACCTGTGCAAGATAAATACACTTAATGTACCTGTATTTTCCTGCCTTCTTCCTTATTTATGTAATATTTTTCTGAAGTTGTTAGCAAGGAAATCTGGCCATCCGATGAAAATTATAGTTACTTGAGACAAAAGAACTACTCTGGATCTTAAGTATGCTAAAGTTATTCTACGCTGCAAAGGCTGTGTCTGAGAACTTAGAAAAAACTTCCCACCCCCCAAAAAAAACTAAATCAGAGCTTCCTCACCATCCCACCCTCCTTCTATTTTTGCTTTGGAATCACACAGCCCTCAGGATTGTACTTATTTTGGCACATGAGAAAGGACCGCATTGGGGCTGATTCACATTTTCTTCGAAAGGTATTAGCAACAAAAAAAAAAAAAACGTTCCAGAAAATACTCAGAGGATCTCTCTCTCTCTCACACACACGTAGGTGCCAGGGAAATCACCTGCCTGCAGAGCCGAGCCGCCCGCACACTCAGCGCGCCCACAGCCCGCTCCGTGCGCTCCCGGCCCGGCCCTCACGCAGGGCTGTGGGCGGGGCTCAGCGCGGGCCCCGCCCCCGGCTGTTGGGCGCGCGCCACCCTCACCTCAGCGCACCCCGCCGGCCGCCCCCGCGCGCGCCGCCCCCGCCCTGCCCTATTGGTTCCCCCGGAGCCGCGCCGGGCGCCCATTGGCCCGCACCGAGCAGGGCGCGGCCCGGGGCGGGGCACCTGAACAAAGCGTGATCGGGCGCCGCCGCGCGCCGACCTTTCCCCCAGTTCCCCCGCGCGGCGCCCCCGCCTCCGGCGCGCGGCGGCGGCCGGCTGTGAGGGAGGGAGGCAGGGCGGGGGAAGGAGCCCGGGCGGGAGGAGCCGTCACCGCGGGCGGGGGCCGGGCTGGGGTCAGCGCCGCCACACCCGACGCCTCCCGCCGCGGGGGAAGGGAAGCGGAGCGAAGCGGCGACCCTGCGGGGAGCGGGTTACGGGGGCGACGGCCGGCTGTTCCCGCGGCGCCGCGCCGCTTCCCTGCCGCCGCGCCAACCATCCCGCGTGGCGCCGGGATCCCCCCGGCTTTCTCCTCCTCCCTCACCGCTGCCACTTGGTACATGCAGCCGCCGAGGCCAGCGCCCGCACCCGGTCGGGAACGCAGGCACAAGGGGCTGCACGGCGCCGGACCGGCGCTGCCAACAGGTTCTCGGCGGCTTCTGTCCCTCCCGCGGCTTCCCTCGCCGGCCGGCCCCGCGGAGGGCTCCCCACGCGGGCGGCGCTCCCACAGCCCGCCCCAGCACTCCCAGTCCCCCGCCGCGACTCAGCCCCTCCAGCCGCTGCCCCAGCCCGACCTCCCGCCCGCTGTCCCTGCTACCGAGGGTCGCCCCCGCACGTGCCCCGGGGATCCCCGTGCCGCATCACCCCCGGGGACTCCCTCCGTCCCAGCCGCCCCGACCCCCGGGATGCCCGGTTCGCTCACCGGAGGAGCCGAGCCCGCCCCGAGGTGCCGCCGCCGCTCTCCCGGTTTTCCTCTTTTTGTTCGCCGCTCCCCACTCGGGCGGCGGCGCCCCCGGGCCCGCGCGCGGGGGGGTGGGCGGGGCCTCGGCCGCCCGGGCCGCGCGTGATCGGCGGCCGCGCGGCGGCGTGGCCGGAGTGTCAGCGCGGCGTGTCCCCGCCGGCGGCTGAGTCAGGGCGGCCGCCCCCGCCCCTCCTGCCGCGCCGTGCCCTTCCCTCCCCTCCCCGGCATCCGTGTGGGAGCGGCGGGGGCGGCCCGGCGCTTCCTCCTGCATGAGGTCACACGGCGGCGGGGGAGGGAGCAGCCTCCCCGCTGCGGCCCCCGCTCCCCGCAGGGCTGAGGTGAAGCGGGGCCGCGGGCGGGGGGAGAGCGGCGCGGTCGTTCCGACCTCCTCGGGCCTCTCTGGCCCATCGCCGCGGCTGGGCGCGCCCGCGGGACCGCTGCTGTGTCCCGGCAGCACCCTCGGGCTGGGGGAGTCGCTGCCACGCGTCGGGACCAGCCCGGTGTGCAGCATGTCCGTGTCAGCCCCGGGCGGTCCGCGGCAGGCGCGGTCTGAGGAGAGCCCGGGCAGGCCTCGCCCGCTGCCGCCCGGCCGGCTCGGGAGCGGCCGCGGCTCGGCCGGGTCACTGCGTTACCCCGCAGAGCCGTGCGATCTGCTCTGCTCTATGCGGGGATTAGGGCGGGCTCTTTCTCCCGTCAGAAAACTGTAATGAAAGTTGAAAGAGCGACTGTGTGTGGCCAGGACCTGAGAAGCCAGGTCCAGGCCAGGCTGCAGCTGTGACTGGTGTTGGGCTCTGGAAATGCTATTGATGCGTCGTTGTGGTTCAGTTTCTTTCCTCCTGCTTATTTAGCCTCACTTATGAGATTTACCCTCCTTCTCCTAAGCAGTCTAGCATCATTTGGTGAGAGCATTTTCCTTTTCTTTTTTTCTTTTCTTTCTGACACCTTCTTTGCCGCAGTCTTCCACAGTAAGACCAGTTATCCTCAGGGCCTCCTGAGCTGGTAGACAGGGACAGGGAGCATATTGGACACCCTGTAATCCAGGAGGAAGCAGTCAGAAACCTGCTGTGCCACTTAGATGCTTACAGGTCCGTGGGACTGGATTGAAAGCATCCTGGGGTGATGAGGGAGCCAAGCCCCTCTTCATCATTTATGTCCTGGCTAACCAGGGAGGTCCCACATGCCTGGGAGCTGGCCAGTGTGACACCCATCCGCAGGAAGGGCCAGAAGGTGGATCCAGAGAACTGCAGGCCTGTCACTAACCTCAGTGCCCAGCAAGGTTATGAACCAGATCCTCTTGAGTGCAGTCACTTGGCACATACAAGACAACCACGGGATCAGTCCCAGCCAGGATAGTTTAGGGAAGTCAGGTCCTGCCTTACCAACCTGATTGCCATTTTATGACCAGGTGATCTGCCTGGTAGATGAGGGGAAGGTTGTGGGTGTAGTCTACCCATAGAATACTTCTGAAAAAGCTGGCAGCCCATGGCTTGGAGAGGCAAACTCTTCACTGGGTTGAAAACTGGCTGGATGGCCAGAGAGTGGTGGTGAATGGTGCTACATCCATTTGGCATCCAGTCACCACCAGTGGTGTCCCCCAGGGATGAGTGTTGGGCCCAGTCCTGTTTCTTGTCTTCACTGATGATCTCAATAAGGGGATCCAGTGCATTTGTGGATGGCACCAAGTTGGGTGGGTGTTGGTCTGCTCTGCAGTAGGAATTCTCTGCAGGGGGATCTGGACAAGCTGAATCAGTGGCCCAAAGCCAGTGGTAGGAGGTTCAATAAGGAGAATTGCTCAGTCCTGCATTTTTGTCTGTATAACCCCATGCAGCACTACCTGCTGTGGGCAGAGGGTCTGGAAAGCTGCGCAGAAGAAAAGGACCTGGGGGTGCTGCTCAACATCTACTGAACATCACCCAGTGTGTGTGCCCAGGTGGCCGAGAAGGCCAATGGCATCCTGGCCTGTATCAGCAATAGCGTGGCCAGCAGGAGCAGGGCAGTGACCCTCCCCATGTGCTCAGTGCTGGTGAGGCCACACCTTGGGTGCTGTGTCCAGTTCAAGGCCCCTCAACTCCAGCAGGACCTGGAGGTGCTGGAGAGAGTCCAAAGAAGGACGGCTGAGCTGGTGTAGGGTCTGGAGCACCACTCTTGTGAGGAGCAGCTGAGGGGTGTTCAGCCTGGAGAAAAGGAGGCTTGGGGGTGACCTTATCACTCTCTAACTCCGACTAGAGGTTGTAGCCAGATTTAGCTCTTTTCCCAGACAACAAGCAACTGAATGAAAAGACAGCCTCAGGCTGCCTCAGGGACAGCTTAGGCCAGACATTAGGAGGAATTTCTTCACATAAAGGGTGATTAGACACTGAAATGGGCTGCCCAGGGAGGTCCTGGAGTCATCATTCCTGGGATGTTTAAGGAAAGATTGGAGGTGGCACTCAGTGCTGTGATCCAGTTGGCATTGGTGGTGTTCAGTCAAAGGTCTCAGATGCCTTTTCAAACCTAATTGTTCTGTCATTATGTCATTCTTCATGTCCTGTCCTTCCTCTTTTCAATGGTGTCATGATCCTCTTCATTCTGCTTAATTCTTCCCCATGTCAGCCAATCCCAATTGGCAGAAGGGGTCTGACAGCAGGTGATGTGTTCCTGTAACTTGCTGGAAAGCAAGGAAAAAAGAAACACCTGTCCCAGAGAGTTTAGTTATGCCTGAAAGAGGACAAAAACAAAACCAAAACAAAACAAAAAACCAAAACAAAAAAACACCAAAACCAACCTGAAAGAAATGAGCAGTTTCTTCAGCCTGAAAGTAGAAAAAGGATATAAATATTGCAAAACATGACCATAGATGTAAGTAATTTAAACTAATACTTAATCATTTCACAGACATGTATTGACAAAAAAGTGGTAATTTTATTCCCAGGAATACACTTTTTTAATAGATATATTGCTTTAATTCCAATATTTCAACTGATACATTGTAGAGATGGAATCTCTATTGGCTTCACAGCGGTACCCCAGACACACCTGATAGGTTGTGCTCTCCTTCTGTGCCCCCTTGCACCAGGCTGCCAGTGGTGGGATCCCTTTCTCCTTGCTCCTACAGCTGCCACAATTGGCTCCTGTAGGGAAACATGCCTTAGAGAGAAATCTGCATCTCCCATCTCCTCTCTCTGTTTGCAGCCTGGGTGTCTGCCTGACTTTCTGACAGATTTTATAAGATCCCTGCAGTACCTGCAGGGAAACAGACTGGCTTGACTGCCTTATCTAGAGGGAATTCCCAGAAGAGAATTCACTGCAGGATGATCCAAACTCCTTTCACTTATAGTAATAAACAGTTTTTTACAAATTACCCTATTGGATCCCACATCTCTGGGTGGAGAAATGAGAAAGTGTGTTTACTGTGTGCTAAACACTGAAACCAACAGGGAAAAAATGCTGATAAAATGTTGCTTGGCTCCCAGAACAGGCTGTCCTTTGCCAGAAGGTGCTACTGTCACACAAGGCACAGCTGGGGAGAGAGCTCCTGCCTCACCAGTGCATCTGCCCTGGCTCAAATAAAGGTGGTGGAACAAATACTCAATAGTTCTTGGTGAAATTCTGTGTTTGTTGTTTATGGCAAGTTCTGCCATAGTGGTTGTGATTGTAAGTGGTTTTATTTAAAACATTCCAAAATCTCATTTGAAACAAATTATTGCCACTAAAATGAAATCTGTAAAAGTTGCACCAGCCAACATGATAAATTCACTCACAAAACTAATAGTTTCTCTGTACATTCAGCAGGAAATTGTCACTTTTTCACCCTTACTTGTATGTAATACATATATACAAATATTTTACTGATACAGTTGGGACCTTAGTGTTAAAAATCTAGTTTCCAACATGTACAGAAGATCTTTAACATGAACTACTGTCACCATTTTTAGTTTGCTTGCTGTGGCAATGTGTTAAAGGTGTGTGCTGGACTGTTGGAAGGAGTTACAGTGATCCTGCAGTAACGTTCTATAAGTAAAGTGCTCTTTGGAGGGAATACAATTACTTTCATATAAAATGGAAAGGTGAAATTAGCATAGTTATGTTTAATCTTGATCATGTCCATTTCAGATTTGTCATAAGGGTGACTTTCAGCTTTGTAAATACTCTGGAGTTTTGGCCATATCTCTTTGTTTATGTGACGTGAAGTAAATTATGGTCCAGCACTGACAGCTATTGCTCCACTCTGCTGTGGTGTGACTTAGAGAAAATAAAGGGCTGACCTGCAATGGCAGCTCCTGCTTCAGGTGGCCTGTTCTGTTTTGTTCTCTTCCCACTCTTACTTCTCCCTCCCCTGTCCTTGCTTTACCTCCTTGCCCATGCTCCTGTTGGCTTCCTAGTAAGCCATTTCAGGTCTTTGTTGCAGTGGGTGCTGTGGGACTGCCCTTGGCAGCCCTTTCAGCAGTGATTCTCCACAGGTCCTCTCGGCTTGCCTGTCCCAGCTGCCAATCTCATGTGCCCCTGGCACAGACAGTGTTTCCTAATGCCCTTTAATGTACCTTCCTTTCCATGATGTCTGTACTGCTTTTGCTCCATGAAAGCCTCTCCCTGTGGCCTTTCTCAGTAAGCTGCACTTGCCAGAGCCTGCTCTGCATCACTTATGGCCATTCAGATCCTGCTGTCTCCTCCACCATTTCTGGATCCTCCTTAAAGTATTCCTCCTCCACTGACACCTCCAGCCACTGGTGTTTCCAGCCCTGCTTCCCCAACTGCCCTCTTTGCTTCTTTAAAACAGCTTCTTTCAGCTTTAATTTCCAGAGCAGCCCTCTGCAGCCACGCCTCTCTTCAGTCTGCTTGTCTGGTTACTCAGAAGCCTCTTGCTCATTCTCCCGTGTGAGAGATTCTTCTCACCCTTGGGCTCTGTTCCCACCATGTCAATGCTTGCCTGCTGCTGCTGTCATCCAGGTGCAGGGCCCTGCAAGTTTTGCATTGAGCACTGGCCAGCTGCAGTCAAAATACACAGAAAGACTGGGGTTGGACTGGTAGGTCAAAAACCTATTTCATTTCCCCTCCTTTAGGTCAGATCTTCAGATGAGTTCTGGGTTTGGCAGGGAGTATGGGCTCTGAAAAAGAGACTGCTTGGTGGTGTGGGGGATCGGGATGCAGATGGGGTGAAGGACTTGGTGAGAAGGTGGAGAGGGGGTTTGCTGTCCCTGTCCTCCACAAGCAGGCTCGACTGTCATCTCAGTGGCATGTCCTGTAGCTGTGCTGGTAGCAGCTGGCCTTGGCTCAGGAAAGAGCAGTCCTCAGAAGTGAGGAGACTTATCTGTTCCTTGGCTCCCACAGTCCACAGGAGCTTTGTGTCCCCTCAGAGACCTCCGGTCCCTTCTAACTGCACAGTCAGGAGTCCTGTGTGTGTGTTCATACGCTGTACGTTCTCCCCCTGCTCTGTGCTCTGCCTTTGAATACAGAGCAGAGCTGTCAAAGCCACCTCTCCCAAAAATAATCTCTTGCTTCAGAGGCTGGAAAATGTGACAGCTCATTTTCATATGCAGAACGATGCAGTGGGTGTCTGAAAGCAGCTGAGGCTGAGGGGGTGGCCAGGGAAAGGCAGCTCTGAAATGGCAGCTGGGGAACATGAGAGGAAGGACGGAAGGAAGGGAGCAAATGAAGAACAGGGAGGGGGCGGAAGGAGGGCTGGAGGCAGCAGACAGCAAGTCCAGGGCATGAGAGGGCTGTACAGTGTGGGGCTGTTCTATTTTCCCTGTCTTCTACTGTTCCTGTTCAGTTATTGAATTAGAAAAGTATCTCTGCTGCTACTGACAGCAATTGCCAAGCTTGATATATCAGATAACTGGGGAGAGGGAGCATACAGTCAGCAACAAGACAGCTTGGTGCTTTTTTCATCTCCTTTTTCCTTCATGCCCCATTTTCCTCACATATCCTAACCTTAAGAAAAATCTGCTTCATCCTGGTTCTTCAATTGTTTGTTGGAGTACTGAGTGAAAAACAGAACTTGTCATTAAGATTTCAGTTTATGGGTTTTACTTTGCTTTACCAGTCTGATTGCCAGATGGAGCAAATCCTGTTTGCCTGGCAGTGCCATGTTCCTCCCCAGCTCTATGTGATACTCACCCCGGTTTTTGTGTACGTGCATTTTACAGATTATTGCTCATGGCCCTTTGTCTCTGGAGCATTTGTGGCTGTGCCTGAGTCACTGCAGCTCCAGTCCTGCTGTGTCTGCTCAGTGGAAGGCTTCAGAGGCTGTCAGCAGTGTTGACGTTTGCACTGCTGCCATAGGAGACAGCCTCGTGGGGTCAGGGGAAACCTCAAACATCCCTAGTGAAGCCAAAGGGCAGGTGAGAGAAACTTCTTTTTTGGCAAGTGAGCTGTTTCCAGTGAAGTTGATCTTCTCTGGCAGCACTGGAAGCAGCTAAAGGATCACTGTCAATTCACAAGTATTTTCCATTCAGTTTTCCAGAGAAGCTGGGGATGTGGTTTTATGCCACCCAGGAGGAAATGTGTATTTCTTTAGGAAGATATTTAGGATTTTGACTGTTAAGCACTTGCTGGTTATTATGTATGCCTCTTACACTATATCTCAAATTTAAATTTAAAAAAGGCCCACTTATCCATCCTTCAGGTCATAGAATGGTTTGAGATGAAAGGGACCTTAAAGATCATCTGGTTCCAGCTTCCCTGCCACAGGCAGGGACACCTTCCACTAGACCAGGTTGCTCAAAGCCCCATCCAGCCTGGCTGTGAACACTTCCAGAGACAGAGTACCTTATTTTTCTGAGTGAGAAGCTAAATTGTCATGGCATTGGGACAATAAATTAGCGAAGAGAATTGGGAACGCAGCCAGTAATTTACTGGCCAGCTTTGTAACTGGTCTAGGGGCTGAGGCTGAGTCAGGTGAAACTACAGTCTCCTGAATCTCACCCCTCACTTAAGAAAAACAGCTTTGTTATCTGTGGCTTATCTTGGCTTTGGCATGCAAAATTAAGAAGGTGTTTTAAGTTGTTCCTTTATCCTAAGATCTTTGATTTCTACCTACAAATAAGCAAGAGTCATTTTCAACTTCTCATGACAGGACATCAAGACTGTAGGATAGATGGCTATTTTAGTCAGCACAGAAAGAAGCCAGGTAAGTAAATGATTGCTTCAATGCATCCTAAAAATTGTGAGAGGTTTTATACTCAAGTGTTTCAGTGCAGGATTAGGTTGTATGCCAACAAGAACTTTCCTTGGGTCCTGTGGCTGTGTTCCTTCTGAGGACACTGAGCAGGATGGTTGGTCCTGTACAGCTACAGCCCTGCTTCCATCTGTCTTTTTGGAAGGTCAACCAAAACAGGAGTCTGGTCAGCTCAAACCAGCCAAGTCACATATTCACTGGGTGCCTTGACCCAAGAAATCCTGGGAATCCAGCGGCAATCAGGAATTAATATTGGAATGATTTGTTGATTCTTTCAGTGCCTCCTATTTCACTTCCCATGGTGTGACCATGTGTTTATTTTTGTTTAGTATCTTGTGTGATCTTTCTTCACTTGTGCAATGCTGGTTGGGTTTGTTGATACTTCCAGTGAAGTGCAACACTGCTGTGTCACATGGAGTTTGTCATTTCACAACAATATAGGTATCTTTGGAGGCTGTGGAAGAGTGTGGCAAAGTGGCATTGCTTTTTTTGCAGACAGAGCTTGGAAAATATCAGAAAACACAACAGAGAATGTTTTCTGCTTGAGAGGATAACATACAGGTCTGTGCATTCCACCACTTGGAAAGGTATATTTAATATATTTCGAGTTCGTCATGATTCATTTAACTATTCAGTGTAAAACTTAACTGATCAATTTGAATTTGTGCTGCCAAAATCAGATACTTAGAAGCTGAACTGTCAGCCAATAAAGTGAGAAGCAGACAGCCTGTAAATGTTGCAGAATAAGCTTGTGTAGCTAACAAAGCCACCTGTTCCTGCTATGATCAAATAAATGTTTTTCCCAATGGAGGTGTTAGATACACATTTGTGTCCTTTTCCTACCAAAATACAATTTACTTGTTACACTGTGGCCTAAAGGCTGCTGCAATTTAAAATTATCTGATGGGCTAAATCCTAAATTACCGTCATAAAGCTATGAAGGAGATGAGGTGGTGGTGGTGGTATGGGACATAGCACTATAATATGAAAGTCAGCAGGGACACTTTGCCTTTCCTCCTAACACAGGTAACTGCCTTTCCATACCTCCCACTATAGGTATTGTCCTGGTTTTGGCTGGTATAGAGTTAATTTTCTTCCCAGTAGCTGGTACAGTGCTGTGTTATGGATTCAGTATGAGAATAACATTGATAACATGCTGATGTTTTAGTTGTTGTTAAATAGTGCTTCCCCTAAGTCAAGGACTTCTCAGTTTCCCGTGCTCTGCCTGTGAGGAGCTGCACAGAAGCCTGGAGGGAGCACAGCCAGGACAGCTGAACCAAGCTGGCCAAAGGGATATTCCAGACCATGGAATGTCATCCCCAGGTCCCCACACCATGTGGGTGTGGAATAAGGGGTGGAGAAGGTGCTGGCATTGGCTGCAGTAGAGTTCATTTTCTTTGTGGTAGCAGGTTTGGGCCTGTGTTTGGGATTTGTCCTGAAAACAGTGTTGATAACAGAGGAACAGAGTGATAATTTTCATTATCACTGAGCAGCACTAATACAGAGTCAAAGCCTTTTCTGCTTCTCACCTCATCCCCCCAGTGAGGAGGCTGGAGGAGGATAAGGAGCTGGGATATCTGATCCCAGGTATATATCCCAGAGGGATATCCCACATCCTATGGCATCATGCTCAGCATATAAACCTGGGGGAAGAAGAAGGAAGGGGAGGGTGTTTGGGGCAATGATGTTTGTCTTCTGAAGTCACCATTACATGTGATGGAGCCCTGCTTTCCTAAGGATGGCTGAACACCTGGCTGTCCAGGGGAGGGGTGAATGAATTCCAGATTCCTTGGTTTGCTTTGTTTGTGTTCCTATTGGACTCTCTTTGTCTCAGTCCATGAATTTTCTCATTTTTCTGATTTCCACTGCCAGGGAATAAGCAGTGGCTGTGTAATGCTGTAATGCTTGCAGGGTTTTAGCCATGACACATATTCTGATAGAAGTCATGGGATCTAAGGATCTTCTTTCCTTTCAATCTACCTTTAATTATTTTTGAACAATTGACTAATTTAATCTTCATATGACAAATGAGATAGAGATGTTAATAGCTCCCACAGTGTTAATTTATGAATGTGATACCTGAACCCACTGTCTTAGTTTATATTCAAACAAACAATCTCTAGATAGGAAAATTAAAGTGAAAAAGGGCAGGTAGTATGTCCTTCATCTGCTACAGACTAAACTGCATCCAGTTTGGCCCCCTGCAGCCAATACACTCCTTGTACTGTCAGCAGGCCCTGAGCTCTCCCATGTCCTGCTGCTGTCTCTTGCCAAATTCCTGGCTCACATACCACACCCTTGGCATCATGGTACAAAACACATCACTGACACACTGTTAAGCCACCCACTTGCAATTAGTAATTGATTTCCTTATTTTTCTTAAGATTTCACAGGAATTAAGGCAAGGGGCACACTTGTGAGACCCGTGGAGATCAAGGCCTTGTGTTTCATTTAAAGAGACATCATAAGACCCACACCTTTGCTGCTCACATAGTCCCTTAGCAGCAATATAAGGACTAAGCAATTCTACTTTAAATCTTTTGAACAATTCTGAAAGCCAGCTTGGATGTTCCTCAGTGCAGGTATCTCCACCATGAGCTCAGACTGGCATGTGGGGCTGCAAGGAGATAGATCTCTCTTTATTCTCCAAATGCACAATGTGCAGGGACGGTGTTGGCTTGGTCAGAGACTTCAGGGAGGGAACTGCTGTCAGTGAGGTTGCCCTCATGACCAGAAAAACTTGCCCAAAGATATTGATCAGCCTGCAAGATCCCAGGTGTAGCTAGAGATTGTGCAGGTTATACACAATGTGCACATGTGCCTGCATACCAAACCCTGTGTGGCAGCAGGCTGCCAGCATCCATCTGCTCCCTGAATTCTCCTCTCTGTGTCTCACTTGGCTCTTGCAGCTCAGTTTTGGGGACACACACTTCATTCCTGCAGCTCTGCATGGGACATTTGTACTTTGGTCTTGCAGCTCACTGTTGGAGAGTCACCTCTGTCCCACAGCTCATCCTTGGTCCTACAGACATTCACTCTGTGGGAGCCACAGTATCCTGGTTTTGGCTGGTATAATTTTCTTCTCAGGAGCTGGTACAGTCCTGTGTTTTCAATTTAGGATAAGAATAATGTTGATAACACACTGATGGTTTAGTTGTTGCTAGTGGGGCTCGCCAAAAATCAAGGGTTTTTCAGCTTTCTGTGTTCTGCTAATGAGGAGTTGCACAAGAAGCAGTAGGGAGCATAGGACAGCTGACCTGAACTGGCCAAGGGGATATTCCATACCATGGAATACCATGTTTGGTACATAAACTGTGGGGAATTGTCTGGAATCTGCCAGTCACTGCCTGGGAATGGGATGGGATGAGTATTGGACAGGGGTGGTAAGCAGTTGCACTATGATCACTTGTCTTTCTTGGGTTTATTTATAGCTCTTTTTGTTCCCTCCCTTTTCATTATATTTTTTTATTAATTTATTTTATTTTATTTTATTTCAATTATTAAACTGTTGTTATCTCAACTAATGGGTTTTACCTTTTTTTCCAATTCTCTTCCTCATCCCATGGGGTGGAGGGTGCAGTGAACAAACAGCTACATGGTCTTTAGTTGCCAGCTGAGGTTAAACCACAACAACAGTAAGAAGAAAAGGGACAGTATGAGCCTCATTTGAGGTGACATGCACAGTGGCATCCTGACCTAATGGAAGCTTTTCTAGAAGAGGGCACTGTCTTGTCTGTAGTAGAGAGGATATATTTTTCCCACTGGATCTGTGGTGCAGACTGAGTCCATGTAGCTGGTTATGGTACCCACAACTCTGCAGGGCCTGTGAGTGATGTGTTGGCATTAAAGGGCTGGCAAGCAGCCTTCTAAAGACCTCATCAATCTGAGTCTGCCTATGACTGCTGTTGCCCTGGTCCAAAGTCTCCTCTCCACGAGGGGAAGAAGGTCAGTGTCTGAAAGGGTGTAGATATGTAGTCATGTGTCTGTTACAAAACAGCCGTGGAAGGCTCCTGAGCATGGAGAGTACACAGGGAAGGCAGGGAGGCCTGGGCAGGTGGGCCTTGTGCTGACATGCTCCCCTTCATCTTCTCTGTAGGTGCAAATCATCTACTGCAAAGGATCCTTGTTGTCAGTAGCAGAGAACTGAGCCAGTTTGCAGTGTTTGACCCTGGGCTCACGGTTGTTCTTGGGTTTCAACAGCAAAGCATATATGTGCCCAGAGTCACTATGGGTCAAAATCATTTAAGATTAGGTGTTTATAACACAAGCATCTGGTTTTATAGCTCTTTTTATCATCAGTGAAGTGCTAAAAAATATAAACTACCAGGTCCAAGCAAGTTATGTTTTTCCCTGATGTGGAATGAACTACATTCTGAGGTCTGTTGACTCCATCTCCCTGATGATAATGGAAACCTGGGCAGCAACCACAGTGGGTGACTCTAGAAAGCAGGTGGGGTGAGGTGGATGCCACCACAAGTGCCCACAAGAGCCATCAGCTGGGCAGAGCAGAGTCCAGCTCCAGCGGGAGCGGGTTCTGGCTGTTTGCTGGCTGTTGGCATGCTGGTGTTACACACACGGCTGCAGCTCAAACATTGCACACACTGCCCTTTGCTGCCAAGAGACCTGGGGAAAAACTGAGGGGACAGAGGACACACTTTTAGTGATGGGCACTCACATTTAGAGAAGGTGGAAAGGCTGAGGGACTTGCAAGGGCACCAAGGAAGCAGAGAAGAAGGTATGGTGTAGCTATTGAGACGGGGCACGTAGAGGAGAGTTTCAGAGCCTGTAGGGAACCAGGCTCTCACAGAGCAGCTGCCTCAGGGAAAGCTTGGTTACCTCTATCCTGCACCAGAAGCCTCCATTTTGCCCCATTCCCCCTGGATGTGCTGCACAGCATGGCAGCTGTCACTTGCAGGTTTGCCCTGGTGAGTGGCTCTGTTCCTCCAGGTTTTCAGGAACGTGCTTGTCCATCATGAATCTCTTCTTTGGTCCCTGGCTCTGTCTCTTTGGGTGAAGCTAAAGGACTGATGTAAAAGGCTTTATGATCCCTTTGGTTTTCAGTCTCATTTTCAGAAGTATATCTTGTACTGAAAAATAATTTTAAAAGTCAGGAGACAGCCTGTGCGTAACTAGCTCCATTCTCCCAGGAGAGAATTGACATTAATTTCTCACTACTTCCAGGAACATTTGGTTTTGTAAAATGGTTTTTTTTCTTTTCTTTCAACATTTTTCTAGCATCTTCCTGATTCTGAGTTAGCTTAAGGTGGGTTTTGCAGGTAAGCTCTATTTCTGCACAAAGAGGATTGGCTGAAAATGGACTGATGTGTTCATTTCCATCACAGACTTTCAGGAAGCCTTTTCACAGGTGCTGTTGAAAAGTCACTGCTTTGCAGTAGTGGAAGGGCAAAATTATTCTTGCAAAATACTGTTTCATCTCCCTTTCTTTTAGGGACTGAAAATTGGACAGAAATGAAGAGGGTGCGATTCTGCAGCTCTTGATGCCAGTGCAATGAACTGTTTAGAGCAAGGACTAAAAAGCAATGGGAGAGAGGTGTCTACCAGAAGAAAGCTTGCATCTAGTTGTTAGTTTCAAGAAGCTAACAAGATGCTTTGGTTAATTTAAAGATGCCTTAGTTAGTTTTGAGAAGTTTTCAGGATGGTTCTGAAGACCATCTTTGTATATTTGATGGCACCAGATGTAAAACCCCCCCCATTACTGATGTTGTAATGTCTGTGTGTGTACATGTGTTTGTTTTGCAGCTAGAACTGTTTTAACTATCAGAAAACTCTTACCGCCCACTCTGTGAAGTCAGGGTCATGCACTCACCAGGAACAGTCTTCAGAGCCCCCCAGAAAAGGGCATTTCCAGCATCAATGTGGGTGTGGGTGGAAGAGAAAGCAGCAAGTGAGGGTCAGGGGGTTCTTGTGCCTGCAAAAGGCTTTGTCAGATAAAGTGGGGCACATTTTCCACACTTTTATTCTGCTTGTGTGTTCAGCCTTCAGCTGCACAAACCTGGATGCACCAGTGGTGGATGTTGCTCTCAGGGGTCCTGCTCACAACCAGTGAGAACTGTTGGGACCAGTGCTGGAACATGAGTGAGAAAAAAAGGAGGAAGGTGGAAGCCCTTTGGGTTCCTTTGTCCTCAGGAAGCTTTGATGTTAACCTCAAATCCAGGTCAGTCTCATGAGACAGTGAATGATCTAAGCTGTAATTTATCTGGAACATGTAATATCCATACAATTCTCCAGAAAGCTTTGCCTGCTGTTTGAGCTTCAGGTTCCCAAGACTTCCTGCTTCTGGTGAAGTCCTTGGAACTCCTGAAGCTGGTGTCACACCTCCTTCTCCTCCACCCCAGTGTTTTGTGTCCTGAGCTGCATTGTCACATATTGTCAGCCTGTCACAGGTTGGGTCTGTTTACTTAGGCTCAGTGAATTAAGAGCTCAGCTGTCATTTAAGAGCAACTGGAGGAGTTGCTGTCATAGAGAAATCAGTGCTGTACCCTTCTGATCAGCACACCCATGGAAGGCAAAGCTGAGACACTAAAGTACATGTATGTGAAATAAAACCATGTCTGGAAAGCATCTCCTAAATTAAAGAAACACAGCATAGCAACCCATGCTGAAGGAAGCTTTTTGGATCCAAAGTAGGATGACACAGGTGATACAGCAAAGACATGTTTTTAGGTGCAGATCTGCAAGTGGGCCTGCATGCACAGACCCCTCTCCTCTCTTTGGGATGGCTGTTATTGGCACAGTATCTGACCAGCCCAAATTCAAGTGGTGTGTGGGTCTGTTTGGTTGCTGAAGAGCTATTTGGCAACTCTGGGTGAATGCCCTTGGATAATCCTGCTGACACTGGGTGTTGGACACCTTGAGGTTTTAGAAACTTTTGGATCAAATTTACTCTTGTTAAATAAACAATGAGTATTGATTAGATCATATGACAACCCAACAGAGCACTATTTCAAATACCACAACTCTCCAGAGTTCATTTTTATGTATTTATATCCTCAGAATGCCTTGAAATGCTCGCTTTGGTCTGTGCTAGATATTTACTTATGAAGCTCCATATACTTTTATGTGCATAGACCTGTGCACACAGGATGATTTTCAAGGCTTCTTAAAGGATTTGCGTACTCACTTTGTTTGTTTTAGTTGAAGACTTGAATCCCTTAGGTGGATTTGAAAATCTTAGCCATAATTCTTTGCTTATCTTAGTATATTGGGGTAAGACCTTTTCCATGTTAAAATAATTTCTAAGTGCTCTTTTCTTGCTGCCATGAAATAAAAATGTGTTTAAGTGGAATTTTAAGAAGCAGTTGTTTTTCTAGACATATTAGTTTATTTTATTCATTTGCTGGCTTTTTTGGGTTTTTTTGGTTGTTGTTTTGGTGTTTGTTTATTTGTTTGGTTGGCTCATTTGCTGGCTTTTTTGGGTTTTTTTTGTTGTTGTTTGTTTGTTTATTTGTTTGGTTGGTTTGTTTGTTTGTTTTTTTACTGAGGAAGCTCTTAAATCACAGTCTGTTTATATTTTGTACTGAGCAGAGTAGCAAAGGGTTTATCTGGACTCAGCCTACACATCCATAAAGGCCTTTTATTATCATTATTGGTACAGCTTAAATGTCCTGGAAAGGTTTTCTGGTGTTAAATCCCTCAGCAGCAGCACAGTTGCATATCTGGCCTCAGATGTGTGTCAGGAGAGCAGCGCACGCAGGCAGGGGCTGGGAGAAGCCAGCCTGCAGAGTGAACAGAGCGCAGTGGGTGAAAGGCTGCCGAGCTGTGCTTGCAGGCGTGCCAGCGGGAGGGCTCGTGCTGCACAGGCAGTTCTGTCCCGGCAGGAAGAGGAAAGCACAGCCTGGCTCGGCGCTGCGGCCCCAGGCACGGCCTTGCTGCGCCGCTCTCCGTGTCTGGCAAGGGGCTGCTTGAGGCCTGGAGGAGCCTCGGCTGCAGGCTGTTCCTTCCATCCATCCATCCATCCATCCATCCATCCATCCATCCATCCATCCATCCATCCATCCATCCATCCATCCTTCCATCCATCCATTACCCCAGTGCCTTCCCAGCTGCTCTGCCACAATAAAATCCCAGCCAGGGCGAGCAGCGGAGGCGGCTGCGGGCAGGGGACACCAGGTCACCAGGCTGTCACCAGGGCTCCCCAGCGCGGTTCCAGGCTGCACAGGGTGAGTGCTGCCTCTCTGAGCTGCCTGGATGGTGGAGATGAGCTGGTGCACTGCGGAGTGCTGGAGCAAGCCCAAGTGTGGGGAAAACCAGCCCATCCCCAGACCTGACCTGGATGTTGTTGCCAATCTTTTGGATGGCAATCTGTTGGGTTGGATTTCTAGTTTAGGGCAACATTTTCCTCTTTCACTCCCAGCAAGGAGAGGATTTCATTGAGAGTAACATGTCAAAATAAACACAACTTGGGAATTTGCTTATTCTCAGAGTGAGCAAGGGACTGGCTGTGCTTCAGGCACACCCAAAGGAAGATGCAACTCAATAGTTTTAGACCAGTTTTTAAACATTACTTTGCCTTACTTTGTTAAAATGCTGTGGATCTCAGATTTGGGGTTGCTTGCAAGTGCTGGAAATGGTGCAGGTGTTTTGTTAAAGAAAATACTCACTTGTCCCCAGCAATTTATCAAAGGTTCCCCCCCCTCCCATTTCCTCTCCAGCTCCAAGAACAAGAGCTGACATTTAAGACTCCGAGCCCTGGAAGGACCACATGCCCTGCAGCTGTCCCTGTGATCAAAGGGGCTGAGAACTCCCATGGAGCACCAGCACCTTCTCCTGCTCTCTTTTTTGGTTTTTTTAATTGTAGCCTGACACATGGAGCTGGTGACAGGAGGGGAGGATGTGGCTGTCCCTGCCATGAGTGTAGGGCTCAGCCAGGCTCAGGGTGTGCCTCCTTTCCACACTTGCAGACACACTCTGGTTTGACTCTGGTTGAACAGGAGTGGCCACAGAGCAGGCTGGAGGTGTCAGCCCCATCCCCAGGGCCCTGCTCCCTTAGTGCCTGCGGCAAGAGCAGCCCCATGTTCTGCCAGGGGCATGAGGAGTGGCCAGCAGCTCCTCTCTGCTCCAGGTGAGAGGGCTGAAAGCTCCTACAGCACCTGCAGGGAGTGACAGCTCGTGGCTGCATCCATCATCCTTCAGTTACTCATCTACAGCCCATGCCAGCTCGGGAGAGGCCTGAGGAACACACTGAGTGCCAGTAGCTGGGTGTGCCAGTGCTCATCATGCCTTGGGGGGGATAAGTTGCTTGCAGACAACGAGGCATGAGTGGATGCCGACCCTCTGCCTGCAGGGGCCCCAGCCGGGGTGGGCGGTCAGCGGGACTGCACGGCCCCATGAACAGCACGGCTGAGACCAGAGATCATCACCAGACCCAGAGAGTGCAAGGCATGTGAAGAGCAGCTGCATACACTGTGAAGGCATGAAACCTCGGGGATCTCTTTGTGGGGTTCCCTCCCCAGAGACACCCGCTAAGATGTTGTTGCTGTACCACAATTAAAATACTTAAAGGAGCCAGATGTTTGAAATTCTGCTATGGGAAAGCCGGGGTGGGGACGGTGAGTGTGTGAGTGGTGTGTGTATGGAGTCAGGGAGGCACCTGGCAGTTCAAACTGCCCAGTCTGGGGTGATGTGAGTGAGACTCCCAGAGTGGCTCCCAGATGGACAGAGAAACTTCCTTAACAGTGAGACAGGCATATTATCATGTCATCCTCCTCCTTTGCTGTTTTTCCATGGGCACAGGACAGCCTGTGAACCATCCAAAAGGACCTTTTTGAGATCTGTTGTGAAATCCCACAATCACTGATTTTAAAACATACAAAGAAGCCACATTCATTTAATAAGCTGTCTCTAGTGATCTGTCCTGCCATTTGTAGACAGTACAGACACTCTGTGTGAATTACAGACTAGATACCAAGCCAAATGCTGTGCTTCCATTTGGAGCATTACATTTCTGCTTCTTGCTTTTATCAGTTTGCTCAACTGGGCAATGGAGCCTAGTGCAGAAACTGATTTTTTTTTTGGAAAAAAATAAGCAATCTACTGAATGCTGAAACAATGCCTTCTGACTCGCTGTCAGGGCCTTCAGCTGGTTTGAGTGTAGCTTAGTCCAGACCATGATGCTTTATATGTTATGTGCATGTCCTCAGCTTCACCTTGTGCACCTTACCCGAAACCCTGTTCCTGGGACTTGCAATCATTCATTTGGAATTAAAAATGAAACAAATCACCTTAGATCTCATTTATGTGGGAAGCTGGGAACTGTACTGGGTAAAGAAACAACTTTTGGTTCATTGAGTATCCTGGGGACATGCTGCAGAAAGCCCAGTATGCTGTGTGTGTAAAACACACAGTGTGGAAATAGAAGCTTACAAGACAACATGTTTTAAGGTGAAATTGCTGCAGTGTGAGACAAACCCCAGAAACCTGAAGGGACAACGT
The DNA here is from genome assembly GCF_014805655.1 of Passer montanus. Classification (NCBI taxonomy): domain Eukaryota; kingdom Metazoa; phylum Chordata; class Aves; order Passeriformes; family Passeridae; genus Passer; species Passer montanus. The sequence goes on from NW_024366480.1 coordinate 4,915,225, forward strand.
CAGTCTGAGTTTGGGGGACTGTTAGTAGTCACTGGAGAGGCAATAGAAAGTCACGGGCAGAAAGAAGATGTGATCATATGGAAACAGGCAGGTGGAGCAAGCCCAGAGCAGCAAGTTGGGCAGACAGGCTCAGTCTGTGGCACAGGGAGCCTGCACCAGCTCCCAGGAATCCCAGTGCTGCTGGGGGCAGGGGGCTGTAAGGAACTGCAGAGGGCTGTGGTGTGACAGGGTGTGACACGGTGACACATCCCCTCCCTCCTCCCCTGCCTGCCCTGTCACATCCGCAGTGGTCTCCTGCCCTGTCCTGGCAGGTGCAAGGCTCTGGCTGGCAGGTGTGCAGGGTGCCAGCACACTGCTTGGCTGTAGCTGCAGTGCCAGCCCTGGCGTGGCAAGCAGGCTGTCTGCACTCCTGCACCAGGGGCTGGTGGCCACCATCTCATCCTGAGTGCTTCAGTCCTGCATGAGTGCGTGGTGGGGCACTTGGCACGTGAGACAGACATCTCTCCTCTGAAACCTCTCTAATTCCCGTGTCCTCCAGGGTTTTGCACTGGGGCAGGACTCATCCTGCTCAAGGTGCATCCAGTATAAGCAGTCTGATGGTTTAATAGGTTTAATGTCAAAGAAACTCCCTGCTCTGGGCTGGAGGCGTTACCTCGTGGCTGCCAGAGACTGCTTGGGCCAGCAGCAGCTTTGTGTGCTGTGCCAAGCTGGTGCCTGGAGCCACAGCCCTACCTGCCTGCAGCCAGGTGAGAGGCACCAGGAGGTCATCCAGAGCACCAAGGTCTGGAGCCAGGTCTGTGTGTGAGCCGTGGGCTGCAAGGCTGCTGTGGGCTTTACGTGCCAGTCCCTTCATTGCCAGGCTACAGGTGACTCCCCTTATCCTGACGCTGAGGTTTGAGAAGGCTGAACCCCACAGAAAAGCCCAAGCAGGTGGCATCCTCCAAGGCCTTAGGCTCAGGGGAGAGCAGCTGCATGCCAGCCATGCAGGCAGAGCAGCAGTGGCCCTTGGAGGTGGGTGTGGGTGGGTGCATGCTGTGGGTGCAGTGGGGCTGGGGCTGGAAAGGGATCCCAGCCTTTTGGAAGCACCAGTGATGGGAGAGCCCCTGATCCAAGGAGATTGCAAAATGCATTTGGCAGAAGCAGAAGCACAGCATGCTGAATGTGCTAAGCTAAACCAGCTTTGCTTTGTGGATTGTTTGTTTTTCTTCTCACAAGCCACCAAACAAACACCACTTTGGAGCCTGAGCAGAAGCTGGGAATGCCCCTTCTGTTTCTGCCTTTCCCCTGCTTGTCCATTCCCCACTTGTCCAGCTCCTTGCAGGATCTCACAGGGCCCCCACAGCGCTGCAGCAGCACCGTGGAGAAATGCACTGTGTCTCCATGGGACTCGGCATGATGGTCCCAAGGGATGCGGGGCTGGGACTGCCAGGGGAACAGCGGCTGAGCCAGCGGCCGCAGCCTGGCACGCTGGAGCCTGAGCGGTTCTCCTGGTGGGGCTGCCCATGCAGCAGAGACTTCCCAAAGCCATCTAGAGGGTGTTTTAAAAGCAAACATTGCAAGGCATTGCCTGGCCTTTCTCTAGCTAGCAGGGAAAAAAAAAATAATACCTTGGAAAGCTATTCTCGTCTCGCATGATTCTCAAGTGGAAAATTTCATCTGAACTGATTTCGGCTGGCGGGGTTAAGGGAGGTGAGGCCCAGCTGCCGCTGGCTCTGCAGCACGGACGGACGGACTGACGGACAGACGGCTCCCCTGGAGCCCGTGCCTGCCACGCGGGCAGGGCTGGGTCTGGCAGGGGAGAAAGGAAACCTGAGCCCAGGGGAGCGCAGGGCTGGGGCGCAGCCTTCAAGCGGTGGCCGCTGCCGCCGCTGCTTCCCCGGCCCGCCTGGGAATGCACCGCGCCTCTCTCCGGGGGCGAGGCTCCCTTTCCTCCCGTCCCCTCTCCCGGCCGCAGTCGCTCCCTCGGAGCAGCGGCAGGGACGCTGGGCGCGGTGCCTGGCGGGGCTGATCCCTGTCCTGCGGGAATAACTTGGGCCATGTCACGGGCCCTGCTGACGGCACAGCCCTCGAGCACGGCCTTGGACCCGGGCCAGGGCAGCTCGCCTCGGGCCGGGGACCGCGAGCGCCTGGCGGTCGAGCCCGGCTGGAGAAGGGAGTGTCCGCTCCTCATCCTTCCCCTCGGGGCCGACAGCCCCGGACCACGCACTTTAAAACCTAGGGCAGGCTGGGAACTTGCTGTTCAGGTGTTCGTTGTTGGAAAGCAGTAGTAATGTGTCGAAAAGCAGTAGTAATTTGTCGAAATTGCGACTTTTAATGGGAATGTTCGTATGTGTATGAGAGACCGAGTCCCCTGGTTCTGTGTCCTGGAGTGTCTCCCACCTTTCCCCTGTATCTGGTACTAGTGTGGGTAGGTCAGTCCCCATCTCACATGAAACAGAAAGGCTCTGGATCCTCAGACAGTTCAAAAGAATGAGTTTCCAGCCAGCCACCACCTGCCAGCAGCGCTCAGCCTGGGCGGAGCAGCACAAACTGCAAAGGGGGTTTGTGCTGCGGGGGAACTCACCGGGAAATTCTGTGGGGAACAGGGCCCGGGAGGTTTTAGGTTCAGCTGCTGGCTCTGGGCAGGTTCAGCCATGGGGCTGCTCAGGGCTGTGTCCCGTCGGGGCTGGGAAAGCCTGCGGGAAAGGATCCCGACAGCCTGTCTGGGCAGCCCTTGGCACTGCCTCACGCATCCAGACGGCGTTCCCCGTTCGCACTTCCAGGGGCATTTCAGGAGCGCGTTGAGCGTGACGTGGCGGCCCGGAGCGTGCGGCCGTGCCCGCCCGGCGCCGCCGGGACGCGGGAGCGGCCGGGCACGGCCCGGGCTGCGCTCTCCGAGCTCCGCCCGGGCTGCGGCGGGCTGGGCTCTGCCTCTGCCCGGGCTGAGGCGGGCTGGGCTCTCCGAGCTCCGCCCGGGCGGGCGCTGGAGCTCCCTGCCGGCCGCAGCTGGCCGCCGCCTCAGGAAGGAGGGGCTGGGGCGGCCCAGGGCCCCAAGGCCGCTCCGAGCGGCAATACTCGCACTGGGGCTCGCCGGGTGTGGCTGGTGCTCCAAAGGAGCTACCGGGAGGAGGATGTGAGGGTGTCCACCGTGGAGCCCTTCACTGCTGCCCGGGACAGCCCCCGGCCATCCCCGGCTGCAGCAGTGACTGATAGTGACCCGTGGCGCACAGCTCCTCTCCCTTCATCAGCTTCACCTCGGGGACTTCCATTGGAAAGGTGTGATAAGTGCTGTAATAGCTAAGTGCTTTGCCTAAGAGTACGAAGAAAGGAATTCAGAGAGAGGATACTTGAGCAAAATATACAGTCAGGATCTAAATGCAAATTCTTGGACCCGAATTCTCTCCTCTATTTGATATGAAGGAGTGGCCCTGTACTGACATGGCACAGTAGGACAGGACACGATGCAGATGTGATAGATTGGGCTCTGCACCACTGCAGCATTCAAGAGAACATTAAAATAAAAGATTGCATTTAACAGAACTTATGGGAAGCAGCCGGTTGAAGACGGGCGGATCAGCAGGGAGTCCCTGTTGCCACACCCGAACTCAGGCTGACAAACACAATCAGCTTTGTCCTGTGAGCCAAGAGAATAATCCTGTTAATGCCCCTAATTCTGCTCCGAGACTGCGCAGTTGCAAATAGATGGAAATATAGAGGGGAAAAAAGCTCGCAAATAAAGTGCACATGTGTGTTACTCCAAGCATAAGGACTGCAACAGGAAGGGTCCCCACCCTTCCCAGGTCTGTGGAAGGACCAGCTCTCAGGGAACGGCCCTGGAGTGCTGGGTTAAACAGACCCTCACCTGCCTTCTCTTTGCATCCCTCTGCCAGTGCCAGACACCCCACTGCCCTCGGCAATGGGGCCAACAGATCATGCTTCTCCCTAAAACTCAGGGCAAGTGCTTGATGCACAGGTACTGACTCTCACACCGTAAAGCTGTAACTAGCAATAAATTGGTGTAGGGAATTACATGCTACTACTTACTTCAAATGCTAATAAAGGAATGAAATAAGAGCTCAGAGAAGCAGCAAGTCTGCAGTCAGTGCAGTACTTCCAGCAAAAGGAATTATTAGGCGTGCAACATCTGACACCCTCCTGCAATACATGTGGCAGTCACAGGTATTTTCTCCTTCAATTATGATCAGGCCAGTTAAGCAATCTTTGGTACATACCCTGTTGCTTCTCCTGGCTCCTTGCAGCAGGCAGCTGGTACTGCCAGCACCCACTGAGCCCCTCCTACGGGCAGCCACTGCCACCCCTGCTGGCATCCAGGCTATTTCCTAAGGCTGCATTTGCTTTCCAGCTGTTGCCCAAAGCATTAGGAGTTCTCTCCTCACAGAAGAGGAGACCCACAAGGTATGGTCCTGGTTCAGCAAGATCAGCCTGGACCAAAACAAGGGCAGTTGCTTGGCTGTCAAGGATTAAAAGCTGTTCTCTAGCCCAAGTTTTTGTTGGGGGGGGTGGTTTTTTTGGTTGGGTAGCAGCTTATTTTTTTTTAGTTTGGTTTTAGGTGTTTTATTTTTTAATTTTAAAAACCCCAAGGGTTCAAACCTGAGACATAGACAACTCCACACACCCCTCTCCCCACCTCCACCTTCCCCCCAAAATAAAGCAGAAACAAGAGCACATAGGAAGCAGCAAAATATCCAGTGGTGGATCCAGGGCACCCACTTTTATTCTGATCCAATGTAAGCCAGTTGTGCAGCTGCTTGGGCACACAATGAAAAGTTGGAACCATTTTCTCCTGTCCCTAAGAAGTAAGTGGCAACACCAGTACCACAGCCCTGGATCTTCCTTAGGGAATGTAAGGCAGGCTGCAGGGCTGGCTCAGGGAAGCTCTCAGGCCAAGGCAGGCGGGGCTGTTTGCCATGCACGACCATCACATCACACAGGGCAGCAGCGTCTGCAGGCCTGTGTCTGACACCCCTGCTCCTGCCACAGCCTCGGTGAGCAAGAGGGGCTGCAGCTGTCTGGCAAGCACAACAGGGCTACTTCACTTTCAAGCAATCTAAAGAAATCATCCAACTTTCATATTTTGTAAAAATTCTGAACTGCAGTTACAACATAAACAGTAGCACGCAGCAAATCAAACTGAAATACATACTGTGTTCAGACTCCAGGGTGGCTTTAATGGCAGACTGTCTTCAAGTACAGCAAGTATTTCTGCTCTGACCACTGCTGCATTTATAGAAAAATTTTCTACTTATCTGTAAGTTAACATAAAACAACTTTTAAAGACTGTATGACAGAATCCTGTTGGGTTATCTAACCTTAGGCAACTGAAGTTGCATTTAGTCAAAAACCACACAGCAGTCTGTCTTGTCTAGAAAGACCTCAACAGGTAAACTGAAGAGTTTATCACTGCTTGACATGGGTCAGCTAGTAACTTCAGGTTAAAAAAAAAAACAAACAGAAAACCAAAACCAAACCACAAGTTTTCCCCTTTAATTTACTCCCTTTCCACTTCTACATTTAATTACAGTAATAAGCATTTCTTAGACTGCATCCCCAAAGCATAAACCATTTTGTATCTCCTAACTGGCCTGTAAAACTGTTCTGACAAATCCAAACTGAGAATTTACTTTCTAGTCAAAGTCCATGAAGTTTCACAAAATCTTTGCTTTACAGAGTCAGAAAATAAAATTTCCTATTAGCTGGCACTCATGTGAAGTACACATGTAGCCAAAGGATATAAATTTTACCTCCAACTAAAGAGTTTTAAAAGTCCCTTTTATCTGTAGGATCCAGACCTCAGTGCATCATTTTAAAAAGCTAAAACTCCCTTCTGCTTCTTCCCCCAGTTTTCAAGTAGGGAAAGTTAAAGTGAGAAAGTAAGCAAAGGACCTTGAAGAAATCAAGAGGCTGCAGTAACACAAAGAAATTCTCTGACCAGTTCAGGCAGTTCATTACTCAATGCACATATATTTGCAGCAGTCTGATTTACCTTTACAGAATGGATACAGCTAAATGAAGTCCAGTGCAAGAGAGCATTTGAGGTTTCTGTAAGCTTGTGCAGCCCTGCCCTAGAGTCAGCACTATACAGAACTAGCTAAAGTTCAAAGTTAAGACTTTTCAAATAAACACTATTAAAAAAGGAGCCAAAGGTTCTGTGACAACATGCAGAATTGGACTAACCCATGCTGCCTCAGGGCACTGCATGCACACGAGCTGGGACAATCTCTCCGTGCACACCCATGCCTAGTGCAGGTTAGCTGGTTGGTGTGAAGAACTGAATCTAAGGTCATGCTCTAAAAACACACCACAAATTGCCTTTTAGCCTTCCAGGAACTTACATGACTTTCACTTCATACAGATTGATCAATCTTAACATTTTTACTGTTGAACACAAAGCTGAACCAATGGGCTTGAGAAAAGAAAGCTTCTCAAATCAAATCACATATACATCTACTTTATCTGCCTAGCTATCTGCCTAGCTCCTCCCAAAGTTAGCCTGAAAAACAGTAAAATCTACACAAAGTTTTATTGCAATCATACAAGGGATACATCACGGGTCAAATACAACAAATACTATGATGCAATTTTACATTTATTAAACTACAGTTCAAAGCACAAATTTACACATTCTAAATACACTAAAACATCTAATGAAGTCACACTGGTCTCCCACTGACATTTGATATATCTGGGCGAAAGACAATAACTTTACAAGACTTTTCTAACAGGAATCCTTAGTATAAAAACTGTGTACTTGTATGTAAACTGTTGAAGAACCCAAGTGATGGGTTTCCATCTCCACTAAGTCATCCATTTTGTTGCATATTTAACGCTCAGGGGTTGAATGAACTTGATTTTGAATTTGGACACCGTTATCTAACCCTCCCACCCCCCACTGAATTGTAGCTGTAGCTTGTTTTGCCTGGTCCCCATTACTATTACTATTTTTTCAAGTTTTGAAGAGAATGAATTGAATTCAAGATTGTTCCATTTCTTCCACATTGGAATGTTGACCAGACAAACTACAGACTTGCAACTGCAGGTCTAAATGAAGCGTTAATGCCTGTTTAAGCTGCAGTGGAAAAGCGTTCTTCCGGGCTCAGCTGAATGCACGAAGGCACAAAGAAGAAGTTCTTCATCAATGTGTCTGAAGCAATTCCAGCATCTTGCATCTCATCCCTGCAGCAGAAAAGGTCAAGAGATGTAATAGCATGTTTTCAGGTTCAGTTTCCCTTCAGCAACCAGCCTCCACACAGCATTTGAAGCCAATTGCCCCTGCGTGGCTTGGCCCTGGCTCAGCAGAAGGGAGCCCAGCTGTGCCAGTCCCTGGCACACGGAAATGCTGCCACTTGCCAGGGTGGGAAGGCAAGGCCCTGCCTGGGTGCAGGAATGGGTTACCACTGCCCATCACTCTCCACAAGAGCATCACTGCCCTTCCTGCCTTCGATGGTGCCAACACTGCACACAAGCTGTGGCCATGTGTATTAGGAAAGCTCAAAGGTTGACATTAAACAGCTTTTGTTAAGCCAGTAGAAGACTTTACAACTGCCACTGAACTCACAGGTGAGATCAGTCAGGTATTCTGCTTTCCTCTGTCAGCCTTAAAGCAAAGTAGGCATTTTATCACAGATCTCAGCTTAGTCTCAGCAGTCAGACAACAGGGACCAAAAAAAAAAAATCCACAAACTAAAAAGGCATGTTCTTGCACTCAGCATTTTCCTATATTTGCCACTGAATGTAATTTATAAGTGTACATTCCTGAAGGAAACAAAAGCAACCTTGCCAGTACCAAGATAGTTTTCTTACCAGTCACTGAAAGACATCATGTAGTAAATCAGTGGTCTCTGGTAGTCATTAAAGGCAGACTGTTCACCCAAGGTACCAGAGCCCATATTGTCAAAGATCAGCCAATCTCCAACGCTCAACTCGGGAAGAAGACAGTTTTCCACAATTTGATCAAGCTCATCACAGGATGGACCCCAAAGGCTGCTTGCAAACAGAGGCTCATCTTCCTTGTATTTCTATATGGAAATGATTGAGGCAATTCAGGTTCAGTTTACTGAATAAGAATTTTCAAATATACAGAAGGTTAATTTCATAAATAATATGCAATTATATACATATGAAGTGTTAAATATATATTCAATAGACAAGGATGGAAAGGACTACTTCTGAAGAATACAAAAGGACTCACCTTGTGAACCTCTGGGATAGTATTCAGTTTCTCAGACAATTTACTTGCAAAAGAACCATAAACACCATCATTTATGTAATATGTAAATATTGGTTCATCATCATTCCTGGTTTGCTCCACTGGAAGTAAAAAAAGAAATTTCTTGCATGCATGTTTTGTCATAAGTAGTCCTTTTGCAATCTAACTTAAGTCAGCTGCTTTCTCCTGACAAGGGGGTTCCATATATACTGGAATAGGAGAAGTGCAAGCAGAGTAATCTGTATGAGACCAGATTATAAATTCAGTTATAACTTTATAATAGTTATAGTGAGAGGCTTAATAAAATTAATACTTTCAGTAGTAACCACTGATAAGCATATAAATCCAGAGAAGCAGAGATGTAGCTTGCTTGCTCTGGGACATGATTTTTTATGTTCTAATACAGAACCTTCTAACACACAATCTGTGATGCACCCAATATAGGTTTAACCTAGTAAGATACAAGAAGTGCCACATAAAAGTGAGACATGCAGGTAACGTGGTCAGAATCCAGAAGGCATATTACAGTGCAAGAACTAGGGGATGCACTAAATAGATAAACTAGTCAACTAAATAGATAAACTAGTCAATCCCAACTAATAGTGGGCAGTTACCTGCACTGAGTCATAACACAGAACACAAATCCAACCCTTACCTCCAGAAGGAAGAAGTTTATCATACTCAACAGTCTTCTTTGCAATGACATTCACTGCCAGTGTAAATGCAGATGAAACATAATAACATCCAGGCTCTGCAATCACATTAACACCAGATTCTTTAGGAAAGTAGACATCCAGCAATGGCCTGATGACGTGATTAACCTAGGAAATTGAAGTCAGAGGTAAGGCCAATGAACTCAGATTACAGATGTATCACACACACTTCCAGTCAGCAACAAGTCTAGTCAGAACACCAAATGCTTACTCTGCTCCTCCAATCTCTGAGAAATGCCTTTACCAGAGGTCCACAATTTATAAAAAAAAAACATGTAAGAAAACTGGTCATTCTGCTAAACACTGAAGATGAGAACCATGAGTCTGAGTACCACACAGTCTCTTTTCACAACCAAAGTTCAAGCTGTGGTACACTTACGACTGCACCAGCAACTTCAGTGCCCATCAAACACAACAGATAATGTAAAATTGCATATGAACCCACAAGAATGAGCAAAGGGCCTTTTCATTATCAGTTCTGAATAGTACCATATTAGAAACAGAATTATTTAATATTAATGTTCATATCTTAGGACAGATATTTGAAGATTTACATATATTTTGACAAGTAACAGAACCATTAGAACTGAGAGAAAAGCCCTGATTGTGGTTACTAACTCCTCCCTACATCACTTTCACTGTGCTGAATTCATGGAGCCTGTGTTTAAGACAACATAACATTGTAAACTGGGTAGCCTGTTTTACATGCCACTTCATACTAAAGATGGCATTTAGGCCAAATCAGGGGCCAGCAAAATCAATACCTTTAGCTTTCAGTTCCAGCAAAATACTGGAAATTTTCATCCAGTAGCAACAGGGTTTATGATCCAAAGCATGCTAAGGCACCCTGAACCAAACCATGCAAGAGTCACCAGCTGGACAACAGTCAAGAAAAACCTTGAATTATTACTGCTAGGGCTGCTTCAGATAGTAATTTAATCTCTAGCACACTTAAATGAGCATTCACCCAGGATGAACAGGATTAAAAAGAAGCCATGATCACTTCCAAGAATGGATTACACTATCCATAATCAAGAATACAAACCCAGCTAAGGGGATCCTGAGCTACAGTCTAACATGAAACTTAACTATGTTTCAGCTATCAATTCAAGCTGCAGTTTGAAGGTTGAACACTTCAACGTCTTCAAAAGTAAGAGTTTCAACTTCCAACACATTGCATACCTCTTCCAGCTGAAGTTCTGAACCTGTGAAGCCCCCACCAATATCCAACATGTTCATCTTAAAGCCAAATTCTTCCTAAAATGCATAGGCAGAATGTAAGTACATGAACAACAGTAAATGCAAAATTATTTTGTTGCTGCTCATTGTGGTTGTTTTCTGGGTATTTAAGCTTTTGAAACTATTTAGCTGAGTACATCTAATGAGGGAGTAAGGGCATAGTACAGCTCCATTAAATCTAGAAGCAAAGCACTGGGATGTCAGTGGAGGCTGGTTACACAATTCTCTGCAAGCCCCACAGCAATACCAACTCCCATCTTGGGGCTTTTGTTATATTCAGACAGTATTGGCTGAACAGGTGGTGTATTGACAAAAGGCAGTTTTAGGATTTCACAAATTTTGTGGCAAGACCAATGCAATGAATTTGCACAAAGATCAGCAAGATCCTCAGTTTTACTGCCCCCATATGCTATCAGCCACAGCTAAGGCACTGCAGCAATAAGAGTAAACAGACTTGCAGTCTTCTCTGTTTAGTTTACAAACTCCTCATACCACAATAGATGCCAGCATACAATTGTTCAATTTCAATGTAACCTAAAAGCATCAGTTGTGTATTACAGGACTGAGATTTGAGTATCAAAAAGCCTTGACCCAAAGTGGGAAACTAATTTAAATAGAATTTAAGGCTACTGCCTGTCAGTGGGATAGTATTCATTACCATAATTTGGACAAAGTTGGTTTTACCTCTACCACACATCACAAAGGAGTATTTAGTCCCTCACTAAAAGTTCCATTTCTAATTATTTATTTTTGAAAGAATGTAGTTGTTGTTAATATCACTGGAATAGAATGGATCTCTAGTGTAGCAATTGCATGTGTGTATAGATCTACTTACAGCCATGTCAAACACACACCGAGCATCAGACAGAGCATGAATGTATGTTTGCAGATCCTTGCAAGAGCCTGAAACATGAAATCTGAAAGAAATAAAAACACAGTAAATACACTGAACCATGCAGATTTCAGACCAAGCAAATTGTTTCACCATATAAAACAGCAACAGAAGCAACTCATTCCCAAATGTCTCAAAGCAAGCTTAAATGATAATATAGAAAAAAATAATAATTATCTTCCTCTTAGTCCTAAGAATGTCCCACAATATTCTCATCTTTGAGAAACAAAAGATTTACTGAATTTTTCAGTCTTCACTATCCAAGTGGCTGAAAGTTGTTTTTCAGTAGCAGAAGAAAAAGCTACAGAGAAGTACTGATGCCTACCACAAGTGCCTGAATCTCCTGTCTTTTGTCCAAAAGATTCAAGTACTGCCATATGCACTTAAGTCACTGAGGTGCTAAAACAAGTGCCAGCATTGCCATGGGCTTCCTCAAAAGGAGTATGGTTTACTGGTTCTAGACAGACCAAACACCACCCAAGCCACAGTGTTCTTTACTCCAAGTCCACTCCTTTAAGGAATGCCATTCTGAGGCAAAGGTCACTTTTCAAAGTTACTTCCATGAATCCATGTGTGGATTTAAAAATTATTTAAATTTTAAAAAATGCACAAGAGCCACGTTTTATAAAAGTTGGTTAAGACATTATAAGAAGAGGAACATTTTTTCAGTAGTATGTATATTTGTAAAGACATTTATAGCTTATGCTTTAACATCCCTTTCAAACAGATACAAAACATTTGGTTTAAATCATCAAAATCTGGGTTAACTTTTTTTTATTGTCTTGATGACCCATTTATTTGTTTGGTCGCTTTCCTAAAACAGTCATGAGCATGTGATGGATTTGTAGCTGAAGGTTGACAGAGCAGACTTGTGCATGCATTTTTGTCAGATACAGTAAAACATCCATCAAGCTTCCAATTAAAATACCACAGATCATCTGTACAAACTTGGAACTCCAGGATTCATTCCTGCCACCTACAAATCAAAAACTTATTTTGTCTCAAAATGATCAAAGAGTGACATAGAACCTTAACTCTTACACAATCTGACCCCATGTTCATCTTGTTCTAACTAGCCAACCTATCCCATGCTGTACTAGCACTTCTGTTATGATGTTTATTGTTGGAAAAATACAAATTGTTACCACAGAAGTTCAAGAGTACCTTTACAGAACAGGAGAGGCTTCTAAACTCACTTTTCATGCTGACAGAGGGAATTTATGATACTTCATTTCATATTGTTTTGATGTCTGTAATAGTTACTTTGTTTCATACTAGTTTGTGCTTGCAAGCAAAAGCTCATGATTCTAAATTGATGTGATATTGTTTGTCTGGGGTTTTTGTTGTTTTTTTTTTTAAACCTTGTAAAATAGTGTCACCAGGAAAAAATTACTTTCTATTTTACACCTTAAGTACATCAGCCAGCAGAGGACAATGAAGTTACTCACTTGACACCAACTATTTGGACTCCCAGCTCCTTAGCACATTCCATAAGGTGCCTACAGTTCTTCAGGGTGGTGCCAAACTTCATATTCATCTCCTCACCAGCAGTAATGTCTTCTGTGGCAATGTGCAGTAAGAGCCTAAGAGAAGGGGAAGATGATTGGGGCAGTTGGTTTACATCATCAGCACATGTGAAGCCTGAAGATTGTCAGAAGTGTGTTGATTATGTTGTCAGTACTCCAGCTCCATCGATGGATGAATCAAGGCAACCTAATAATAACAATCCTGTACGGAGAAAAAACTAGCAATTAGGGGCTAAAACATGGAGCCAACAAGGACAAGGGATTTCGAAATGCAGCAACTAAGACTCTTGCAGCAGCAAGAGTCTGTTGAGTGCTGTAATAAAAAATAATGTTACCTTCTAATAAAGCAAAGTTCCTCATAAAATCAGTAAGACTAATATGATTTTTCCCACCTCTGTACTCCTCCCCAGCCCAGAGGTTCCCCTTCAGTCAGACATGCATCAGATTTAGTTAAACTCAGCATCCAGGCTGAAAGCACACCTTGGCCATATCACATAACCTCCCCTTCTGGCTGAGCACGTGGACTCAGGATGAGGGGGTATGGTGGTCAGTCCATTCCCTGCCCCTTTTTCCACGACACTGCAGAGCAGAGGCAGCAAGTTCCATTTCTTACATTCTTATGCAGTGGGACATCTTCCTCTGTCTGGACAAAGCCTGATTTTGGGTGTAGGTTTGGCAAACTGCAGTGCCAGTGCTGACCTTTCTCTATATTAAAGTAACACTTGAGGGGCAAAGGCACAGTCACATCCAAACCTCTAGAGACATAGCCCCAAACCTCCCAAACTCAAACTGCTGTCCTCTGAGAAAGTCACACCACCACAAGATCAATAATCAGTCATCCAGTAAACTAAACAGAGGTGGTGTCATGACATACATGCAGACTGGCAGAGCACACTGCAGTTACCCAGGATGGGGAGTGTAAATGAGTGGAAGAAACTCAGAGTGAAACAGCTCGTTACAAGACAGGCAACAAACAGAACTCAGCCTGGCCACTACAGCTGGCCTAACATCTACCATGACTTCTACAAGTACTTTCCAAATGTTTCATGGTGTGTTTAAAATGCATTTTGTAAAGAGCAAAAAATCCTAAGTTCTCAAACAGGTTGTCCTGTAATCCTTGTTAATTTATACCATCTCATCTTGAAAAACTGACGAGCATTTATTTCCTGCTTCTCACTAGCAGTGAAAAGTCTGTTAAAAAAATCTGTAGGCAGACAATATTTTGTGAAGCATTTGGAAAAATGTGCTAACTGTAGCAAAAAATTGTTACAAATCAAGCTCTTTAAAATGTAATAGATTCAAATCCATATTATGATTTGTAACCTCATATTAAGATTAGTCAAAACCCTTCCTTAAAGACATCCAATGTTAAACTGACAAATTGTTATAGCAGCATTTTAAGGGAATCAAGATATTTTTCAAGCAAAAGCCACAGAAATTTTTACAGAAATTTCTCTCCAGTATGCACACCACAGACAGACTTCCACAAGGATGAAGTGTAATCACCAGCAACAACAATATTAAATCTTGTAGTCTTGAACAAACAAAAAAGCTCTCTCAAACACCACCATCCCCCCAAAAAAACCACCAAAACCAAAACAAGTCACAGTTTTGGGAGAAGACACAATACTTCAATAATGACTTCAGAACCAAGGAATTTGTTAAGCATATCAGGAATTCAGTTTCTCCAATGACATTTATGGAAAGCTGTATCTTTAATCACTGCAAAGCACTGTAAGAGTCACTTAGGCTCTGGCTCCATATTTCTTAAAGGCATGGCCCAAAGCTAAAACATTCATATGTGAGGGATGTGATGTTAAATGACTGATAGGAGTGCCTGTCAGTCCAGGAGACCATTATACATTGCCAGCAATAAAGTTGCCATATGTAACAGCCAGATTATCAGCTTTGACCACTTTTCTACAGAGAGCAGCTGAGCTAATATCAAAGTGACTGAAAAAACTTCTCACTGTTTTGTGTGGAAATACCTGTAGGTGTATTTAATAGACCTGCAGAGTGTGCTCAAACCCCAGGTGGGATCCAATGCACACAGTCATTGGCTGGTAGCTCAGCCAGAGCCACTAATATCCAAACACAACTCCCTGGAAGATAACACTGAAGCCAAAACAGAGCAGGAGGAAGATGTTATTTGCAGATGATGAAATACTAGACTCTGAACTTTAAGCACTGAAACATTTACATGAAGATTGCCCTAAAAAAATCACTTTCTCCCAAGATTTTTTCCCAAACCAAGGGCCATTGTATTAGGAAGCCAAGACTCAGTAGGAAAAGATGCAAAAAGCTACTTTCAAAGGAGACAGAAGAACAGATACAAGTGATTTGTACTAAAGAAGCCATGTATTTTGCTTGCAACTCAAACTACCCAGAAGACAGGCAAAGAGTTTCCCCCACATTAAAAGCAAAACCAGGATTTTGACACTTACTTGGCGTTTGGATGGTTACGTGAAATTTTCTTCAGCTCAATATCATTGTCACAAGTCATGATGTTTATCCCTGCTTTTGCTGCATACTTGATCTGAGAGGCTTGCTTGCAAGGGTTTGTGTATATGATGTTTTCAGGAGAAATGCCCAGGTCTTGTACCAATGCCATTTCAGACTGAAAAACAGGAGCATACCAGAGTTTGACAAAGTGCACAGCACCATCTTTCCTGAATTTTTATTAGATGTGCTCTACTACCACACTAAAGAGAAACTATCTACTGCTTCTAAGGCAGAAGTACAGATTTTCAACAGCCAGTTACAAATGAATTCACAGTTCAAATTTTATTTATAATCATGGCACTTAGCACCAAAGAGATGAATTTAAACCACCAGCCATATGAAGGAAAATAAAGCACACAGGCAACAAAAACTTACTTTACTGGAACATGCAAAACCAACACCAAGGGTTCCCAGAATTTCGAGTACACCTGGAGTAGAATTGCATTTTACAGGATAAAATGGCTTTATTGGTGCCATCACATTCTGCCATTGCATGTTATTCCTTACAAGCTTTCCAAGATCTCCAACATAAAATGCCTTTTTTCCAGTCTGCAAAAGGAAGAATAGGAAAATAAAATGTCTGAAATTGTAGGTTTGCTGTCAAGACAAACAACCCCAAGTCTTAAAAAACTAAGTACCTTTTTTTACCCTGCTCTTAACTTTTAGATTTGACCTTGAATAATGTTTTTCTGTTCACCTAGCAATTTGAACTAGTTTAAAAAACCAAAGGGAATACCTACCACTTCAGAGATATTATGAATGCTATTGACAATATTTTGAGATTCCTGAATAAAAGATTCTATTTAAATACCAAATGCTGATTTTATCAAAAAACACAGATTAAGTTACACACTTCTTTCAACTTTTTATTTTCAGAAGTCTGCAGCTATTTATAGGAAGAAGATCCACTGGGATGAAAGCTTCCACAGTCTCAATGTAATTTATATCTTATTATACAAGGAATAAAATCCAGTGCACTAATATTATTTTAACATCTAATAGCTTGTTTTACTGAAAATCTGTCTGATGGTATTTTAGTTCAGGAAGTCAAGTTTGAGACTGTTCTCCACATCTTGTGAAGAATGAAGTTCAAAAGGAATTTTTAAAACTAGACTCCATGTTAAAGGTGACAGAATCAAGTACATAACCTTTAAGAAAATGCACAGACTTTTCTGGAACTCTTAAGTTCTGCACATCTTTCTCACTATCAGCTCATGATGCAAGTGTAGTGGATCAAACTGCAAACAGATTTTTCCAGACTTGTTGATAATGTGCACTCAGTAAAAGTACTGTAGGTGAATGACCTAATGTAAATCAAAGACCATCACAAAGTACATGATGGATCTGAATCGAGACTGTACATCAAATGTTAATTCTAGTACTTGACTTTTGCAGATATGAAACTCTACATGTTGTGGCTTATTTTATACAAAGTCTTTATTTCTGTTTAAAAAACACAAATAGAAATTCCATCGGGTGGAAGCATACTGACCCCCTGTACGGGTCACCAGCAGGAATGGGATCTGGAGCTTTAGATCCATGGCACAGGCCTCTACCCCTTGAGCTAAAGGAGTAAATGAAAGCAGCAGGAGGCAGCTATCCTCTGTGAGCCAGCCAGTGGTTGGAGACATGACATGTTGCCAGTAGTTTACCTATTTATTTGCTAGACAGAAAAAGAATATTAGGAATCAGGATTTGGGAATCCTACACCTGAGTTCAGAAGGCCATGGAATTTAGCTATTTGCTGTACTATAGTTGACCACTTGCACATGAATATTAGTTCTGATAAACCAAGGGAAAAGTAAGCAACTCACAGTATGGCATATGAAGAACACAGGATTTGCTTAATGAAACTTTTTTAAAAGTTTGCTCTTTCTACAATTTTGTCTACATCTTCCTGCCTCCTCTTAAGAGATGAGTGAAGCCTTATTCAAAAAATGACTACTGTATACACAGAATTATTCAACTTTCTTTCCAGTTGGCTGCTAAACTTCAGTTGCTTTTACACCAGTTTTGCTTGAAAGATAGCACCTCACAATGTGCTTGTACCAGAGTTTCCAGTGGGGAGAAGGGTAACAGGAAGATGTATGAATATTAATCATGATGGCCCACAGAAAATTTAAACATGGCTTTAAACAGGCTCAGCACAGACATTTGTCAGAACTCTGCTGTATTTTCAGGGAAATAACAACAAAAACATTCTAACTGAATATATCCACTTGCATAATTTCAGGTGCCCCATTTCTAATAAAACCTCTTCAAACAATGAGATGGGAACCTGTACTTAATTACATCAGCCAGACTACTTTCTTGATAGTCACACTCAGGCTAGTAAGAGCTGATGACCAAACTTCCCCAACAGAATTCTGCCCAAAGCAAGAAAACAGCAAAGAAGCAGAATTAGAAGAGGAAACTACTTTATAAATAAGGTGAGTGAGGCTTAGCTGACTGTTTCTCTGTTGCTGTCAGCTTATCAGCTCTAAAATACTTTGACCTCATTTGAAGACTTAGGGAACTAAATCAAAAGATCTGGAAAGCAAACTTACATGAGTATGTTCATAAATACAGTTGTCAATAACATCTGCAAGAGTTGCTCCTTCATCCAACAGACCAATGGAGTAATTTGCATCCTCAAGAAATCCTTTCATCTCAGCCGTATTCCACAAAGCCGACAGTCATAAACCAAGAAACACAAGGGATGGGCTTCCAAGCCTTATATCCGGGTCCTTAAATTATGCAACAAACTGTAGAAAGAAAATGTGTCAATGGAGAAAGAGGCACAAAGCATACCTTGCTGCTGTTTAAAAATCAGCTTTCTACACCTGATGTCCTACAAACACTAACACACCATCCACAAAGACCAAAGATGTTTCTACTCTGCTCACCCTACATTTGTCAGAGATATGGATAGAACAATTCTACTGAAGCCAGGAATAAAACAGAAGCTGGGTACTTTAAATCTGACTTCCAGAAACAACTGATGCTAGGCTGTTCTTGAGAAGAATTCCAGACTGTATGCACACTGATCTGCACTGAGTTTATGCAAACTATGAAAATACTGCAAGGGCAGCATAATTGTACAAATACCTCAGCTCAGTTCTTCTCAAGTACAGCATCTTAAGCAATGCTAGCATTCAAGTGTGCAACTGGAAGACTGCCTGTAATAGAACATTCCTAAAATTGTTATGGCAAACTTGCAGCTTATTGATTAAATGTTAGCAGTGATATTCATGCTAATGTTCTAGTTCTTTTGATGCTAATTTATGCCCACTGCATTTATTAGAGATTTTGTTGTTCTGTTCATAACATTACCTACAACACTTAAAAAGGTTAATTGCAACAGAGGTTAATATAAAGAAGCTACTAGGCTAGAAGTAATTTTCAAAGTCACAATCTTAGCAAGAAGAATTGTCATTAAAATAAAGTAACAGTTACAGTCTAACTTTATTTGCATCTTGCTTATTCTCAGATCTTCACTGCAAATTAGCTTAGTAGTTAGTAGCTTATACAGTGTTTTCCAAAAGACATCCTAAATCAACAAAATCCAAACACTGAAAACACTGTTAAATATAGTCTTAGAATGCAGACTATTTAATCACAAGTAAAAGTCAGCAGACAGCAGAAAATTACCAACAGCTGACTATATACCTTCATTTGCTTTACTTGATGAATAGAACAATCTGCAGTTTACATTCCATTAGTTGTGGGTCTTGTTTAAAAGCAGCTTATTAGCTTACATCAACCCACTGACCACATTTTTGTTTCAACTGTCATCTTTATGACTAACACAAGATTGATTAAAACCAGCTAACTAAATAGATTCCTTCTCTAAATGAAGACCTAAGACTTTTTAAAATATCAACAGAAGCTGCATAGTACTTGGGAAAAAAAAAAGTGACAGTTGTTTTCTAAAGCCACCTGCACTTATATCTACAATAACAGAATTATTTTTCTAATTGAAAGTGTTTATAGAAACTGCAAACATTACAGCTGAAAGCCAACAATACTTCATTAGGACTATAAAAATTAAGATAGTTTTGACTTCAAATCATCACAGGGCCATGGTATTAACTCAGTCTCATGTTTCATCCACCACCTCCATACAGTGAAAAAAAAGCACACAATTTGCAACATAGGTTTGGTTAATGTTGTCAACAATATGAACAAAGTTACTTTACTGTAGTTTAACCTACCAGGACTAAGCAGCAGTTGCTCCTGCTTGTCATTATGCCAAATAATGGGAAAGGAGCCAGCATGGCTTTTATATGCTTTCTGCACAACTCAAACATGCCCCCTATGTTTGTTACAAGAGGAATTTACTGCCAGGTGAGCTAAGTCAGTGGCAGCAAGAATGTTCAGTTCTGTTCAGAAGCAGAGCAATGAAGACAAGTACACCAGGTAAGAAATAGTTGTCTCACACATACAGAGTGAGTCCTATGATTATTTAAGGGAATCCTGAAGATCCAAAACAATCACAGAAGAGCAAGATAATTATCACATTGATGTAAGGATTTAATGAGTTATAAAAACAATGACTAGGTGGTAGACTATAATAACCAGAAAAGTCTTTAGTCAGTCATATCTCAGTTTGAGACTAAGAGCTAAAACTCCTTAAAAAAAATACCACCACTAAACAAAAGAAGCTTGTGAACTAAGTTTGCCTTAGAATCAGTCCAACAACGATGAACACCACAGTCATCTTCATAAAATACCCATGGTTTTCAGAGGCAGAGGAACAAAAAGGCTGAGTTATCTTTTTTCCCCCAGAAAGAAATGCTGGCATCAGCTTTTCACTGAAATTTTCTTAAGGAATTACTGTGTATATATAAGGGTACTATTTAGCTAGATTTTTAAATTTTGGTTAGGTTTTTTTTTTTTTCATGCTACTAGCCACTTCATACACTCTAAAGCTTGCAGACAGTCAAGAGTCCCTTCCAGCCCAGATCTACCCCACTGGAAGGTCTCAGCACACCCACTGGAACCAGTCACAGCCCTGAATGGTTTTTAGCCTCACCAGACACACACAGGTAATTGCGTGTACCTCGTATTCAAATGAAGCAGCCCAATCTAACCAACTGCACACTTTTCCTCTGAGTGTGGATGTTCATCTGAGTTACAGTGGGGTAGATTTAAGCTAGTTGTTTTGTAGTCTTAAAAGAAAGGCTTTTTTCCCCCATAGTTAATGACTGTGGTGTCTACAGCTTTCAGACAGATGGTGTAGAAGTACAATTTCCTTGAAAAGCTGCCCCTTTAATTTTGGGGAGACTTGGTTCAAGTAAAGCACAGAGGGAGGACTCTTTACTACCACCTCCCAAAGCTACCATGAACAAAAAGAACAATTATCCAGTAAGTTAGTTTTGAGAAAGATTATTTCCTAAACAAGACTTGTCTCTTGCTCCAAAAGGCAGGTACCAAAAGGAATATAAGCTAGAACAGATTCAATGACAAATTGCAACAAACCCTAAACAACCTGATATAACCTTTCCCAGGATGCTGAACAGTGATTGCTTTCTCTAAGCACATCCAAGACATGGAAGCTTTTCCATTTAACAAAATAAATCTAGTAGAAAAAAAACTAATGTTTGTTTGACTACTGTCCTATTTCCCCTTTTTGGAATAAATTACATCTCTTCAGTCTTGATAGGAAGGATATTCTACAAGGAAAAAACAAATTCCTAGAAGCACTGCTACAGCACCACTACAAGACAGTGGCTAGAGAAACAATTCTTAAGGGGTTAAAGATTAGGATTTGGGACTCTGCTGTCACCTTATTCTGTCCTGAATGGTTCATTCCTGACGGGGGGAGGAGAATCAATGATAAAATTTGCAGAAGGAAAGCTAAATGATGGTTTAGGACTTTTTCTGATGTCTGTAAGATGAGTCAGAACTCATTAGAGTGCAAAGCTCACTCCTTGCTGGAAATGCTGACTTGCTGCAAGTCATTATTTGACAGACTTGGTGTGGTAACACCACCCATTTTCACACCTGAAATGTTAGTCTGCACAATGCTCCAGGACATATATTTTAAGTCAAACAAAAGCTGTCAAGTGGTATGAGACTTCTACATAGGCATGTAATTGCTTTCTTTGAAGTAAGCATTACATCCTCGGGCTCTTTAACACAATGACTTCCCAGATGAAGAACTCCAAGATAAAAGTGTACATATTTAAACACTGCAATTACTGCAGACATCTGGAATAAAAGAAAATGAAAATTCTCTGAACAGAGTCTAAACACATGCTTGTCACATGTAAGCACCCATAACACACACAGTTTTCATTTCTTTTCTTTACATTGTCTAAACTATGTATTGTTTGGCCTAAGAAAATAACTTAAAAAACCCCACCTATAGGTTTGGGTCTTTCATAAAAAACTTCCTCTGCAAAAAAAGTATTGGCAAATGAAATGGGCTCCAAATAATGTCTTTCAATCACATCTTATTAAACAGAAGTATTTATGACCTATAACAATTATGCTGATACAAAAATCATAAAGGGCAAATTATTCTCTCATTCCTTGCAATACTGGTTCTTCAGGGGTAACAAATCAAAAAGAAACATTTTGTCACTGACACCAGCAATTCAGTACAGAACAGGTATACTAGAAAAGTATATATATTTTATATATATACTCACTATACATGAATCCTCTGTTTTCAGTGCAGGGAATACCTACTTATAATTGGAGTATCTTTTAAAAAAAATTCCAAATCGCCATTTCACCAACTTGCATTCCTGTAATTCAGTTAGCTGAGTGCAGCCACTAACCAGCTGATGGAAATGCTGAAACAGATGTCTTTTTTTGCATTACTCAAGTTACCTCTCAGCACAAATCCACTGAAGACCATAAGTAGTGTACCTGTACAGCTTAGGTAACTTGCAGCCTATTCTATTCTCTCAGCAGCATTCCACACAGTTAAGTGAGCAATGTAGAAAGAACAATTCTGCTGAAGCAAGCAACCGGGATAGGAAAAAACAATGGCCCATCCAGCATCTTGTACAGGAGCAAAAACCTTCTGCATTCTTGAAGTTTGAACACATTATTCAGACCAAATAAGCTCACAGCTTCCAAAAGAATGGCTACTCTTCTAAATGCACATATACTTCCGTGGTAGCAGACCAGCACTTCTCTTTCACAACAGTGCAAACAGTCCCTTCCCTATTCCATCTCCTCCCTTGCTCCGTGTTAGTATTTGGCCTCCCCCTGTCCCCTCTGACTCCCAACTCCCAGCCCTCCTGTTCCCTGACTGCCACCAGCTCCATCTACACTAAGGCATGAAGGCTTGCAAAGTTAGCCAGTCCAGATAGCTACTGCTTCCACTTGGCATAGACAGGGCTTGTTAATACATAGAGTTCCATTGCTGATTCCCATCATTTCTGACCAACCAGATGGGGTAATAAAGAGAAAAGACTTTAAAGGAACAAGACTTCAGGCCACAGCTGCTGGACTGCTCAGGGAGTGAGAGCCTGAAGAGCAGACAGAACTAAGCCCCAAGTCTTTCCCTGCCAGTGTAACACAAGGAAAAAGTGAGATGGAGAAAATGATAAAAAGGAAGTGAGTTTAATGGAAATGTAAGTACACCTTCGGACAAAAGATTTTTGTTTTAGTTCCACTGGAACATTAACATATAACATTACAGTTATATTTAAAGGCTCACTTGACCTTTTTCCCATTAAATCACTTTGCAAATTGAACAAGACTCAAAGTACCAATTAGCTCTCTAACTTGCATCTTAGCTGCACTTGAGGCAATGACTTGTGCTTCAGCACACCAAAACAGGTACAGATTTCCTGGCAGACACCACTGCTACCTACATCACCACTAGATTCAATACAGAAGTACTTCTACTTGTGTACAATACATTATTATTGAACATGTAATAGATCCAACCTCAAAATAAATACACATCATCTGAACATTCAGCTTCAAATAAAGCAAATCCAGTGGCATTTCCATTCTAGGGCAACTTACGCCTCATATCATTTGTCACAGCACAGGAATCTACCAGTTAGAGAAGGTGTATCTCAAAGAAGGTACCAGATCAGCCTTCACCTCAAGAGTAAGAACTTGCATCACAGCCAAAATTCTCTTCAGAACAGCTTTAGAAATTAAGATGCATGTATAGTACCTTAAGATTGTATACTTTATTCACTCCTTTGTAACAATTCTTTTGCCTTTCCTAGCTTTTTACTACTTTATTCTGTTCAAGTGCAAAATGTCATGCAAGAGTTCTAGCCACATAGAAGAGCAAACCAAAACTTAAACTGAACAGGAGAAGCATTTTTCTCAGCTATTTTGCTTATAAAAACCACACCTTAAACATAACAGTGATATTCAGAAAATTCTCAGTGTTAACTGAATTCACTTGACTAGAATATTCAACTACAAAGAACCAGATATATGCAGTTAATTCAGTAAGTTTCAAACAAAACAAAGAACATAACCTCCGGAGATATAGCCAGAAGTCAGGATAAACCAAGCTCATCCTGTGCCTCAGCAATTGTGGTATTTTCAAAGAACGAGTTTATCTACATTAAGTACCTTATTAGGATGCATACTAACACAACTGGCATTTGGAATCTTTGTGGTCTTTAAAAAGTACCTGGCTCAGTAAGATGTACTTAACCATTTGCAAGTTCTACATTAAAAAGCGTTCCATAATTTATAGGTAGTAAGCCAAACAAAACCGCCTTCAGCTAGACAGGAAAAAAGTAATACTGTACAAATACTGTATGAATGCATTTGTAATATCTGAGTTAAGACTATTGTTAAAAACCACATAACACTAAGTTAACAGAACATGATAACCACATACATTTCAGTTTTCTGTGCTCCTTAAGATCAGCTAAATGCATTCATTTGTTTTCCATTATCATGGTCACGTTTTTCTTTAATACCTCTCTGCCACTTCAAAATATAAAGGCATTTATAATTGGTACACATTTTCCTTCCAACATTGAATTCCACATTCTACTGTAACCCCACTACAACTATTTGTGGAAATGGATAGCAATTAACAAATAATGGAGACGGGCATTTGGGAAGGCACACCCTTCATGATCAGCCTTAGTTACTGTTCACAATAGCAAATCTTAACTATTTCAGTATAAACTACTCTACAACGATACCGTACTCAGCAAGTCATGAGTTGATGTTAACAGTCATGCAGTCCAATTCCTGACTTCAGAATTATCACTGAGAGACTAAAGTTACAGCATTTTATTTCAGGATTTCTGCAGCCAATACCCCTAATTCAGAAAAGTAGCTTTATTTACCAAGTTTACTGCAGAATTTCGTCAGATAATTGTACTGAGAAACATGTTAGGTGAGTAAAATGTTTAGTTTAGTCCCCCTCACCATCCTGAAAGTCCTATGCAATTTTGTTAATCTACATCCAGACCTTGCTTATCAAAAATCAAGCTGTATTTTTGCAAGTGCTTATCTTCCTGCATGCAGATGAAGAGAGACTTACATGGACAAGTTAGGAGATGGAACCCTACTATCATCAGCTAGGTTCCCAAGGTGGCTCAGCGTTGAAGTCGAACTGCTCTCTATAAAGCACTTCTCCTAAGCCCTCTGGATAGTTGTAAACTTGATCAGAGATTTTGCCCTGTAGGGAGAAAAATGCACACAAAAGTAAAATTCATAGCCAGAACAAAATAACAGCTTTATCATAAAACATGTAATAAATGCCTTTTCAGCAGTGCTTTTAAAGAGGCTTGCGACACCCCACCATGAAAGTTCATAATTACATCAAACACCCAGTTTTCAAGAGTTAATATAAACTCTGACCAGAACAAGTCAGATCAGATGTACAAAGAACTGCTAAAACACGAGACTGCTTACTCTACTTATCTTTCACAGTCCGAATGAGAAGATTTTCAAAACTAATGGCAAAGATCTCTACATGATCCTGCTGCAGGGTAGTATGCCTTAACACTGGACTACTCTCCCAGAAGTGTTTTTAACCCTGTAACCACTGCATTCTTCCCCTCCCCACTTCCTTTCTATTTTAGAATTCCCTTGCCATGTTCCTTCTCCCTCTGCTGTGAACGAACACGGCATGTGGGTGAAAAAGCTATGTGGGTGAAAAATAGTGCTTTATATAGTGAAACTGAACACCACAAAGACAAATCCAGAAATGAGCAAGACAGTAAAAACAAAGAAACTTATGCTTGCCTTGAGGAATGAGGAAACATTTCAGCTGGCCCTTAAAGGCTATCACACACACCACCAAAGCAGCATTTTAAAGTACAAGGCTAGCTTACTCAAGGCAAAGCAATCACACAAACAGAACAATGGGCGTAAAAGCAGTCAAGGAAACATTTATTAGGCTGTTGAGAAGTTACTCCTCTTAAAAGCAACAATAATTTTCATGGAATTAAAAACACTACCAAATTGGTCACATGTAAATCCAACATACAACAAAGTTTCTACAAATTCGCTGTGATACCTGGCATGAAACATACCAACCTATTGTGAAAATTAACCTTTGCTACTTCCATTATTTAAGTAATACTACATGGGCTGACTACAAAAGCCTGACTTCTAGGAATCACCCAACACAAAAGGTCATCTTCACAACCATTAGTTAAACTCCTGGAATATACTTTTCCACTTATTCTTGCTATTGGAAAACTAAACCAGTACACTGCATAAAGTACTGCCTAACACACAGAGGCAATGCAACTCGAGGGTAACTGTTTCACAGCAACTCCCAGAGAGCAATCCCTGCAGCTTTACTACATAAATTAGCATTTACTAGCATGCAACATTAAAACCAAACCACAGTGCTTCAAAACTGAGATATTATAGAATTTTGCCAGCTAGAATTAATGTATATTTATTACATTTAACCTTATCCTTTTCTTTCACTAAAGCAAGAAGTCAGTTACATTTAGTTCTGCACACAACAGTTTCACAAAAGGAAGGTGTTGCCAACATTTAAAATTAACTGGTAGTTACACTACTTCCTACGGCTGTTCTGATTATACTCAGGAATTCATACAAATTTTCCAGGACACGAATTAAGTTTACCTTTCTAGCCAAACAAGTCATTAAACACAAGTGCTTCTAGGTAGAGCACATGACGTTCACTGCAAAACTTAAAATGCAATGCTTCAGCCAAATATCACCTGCAATATTATGCCCATAAATATTCTCCCATGTCCCAAGGAGGAAAGTTTACAGTGAAAATTCCTGTGGAGCAGAAATGAAACCCAACAATTTTCTTTAGCAACAATAAACTTTGAGCTGTGTCAAGATCTAACTGTCTTTCAGAACTTCTTTTAAATGAGAATTATTTATGTAAAGGATCTACACAAACATACATAAAATAGTCTGACTGCTCTTTTTGTGCAGCTCTGCCACTTCTAAACATTCAGAGGAAAACAGAACAATTTGATTCTTTCCAATTGCAGTCATTTTAGTCTATTTTAACCAGCAGAAAGGGATTTTGCTGTCAAGTGGCAAAGCTGGGCTACCACTTTAAGTAGAAGTGTATTAGATGTCCATAACCCATATGGGCAAACCCAGTTTAACAAAAATTGCACGTTATCAACCAAAATGAACCATTCCTTGTTTAAGAGTCTTAAAGTAGGTATAAAAGTATTCTTTGCTAAGCAGCGAGCTTTTAGTTGTGGGAATAGTCAGCAAGGTAGCTCCGCCTTTTAATATTCAAGTGGCACCTATATGCATTGTTTATCTCCCATCTGTTGGTATACTCTACTAGCAGGTTCCTGAAGTTTGACTCCAGCTCAAGCAACAACAGTCACAACTCACCTGAGGACCCAAATCACCCCCCAGCTGTCCACAGCACACAGTTTGGTCAGAACACCTGCATTCCTGCGGCAAGCCCTGTAAGTGCCCAGCAAAGCTGGGCTTTTTCCAGCTCACTGGCCCCCCTCACCTACCCATGTGTGATGCCAACAGGCCTACAAAACCAGGAATCAATCCATTTTCTTAAAAAAAAGTAAATCCACTGCATCTGTTTCTGAGAAGTGACCCTTTAGCGGCTTGAGCTAAAATATCCATTAACCAAACCCTAAAAATCTAGAATTACAATGACCTTGCACATTTTACACCAAGTGGCAGACTCAAAGGCACCAAAGTTACCCTGGTTCACAGAAAAACGTAGGTATTTTTGAGCTACAGTAAGCCTCTTCCAGAGCAGGGAGAGGACACTGTGGCAAAGGGATCCCAGGGCAGGGAACAGGTCCTGAAGGAAGCACAGGTCCCTGAGGAGCTCTCCCATGAACCACACTCTTGCTCCTGTGCTACATCAACAGCACCTAGAGCTGAAATCTACCATTATACCTAAATTAGCGCACTACACTATTAAGCCTCACTTCTAGGAAGGGACAGTCTTAATTCTCCTCCAGAGCAATCTGTCTCCCCTTTAATTTGGAGAGATGGAATCATTTCCAGCAGCACTGCTGCAATCACACACCTGCAGCAGCCTTCCAGGGAGCAGTGAGAGGCACAAGCTGTGCGGCTCCAGGGGCTGGCTGCAGTGCTGAAAGGCAGCAATGCTGCCTCCAGTAAAACTGTGCCCACAGGAGAAACATTCCCACAGCTGCTCACCACCAAACAACACCCTCCCCCTCCCAAAGACCCTCCTTTTTCTGGGGTTTAACAGCCTTCCCCTAGAGCTCAATGCCCAGCAGGAGGCATGGGGAGAGCAGGCCAGAGGCAGAGAAGGGAGCTCCCGGAGCCAGAGGCACACGGGGAAGGGGCTGCCTTGTCACAGGCATCAGCCACAGCAGCAGCAGCATTGTTCACACGGTGACAGGAAGGAAAGAACTAGACTGGACCAGTCCAGACTGGAACAAACCCCTCCTACCATCACCATTATTCACAACCCCCACCTCCCCCCCAGCACCACTGCCTCCCACGTTTATCCAAGGAAGAATAATGGGCAAGTGCAGTGTCTTCAGAGACAAAAATCCGGCAGCCGGGGAGGGCAGAAGAAGCAGGGCAGGACCACCCCCCAACCCACTCACACACAAGAGACCCAATCACGCATCTGACTAGATGGTAGGCATTTCTACGCTGTTTTATTGGCCTTCACACCGTGTTTTCATTCAGGGTGGCTGTAACCGACTGGGACTACACAATTGTATCCTGGTTAGTCACCGGAGACTGCTGCAGAGGTCTGAAACGCAGTGCTTCTCCTGCCTACAGGCACAAGGCAGCTGTGCTGGATTTTGTACTGCAGGAGATGCACTTCAGAAAGGCTCAAAAGGTTTAGGCTCATTTTCTTCCCTTTTCACCACAACCAGGTAACCCCCAGCACACACAGGCATGTTCATGGGCTCAGACTGATGACTGGAAGAGATCTGCAGTGCTGTCTAGTGCCCAGCCGTACCAGCACCCTCTTCAGCCACACCACGACCCTGCACTTGCACTGTCCCACTTACGCACGGTGAGCCCGCTCGGTCACCGTGCCTTCAGCTCCCCTACCACCAGGATCAGACAGACAGACACCTCACTGATCTCCCACCACTGCAACTCTGCTGACCTCCGACCAAACAGGGAACGGCACTGCAGCCGACATGCAAACACTCGGCTACCGCAACATTCAGATACACACACTTTACACACAGAATTCAGCTGTCAGCTGAGCAGGAACCCGAAGCTCTTCTCCATGCTTTCCAAAAGCCACACCAGCAGCCAAATGGACCACAATACATTGGCAGAGGCAGCCAAGACAAGAAAGTTGAGCTCAACCAAGAGAGCTCCAAAAGGACCAGCGGCACCAAACCTGCTACGCTATGGGTCTGACCAAGGGGAAGGGTAAAGGGTGCACCCGAGAAACGACCAGAGAACTACTCCCCGGGCAAAGGAGAGGAACTGCTAACGGGAGGGAAGGGCTCCCTTTCCACATGCCGGGTGACCCCACTGCGTGAGGGCAGTCCCGGAAAGCGTCACTCGTGCAATGGCCTCACGAGCCGTGCGTTGCTCTGACAGCCGGCGCTGCCGCCCTGCTCCTCGGCGCGGCCCTTGCCGACCATGCCGAGGGGACAGGTGAGGAGGCCTCGTGCAGGCGCAGCTCAGGTGAGGGGAAAAGTGGAGCATGGCAGCGGGAGCCCGGATGGATAATCACGCTCACAGAAGCACAACATGGCCCCTGAGAAGCAGGCGAGACGTCGCGGCCATCCACCAGCACCTCTCCTGCCTCTGCCCCCGTCAGGCTGCCCAGCCCTGGAGCCTGTCACACACGGCTGCCCCCGGGGGCTAGGGGGAGCTTATGGCGTGTGGGTCACACGTGCAAAGGGACCCCGCAGCACCCGCACCGCAGCCCGTACTGCCAGCCCAGGCTGCTGCCACAGGACATTGGGCAGCCCCTCGCCCTGCGGGATCCAGGCGAGGACGCCCCTCGGCCCCCGCTCCCAGGCAGGGGCGCCGTACGAGAGGCAGCAGCGCCCGGTGGGCGCGGGGCTCCAGCCGCGGGCACTGCCCCGGCTGCGAGGGGGAAGACACCGTACAGCCCCCCTCCGCAGGAATCCGCCATGTTAGGGCGGCCGCCGAGCCCCCGCTGGCCGCGAAGCCGGCGGCCTCGCCGCCGTTCCGCGTCCCGAGGACTGCGGGAGAAGGGGAGCCGCGGCACCGCCGCAGCGTTCGCCCCGGTGCCCGGCCTCCGCTCCCGCCCCGTCACCGCTCGCACGCAGCGCTGTCCGCCATGTTAGCGCGGCGGCCGTTGACCCTCCGCCCGCCGCCGCCGCCACCCTGCCGGGTGCGGGGGTCCCGCTGCCCGCCCGCCCGGCCCCCGCACTGCGGCCCGCACCGCCCGGCGCGCCGGGGGACAGGCGAGCTCCGGCTCTGACTCATTCCGCCGCTCTCCATCTGCCGCTGCCGGTGGCAGCCGGTCTCGCCCCACGCCGCCGGGCGGAGAAAGGGCAGCGAGAGGAACTGGCCCCATCCCCAAACCTGCCCGGCAGTCACCGCCACGGTACTGCCCGCCGGCTGCCCCTCCGCCCTTTCCGGGCACCATGACCACCGTTGTCCGTCCGTCCCTCCCTGCACTGCCCCGAGCCCCAGGCCCCGGGCAGAGGGAAGCCCCTAACGCTGCCACCCGCCGCCGATGACCACGGGCGCCCCGGCCCGGTTCGGAGCTTGGGGTGGGCGTCGCCACTGCTCCCCTCCCTCACTCCCACCACCTCCCCCACGGGCGGCGAGAGCCCCAGGACTCCCGCTCCGGTACTCACGTGAGATAACGGCCCGAAAGATTTGGTAAATCGTCTTCTCTTTTTAGGCGGAATTTTTAAAGAGGGATGTGGGAACCTACAGCAGAAATACAGGCGGCGGCAACGGCGCCTTCCAGGGCCATAGGCTGCGGGGGCGGCCGGCGGGGAAAGCGCAGCGCAGCGCTGGGACCAGAGGGCACAGGCGAAGAGAGACAGAACCGGAGCGGGCCGGGGGCTGCGGTCGCGGCGAGCGGGGACGGGAGCGCGGCCGACGAGCTGCAAGCGGGCGAGCGGAGACACAGGACGAGAAGAAGGAGCCGTCGCCGGCAGTGCTTTTATAGAGCGGGAGGGTGGGGCGGGACCCGGGCCGTCGTCACCGCACCGAGGGCGGGATCCACCGCCTTCCCCCGCCGCGGCGGCCGGGGCGCGCTGGGCCGGGCGAGCGAGCCGTGTGTCCCCGGCGGGGCTGGCGTGTGTCCCCCGCGGGCCGCCCTCCCGCTCGCCCTGGCTGGCACCGAGAGTGCTGCAGGAGCGGGCAAGGCTTTGGTTAGTTCCTGACACAAGCCACCGTCAGCATCCCCCCGCGATCCCGGGCAGGTGGTTACCATACGTGTCTTCACACGGCATCTGGGATCTGTGCTTCTGTCATGGTTTCCACTAACCCGGGACCTATCCTGTGTCACTACGACTTTAAGCAGGTGGAAAAAGAGTGCAATGGTCAGCCAGAGGCCTCGACCACCGAGTTAACAACAGCCTGACAGCTCGCCCTGGTTCCCTGGGCATTGATAAGCTGCTCATACTGCTCACCAGAGGAAACTGATTACACTGCATAGCTGGCAGCCTCAGTCTCCCAGCAATTTCAGCCCTTCAAGAATCCTGTAAGTAAATACATTAATGGAAGGCTTTAGCTGACCCATACAATTCATACAAAGTTTCACTGAAGCTCTGGGGCATCTTCAGCACACCTCAACACCTTTAGTTCTTTCTTAATGCCCTTATGAGGGAGTGCTGCTCAGCTGCAAGGAGAAAAGAGTCACCCAGAGATGAGGTGCCTCGGTTAAAAGTCACAAAACTGTTTCATGGAGCTGTGGATGAACTCTGATCTACCAGCCTGGCTCTGCCTTGTCAATTTTACTAAACCACACAGGGCTGCTTTTTAAAACATTCATTCCAGCAATCACAATTCTTTCCAGATACCTAAATATGTAGGTATGCAGTTCACTGAAACCCACCAAAAGACATACTTGTTCCAGAAAGTACTTCTTTCTCTCAAGGCACATTTATTTTCTTTTTAAAAGGTTAGTACAGTTTGCATTTTTTTTTCCAAAGCAAATTTGGGTTTGTTTACTTGTATAGCAGAGAGAATTTAGAAAGGGAGTGAATAGATACACACCTGTCATATCTTCAGAAAAAGAATGGGACTGAGGTTTCACAGCACACAGAGATGGAATTTGTTTACTCTTTTCATCTGTTACCACATTCTCTTTTGCAAATAATTTTAAATGAGGAGGAAATGAACTCAGAAATATATATAGTCCCATTATCATGCCTCTTTTTTTGTGATAAAAGCACTAGTAGGTTATAAATGAAGTTAGTAAAAGCAGGTATATTGATTAGGAAGTCAGAAAATCTCTTACTTGCAACAAACTCTGTATTGAAGACCAAAAATTCAATGTTACAGTTTGCACAGCTGTTTTTTCAGGTGTGTTCTGTATTACACCCTTCATCAGTGACTTGTATTTTGAGTTGCCATTCCAGAATGCAAGTGCAGGAGGAGGGATCAGATTATATTTAAAAACAAAACCAAACTAACCAACCAACCAACAAACAAAGAAAACCAAATTAGAAAAAGCTATAGAGAGATAGGAAGAGAAATTTGGGCAGAGCTTGGTTATGGTACAGTAATTGTGAATTATTAACAGGCAAAGAAAGGAGGAAGAGGTAGAGGGAAGGACAAAGGTTATAGTGATATATACAGAAGAACAACCCAGAAAGCTGTATTCATTAGGAAGGTCAATTTTTCAAAACACATCTTTGGAAGGGATATAAACTAGGAAAAGGACGTGACTAGTTTGGAGATGTTACTATGTATTTTATATATGTTCTTAGAGGTCTCCTGTTGGTAATACTTAAAGATAGCCCAGTGATACATGAGTGATCTCACTGGCACATGCTACTGCCACATTCATCTTCCCAGGAGAGTTTTTGTTTTGGTAGGTAGGGGATGTTTTCAATATTCTTATTGGGAGTAAGAAAACAGATGGACTATTTAAGAGGAGTGCATAGTCACGTAGGACAGGAAAAAGAACTTCAGTTTGATATGCAATTAATTGGGGGATCTGTCAACTATTTTAAAAATGCATGGAGGGAGGGAGGATTTCCTGCCTGTGAAGGAAGCAACACTTGAAAACAGAAACATAAACTTCATCCTCTCAAATCTACTGGAAAAAGAAGAGTGGCACACTATTAGGGAGAGTACAAGACTGAACTGTGTAGTCACCTTACACAAAATAAGAAAAAAATGATGGATGAATGCTTTATACAGTGTTTCTGCTACTACAGATGATATTAATGCAGAACTAGAAAACTGATGCCACAGCTCAATGTATACGTACATATTTTAGCAGTCCTGTTTTGTCTGGAGAGGCAAAATATACAAAAAAAAAACTTACATAAAATTTCCTTCTGCCTCATTTCTCTGCACTCAGTTTTAATACTTGGATTCCTAACATTGTATGGCTCCATATCCACATTTTGTAGGTTATTAGAGTAAAAATTTACATTTTCTGCTCCAAAGAGACAAAGTGAACAAAGCACAAAATGCATCTCCAGCTCTGAGTTGCCCTTACTTCCAACTGTGAGGCACTTCTACCATTTTGAGGTTTGTTTTTTTTTGCCTCCACACTTTCTTTTCAGTATGGTTCACAGTTGGATATAGACAAAATCAGGTGTTATCCCTATGACGCAGATAAACAGGAGCAGGAAAGACATCCTTCCCCACCTCATCTTTTGGAGCACAAAAAATACTCACTAATGTGGCAACCCAGCAGCCAGGAGCTCCAAATTGGTTTGGACAGATGTCTGAGGGCTGCACAGCCTGATGACCTTCCCTGCTAATCCCAAGTATTTCCTTCTCTTAAGGATGTCTTCCTAAGGGCTCTTTTCTCCTCTGGTTCTCCCATTTCCTCTCGCTCTCGGATGCTGCCTCTATCACCACTCATCAGCAGCAGGGTCGGATTCCACTCCTGCAGTGAGAGAATGAGATTATTTCCTCCTCCATCTCCTCTTCCTCTTCCCCCACTGCTGCCAACTCCTGCAGCGGTCAGTGTTTTTTCTTAAAGCCTCAGGTGCAGGAATTACGTGATTACGCAGGAATTTCATCTTCCATTGAAAATAAAATGTTCCTAGCTACTGCAAACTCAGTGCAACAGAAGACAAATACAAATAATGATCCACCTTCCAAACTAGGGAAAAGGTTGCTTCAGTTTCTGAGTGCTTGGGCTTGAGAGTCTGTTCCCTGTTCCATCTCCTTTCACATGTAGTGGCACTCGGTATAGTTGACACTGGGTATAGTTAAAAATCTGTAGCCATCCAGCTGGAGCACTCAGCTCTTGGGGTGGGAGGAAAGAATCAGTCCAAAGTGCATTTTTGTCTGAGCTGCTCAGGGCAGGAACGCCTGTGCAAAGGGAAGAGTTATGAGAAAATGAAAATGAAGGCTGTGATAGCTCTGGATCCCTCATACCAACAATGACATAGAAATACTAGAACTTCAGTAGTTCCTCTATTCAGTAAAATAATGTGTATAAATAGGACCTTGTAGTAGTATCAATTGATACTCTGATCTTCAGACCTTTTTTATTGCTGCATACTTTGGAGCTATCACTGTTCCAGCCAGTTGACAGAAATGCTGATAACCAGTTGGAGGATGATTCATAATTATTAAAAGCTCAGAGGCAATGGGAGGAAAGACATCTCTGCCTTAACTCACAGGAATAGTCACCTTTAACCTATATTTACTGACTATTTTTCTGGATCAAAACAACTGGGGCAAAAATAGGGTTCTACCTTTCCACTGGTTTCAAAAGATGTAATTTCTATGGAGAATAGTTACAGAATAGATCTCATGCTCAAACCAAGCAGTTTAAACAAAGTTAATGGAAACATCAGCTCAAAGCACTACATAAAGACATCACAAGTAATTAAAATTAAATTTGGGTTGTTTTACAAAGTTATATAAAAAGAGAGAAAGGGCAAGAGAAAAGTCAGTCTTGGTTTAGAAATATTCAGTGATTTATCATAAGGTCATTGCAGTTCAATGCTAGAACAATGTCAGCTCCAAAAAATCTAGACTGGATAGGTAGAAACTAAGAGAAAAGAAACAGCCAGAAACCAAGTATCACATCACTGCTCACTCCCTCACCAGTGGGACTGGGAGAAAATCAGAAGGGTAAAAGTTGGAGAACTCCTGGGTTGAGATAAAGACAGTTTACTAGGTAAAGCAAATGCCACTCACAAAAGTAAAGCAAAACAAGGAAAGAATGAATCACTGCTTCCCAGGGGCAGGCAGGTGTTCAGCCATGTCCAGGACAGCAAGGCTCCATATGTAACAGTTACTTGGGAAGGCAAATGCTGTCACTCCAAATGTGCCCCCCTCCCTCTTTCTTCCCCCTAATTTTTTTTTACTGAGCATGATGTCATGTGGTCTGGACTATCCCTTTGG
Source organism: Passer montanus (assembly GCF_014805655.1). Lineage (NCBI taxonomy): Eukaryota > Metazoa > Chordata > Aves > Passeriformes > Passeridae > Passer > Passer montanus. The sequence goes on from NW_024366480.1 coordinate 4,950,208, forward strand.
TCAGTTTGAGTCACCTGTCCTGGCTGTGTCTTTTCTCAGGCTCCCATGCACCCCCAGCCTCCCTGCCAGCGTGAAAAGCAGAAAAGCCCTTGGCTCTGTGTAAGTCCTGTTCAGCAATCAAAAAAAAAAAATCCAAATCATAGCCCCATACCAGCCATGGTGAAGGAAACTAACTCCATTCTAGCCAAAACCAGCACTGTCCAAACTACTAAATAAGGGCCATTTAAGAGAATATTCAGCTATGAGCATTACTTAAGTGTCTAGCCACCTGCATGCCTACTCCACATTAAATGGTAAAGAAAACTTAAAATATTCAAGTATCTGCAACATGATATGGACTTTTTACTGTAGAAAATGTTCCCAAGTCGAAAACAAGTTAGAAATTACTTGGGTTCATTGGGTTCATTGTGTGATAGATTTTGAGCTGTCTATTAATCACACCCATTCCAGTTCCTGTTACCCAGGTGCAATGGATCATCAGTAATACCTGAAGGGTCAGCTGAAGACCAAAGGTTATGCCTCTGTGGAATTTATCATTTCTCATTGCAAATATCTCTGAACTGGAGAAGTGGCATGGAGTTCCCCTCTGCAGATAAACAGGAGATGCTTGTTCCCAGAAGAGTGAATGGTCAGCAGCAATAAATCAACTTTAAAACACAACAGTCCAAACAGTAAGCAGGATGAAGTGGTCTGCGTGCCATGCAAGGAGGTTAAAAGTATGCATATCATGTGCTGTGACTGATGGTTACTGAATGGGGAGATTCTTCCTACTAACTTTTTTTGGAATGAATACTCTCTCTGTTGTCATTGGTTGCATTTGCAAGAAGTTTTTGTTCCCAGATGTTTATTCTCAGCCCTGTATTTCTTGTGTAAGTAGCCTTCTTCAAATGTGATCCTAGCTTTATGCAATGATTAAGAGTTTTTTCAGGCTGCTTGGCTTGCTAGTTGTTCTTGACAGTCGCATTCCAGCTTTCTGAACATGCACATGTTTGTCTCATGATTTCTAGTTTCAGCATCCCCTGATAGCCTTCAGTTTTGCTGAGCTTCCCCAGGCTGCTAGGGCATTTTGTCAAGAGTGAAGATGCACAGTCTTTAAAAGAAAAATTTCCAGCTAACCCATGGAGAAGCACTTTCTACTTGTCAATGTCTTTCATCACCCTCCCAGCTCTGAGAGGTGGTGATGATCTCCCCCTTGTTATCCAAGAGCAGCAAGAAGGGAAGTGGTCTCTTGAGATTGCACTCCAGTGCCACTGGAGATGCCTCTAAATGTGTGCCTGCGTTTTCTCTCTCACTGACAATGTTGTCTCACACATTTTGGGGTTGAGAGAACCACAAGTCAAGACAGAGGCCTTTCCCACTAGCATGAAAACTAGTTACACAAAACTCAAGCAAACTCCTCTGCTATTTTAAAAGCAAGTAACAACACATTTGAAAAGCAAAATTGACCCATTTAATATAAATCCTGTAAATCTTGTTTACTTTGCTTGCATGATTAGAGTTGTTATGTTAGCAGGAGGAAGATGAGCAGCATGTAGCACTATTCACTTCCCTCTGTGTTTGAATTTTCTGTGACATATACATTTTCCCCTTAGAAATGGAAGACTTTTTAAAAAAAATAATTATTTTTTCTTCCACATAAAAAACCAGAAAATCCACAGGTTATAGGTTGGCAATAGTGACCAGCATGGAATAGTTACCTCTTTAACACAGTTCAGAGATACAGAAGGACCTGTCACATCTGTGTCACCTGCATACAGGAAGGAACAGGGTGTTGTCATGTCCATTTGGTTGTCAGAGCACTGCAGAAATGATGCTGCTGGTACTCAGGGTCTTCAAATAAGTTGTTTGTCAGCATGCTTTTGAGTCCCTAATTGTACTCAACCAAATTTGATCTTCACCTCAAGAAATTGTGCCTGTGTACCTTCTGCTCATTCTCTCTAGGGCCTGGGCCTTAACGCTAAGATTTGTAGCTTGCAAATTGTTTTCCCAGCTTCAGTCTTTTTGTGGTCCTCAAAAACGAGGAAGGAAACCCCTTTTTAATTTTGTTGCCATTAAGATCCCTGATCTTGTTTAGGACTGGAGACATACTTGGCTCAAGAATGTGGAGCTATGTCCTGGCTCAGATACATTGTTGGAGGTGAAACAGTAGCTGTGGACATCCTCTGCTCAGGGTACTGTGTCAGTGCTATCCCCCGCCTTTGCTATTTCCAGCCAGATTTGCAGAAGCAACAGGAAAGTTAGCAAAGCAAGGCAAACAGTGCTGGGTTATTTTTGTTACACTCCGTTTCCTTGCAGCTGGTCAAAGTGCTCAGTACCTTCCAAATCTGACCAGATAGAAATGCAAGTGAAAACTGGACTTGAAGTGAGCACCAGACAAGCCTGGAGCAGTGTCTTGTGGTTGATGCCCTTTGTCCTGCCCTGTTTCATCAGCAGGAGTGAGCAGCCTTTTGTGCACACTCACACCAGAAGATGTAAGTGCGAAGCCAGGAGGTCTCACCTATTTTTAACGTCTCCCAAACCCCAGGGCAAGACCCAAGGAGGATATTGTGACCAAGGGGTCACACCAGCCAGGAAGCCTAAGGACAGTGGGGGCTGTAGCCCGGGCCCCACTGGGTGGCTGCAGAGCAGGAAGACCAAAGGGCAAAGAGCTGAGATGAGCTGAGCTGAGCATTCAGCCCCAGCCAGTCCTCAGGGGTCCTGGCGCTCTCCCTGCCATGGTGTTCTGCCATGTCTCTGCTGTTTACCTCCATGCAGAGAGCTCCCAGGGCAGGGACAGCCCCTGCAAGCTCCACTGCTGCCAGGAGCAGGGAGATGTCTGATTTAAGGAGCTATTACTGGTACCAGTAAGCACACTGTAGTGGCCTTTTCCTGCATGCTTACTCTGAATCTGCTCATGAAAAATACCACCTAAACTGGGCTTGGGCCATTAGCTTTGCCTGGTGCTCTTACACTGGGATTTGTTTCTTTTTATTAGATACAGTTTTCCAAAGGGACAGATAATTGCTGTTCCATCTTGAAATTAAAACAAAAAAACCAAGCAAAGTCACCATCAACTTTCTTGTCATGTGTAATTTTCTTGCATGATTTACAATTTGTTTCCTCTCTTTTCTCCTGATGGGAAATGTGGGGTAGGGACCCAACACAGTATCTGGGAAGCTGCTGGATCATCAGCTCAGGTGCCACAGGAGCTGGAATGAGAGACAGCTGCCCCCATGTCATCCATCATGGGAAAAAATGCCCAAAGCAGTGTGTATTTAAGGTTGCCATCTCCCAGATGGCCCTTTACTCAGATCATCCCAATATGTTGTTAGTTATGGAGCAGGCCTTTGGGCTTAGGCTTGTTGTGAGAAACCAAAGGCGTGCTTACCATTTTCTGTGATAGCAGCAGAGTTTAAATGAATGATTATAATAATAACTGCAGAGTGTGTTTCTGAGGTTTTACTACATGTAAACACAATCATAAGTGTAATCAATGTCAATGACTTCCATTTAATTCTCAGACAAAGTTTGCTTTTAAATACCACACCAGATTTGACACGGTCAGTGATAAATGGAATGCAATTAGTTCTACTATTTGCTTTGATGATATGCTAAATTATTTCTTACAACAGACCATTTATTATCCAAAACTAATGGTTATACTCTTGCATTTAACAAATCTAATGTATATTAAACCGTAGCAAACTGATAAGTTTCAAAATTAGATACTAAAGGCTAGAAAAAAGTGATTTCATGAATGAGTTTCATTTAATAAAACCTTGTCAATGCTCAAGTAATAAAACCTTAAATTAGAAGAGTTTTGTATATATTTCTCATAATTGCACAAATTAAAAAAAAATTATGTTGCCTCTTAGTGATTTGCAGTCATTTAATGGATATTTAATCTCAAGGAAAATGTTAAAATTTAAATGTTCTTATGGCATTTTTAACATAATGCACCTTCTAATTGTTAATAAGAAAATTATTTCCCTCCAGAAATTTATTATGAGCTTACCGTGATAATTGAAAAATTAACAAAGACAGTGTAGTACTTCAAAAGACAAAAGTAATTTCCTAATTTTTCACTTTGTGTTTGTTTTGCATGGCCTGGTTTTTGGTAGCAGGGGGACCACAGAGGTGGCTTCTGTGAGAAGCTGCTGGAAGCTTCCACCCTGTCCAGCATAGCCAATCCCTGATGGCTCTGAAGTTGGACATGCTGCTGGCCAAGGCTGGGCCAATTAGAAAGGATGGTAATACCTCTGTGATAACAGATTTAAGAAGAAATCAAAACAAAGGTGGGAGTTGCAGTTCTAATTCCAGCCAGAGAAGAGGAGGAGGTGAGAACATGTGAGGGAAACAACCCGGGGACACTAAGGTCAGTGGAGACAGAGGGGGAGGAGGTGCTCCAGGTGCCAGAGCTGAGATTCCTCTGCAGGCTGTGGTGATAACCATGGTGCAGCCATGGTGAAGCAGCTGTGCCCCTGCAGCCCATGGGGATCCACGGGGATGCAGTGATCCACCTGCAGCCCGTGGGGATCCACAGGGGATGCAGAGATCCACCTGCAGCCTGTGGGGGAAGTGCCCATGCCAGAGCAGGTGGATGCCTGATGCACTTCTGCCTGTGATCCAGTAGGAAATCCAAATAGAGACAGAGAGCCCTTGCTTCCAGGTTGGAGCAGCCTTCCTTGGAGGACTGTACCCCAAGGAAGTGACCAACACCATAGAAATTTTGGGAGTACTGTGTGCCTGTGGGAGGGACTCACGTTGCAGCAGTTTTGGGAGGACTGCTGCTCATGAGAGTGGATCCACATTGGAGAGGTTCATGGAGAACTGTCTCCTGTGGGAAGGGACCACACGGTCTCAAGGGGAACAACTTCTCTCCTGAGGAGTGGAAGAAAACCTCAGGTGATGAACTGATCAAAACCCCCATGCCCTGTCTCCATGCACTGTCGGTGGGAAGGAGGGAGGCACTGGGGGAAGAAAAGGTGTTTTTAAGGGCATATTTTACTTGTCATTATCCTCCTCTGATTTTGTTAGTATAAACTCATGCTGTATCTCTACGGTGAGCCTGTTTTTCTCTTGGTGTGTTTTCTCTGGGTCTTAACTCATGATTCCTCTGTTAAATTTTACTCTCCTCTGTCCAGCTGTAGTAGGGGAGGGTGAGTGAGCAGCTTTCGTGGGTGACTGGCATTTGGCCAGTGTCAAACCACTACACACTTACTATCAAATTTTCTCCTATCTTCAAAAGGCAGGTCTGTCCCATCTCGCTTTGTATTAGTCAAAGTTTCAAAATAATATAGGCAGCAAATTCTGGTTGTTGTTAGAGAAAATACTTCCATAACACGAGGGGTTACAGAAATGGATAAGTAGTTCCTTTTCCTGTGGTTACCTTAATAACAGCAAGCCAGGCCTACACCAGGTTGCTCTGCCCCAGTCACCCTGCACACACTTGTCTGCCCCCTCCCAAACACCTCCTGCTCTCCCTGTTCTTCCTCCCTTCCTTCCCCCCACACCTGGCTGCAGCCCCTCCAAGCACATCCCTAAATCTTACACTCTTCTGCCATTTCCTTAATGTTCCTCCTTCTATTTATCTAATTCCTCAGAGATTTTTTCTCACCCTAGTACCTTCTCCCATTTTCTGAGCTCCATGTCTTCTTGCTCCTTGTGTGCAGGGGTTATTCTTCTCAACAATTCAATCCCCCTGAAGATGATAGGAAGAGTTGACACTAGGGATGAAGGGAAACCTAGAAAATATACCAGTGTTTCATGAGGAACAGTTAAAAACATCACAAATATCATACTGGTCTCAGTAAAATCTTAAAAATTAGCAACGATGGATTGCCCCTTCTGCCAAGAATTACATAGAAATGAAAAGGGCATCTTGGAATTTTTTCTTAGAAGAAAAAGAAGTGCCCTAGACATTCAAATCATCCTTTCAATTTTGTTGTCCATGCAATGTCTTCATAAATCTGTTAATCTTGAATAAAAACAGCTGCAACAGGGAGATTTGACTTGGGAAATTCCACTTGCAGGCCCACAGCCAATAGACTGCTGTGTTTGGTAGCCTTTACTTTAAGGCTCTGCCTCATTATTTTCTCTGTAAACTGTCTGGTCTCTAAATTCTGATCAGAAGTATATTCCCATCATCCAAATGACATTCTGTCTCCTGCCAACATTTTGGCTGGGATAACATTTCCCTTGAGGCTCTCCATCAAGATAAAAGAGACTTCCACAAATTCTGCATGACTGGCCTAGGGCTGCCTGAAGCTGCAAACTCTGCTTAACTCTGCCCCTACACTCCATAGTATGTATTCATCTCCCCCGCATCTTTATCATATTTATTAATCTTTATTTTAATAGGATCCATAAAGATTTTTGACAGATGATACATACCTTTTAAACTTTGGTTTTCCAACAGAAATATCAGAAAGAGGCAGAGAGATGCTTCTTTTTCAGGTTGAGGAAAGGTGCAGACACCAACAGTAGCAGTCTGTCATTGCAGCAAAGGCAGTCCATCATATTTGCTATACCTTCCACTCAGCTCCAGTCAGATATGACTCTGTGGTTTTAGTACTACAAAGTCTCTGCATTTCTCCAGAGTAGCATTCATCTTTTTCTAGGGAGTCATGTTAAAATGACCCACCTGCAGAAGGTTTTGTTTTCAGCTTTTTCTTCCAAGTAAAAAGGATTTATTTAGCAAATAGAGTCCTCTTCTTTTGGGGAGTGGGCACTGGGTAAACACATTCTGCTCATCATTTTGTTCTGCAGCCGAGTGGCTGCTTGCACTGAGATAAGGCATCAGCAGGAGCTCAGTGATCATCTGCTCTGTTTAGCCAAACAGCACTGGCTTGGACCAGCCTCAGCATACACTGTCTTCTCCCTGGCCAGTCCTTGGCAGGCTACTGGGGGCAAAGGATGTTAGGAGATATGGAGGGAACCTGGGCTGTGGAGGAGGAGGGAGACAAGGATGGGATGAGGTGAGATAGGATTTCTGCACAAATTGTGGGAAGCAGATGTGGTTACTGCTGCTGTCCATGGGGCAAATTGTCTCCTCCTACCACACCTTAGATGAGCTTCTATGAGCCAATGACACCACAAAGCCATGCAGTACATGTACCATTACCTGTGCCAGAGCCCCTAGGGGAGATCTAAATCGTGCGTTCACACAGCATGCTTAATGACCCCATGAGTGAAGTATAAAATAAAGGTAATAATAAAGAGCTGCAGTGAAATCCCTCAGGACACTGCTGAGAAAGCAGGCAGCTCTGCTTCCTGCAAGACAGGCACTGATTTCCTCCGGTGGCAGCCCAAGCTGTCACTGCGGCTGCTTGCTTTAGCACGGGATGCCAGCTGCATGACACCATTAGCATTCCTCATCAGCCACGGCTTATGTCTCCCTGTGCACAGTGTTGGAAAACCAGGTCATTCTCTTGGCTCATCCTCCTCTGATAACTCCTCTTTTCTTTCACTGCTGGGAAGCCGAGGATGGTGTAATTACTTTTCAGTAATGCTCAGCTCTATGTGGAACTGCTGTTGTGCCAAGCCAAAAATGAAGTTTTCACATAGTTTGCATGCCCTAAGAGGAGGAAAATTGGAGACAAATTTGGGAGGCACCTATTTTCCTTGTATCATAATGATTCAGCTGATATTTTTCAAAATACCACAGAGAATACTAATGACATGTTAAACTTCCAGTACTCACACAACAGAGAATAAATGAGTGTGATTCCAATGAAAATACAAAGTTAAATACTTACCCATGCCAGATAACAACTGGTACTGCAAGGCTGTCATAGCAAGCAGTCTGAAATCATGCCCTTAAGTAGAAAAGCTGCCCAAAGTAGTATTTAACTGCTTGGGGTTTGCAGGCAGATCAGAGACCTGATATTCCAAAGAAGCTGCGGGGGAAGATAAAAATGAAAAATTCAACCCAAACCCCAGATAAGAAGTTCAGGTTTTCTTAATAATACAGTGGAAGTGATGACTTCTAAACCTGTGAGGAATCAATTTTGAAAGGCTTCCATAGGGCATGATACAGAGAGATAAAGCAACAAACTTTATTAAAGGGCAAGTGATTTTGGGCTGTGGGTTAAATCATAAACATAAATGCCCACAAAGAATTAACTGGCTGGTACAGTGAGGTTTATATACTGGTATAGTAACTGTATCAGTAATTAAAGCTGCATTAATGTGCTTGACTGATGCTCTGAAAGTGTCACTGTAACGGCAGTCACAGTGCCAACTGAAGCAACTAAGCTGTGAGATGAGGAGCTACTGGTTACAGAGGCTCCTTGTCTGGAATATGCTTGAAGTTTGGTATGTTGGTACACTATTAGAAATAACATTATTTAAATGATAATACATCCCCATCTCCCAGTGTTTAGTATCCACTGGAGTAATTGCAAAATCAACCTAATTATATGCAGCATTTTAGGAGATAAAATATGAAGCAGAAAATGCTTTAGCAGTTGTTCATATCCTCCCATCACCAGGGGGGCTCTTTGGAAAGAAGTACACCAAGTTTCATGGCACTACATTGTATTTTGGGAGGGTGAGAAAGATCAAAGTCACCCTGAAATTACAGCTGGATGTGATGACATTAGAAACATTTAAATTTCTCTTTTTCAATGATTTAAGTTAAGAAGTCCTAACCATGGCATATAAGCTATCCAGACCTCTGAAAACACAGATTTGTTCCTTCAGTTAGATGAGAATTACTGGGAGAAAAATATCAGTTAGGAAAGTTTGCAAATACATTTAGTGGGAATACTTGTGTTCCTCAAGCAAAAGAAACATTTTTTAAAAATATCATACTCAAGCATAGGTGATCCTAGTTGCTACATGGCATATAAGTTATCCAGACCTCCGAAAACACAGATCTGTTCCTTCAGTTAGGTGAGAATTACAGCTCACTGGGAGAAAAATATCAGTTAGGAAATTTTGCAAATACATTTAGTGGGAATACTTGTGTTCCTCAAGCAAAAGAAACATTCTTTAAAAATATCATACTCAAGCATAGGTGATCCTAGTTGCTCAAATTCAGCACAATAATTCTACAGAAGCTTCAGATACATCAGCATTATTAAAAGAGGATTTGGCCCAGAAGGCCACACATCCCTTAAACTTGTCATAACAACTCCAGATATAATAGAAGCCCAAGGTCAAACTATGCTTCAGATATGTGGTCTTAGTTACAGACATATTTGTCTTATTTTTCTGCATCATCTCTTGCAAGCCATCAGGTTTCAAATAAATCCTGAAGAAATAAATAATTTTGGTAAGTTCAGTGACCTATTACCTGTTTCCTGATGTGGTCAATTTAATAAAAGCTACTTCAGTGTTACCCACAATCAGTACCAATGTGATAATGGATATCATCTCAATCCTCTGTGTTGTGTGAAAACAGTACTGTGGTTCACAAGGAGGTAATCACAATTTCATATGTATACAAGACCAATACTAAGGACTTAATGGCTACAGTTATGTAAAAAGAATTAATTTGAAGAACCCCTGGACAGGAATCCTTCCTTGAACTTTTTTCCAGATTTGAGCTTGGAATGTCAATTGTGCTCAAAATGTAATTTGCAGCAATGAGCTTTTCACCATGACTGGGCTTTTCTTATGCATTGCAAAAAGTGAGATAAAGGAGATTCTCTGACACTGTTAGGTCCAGATTCTTGTAGTCCACATGCTTTGGTAATATTTAGACTATGGAAATATGGACAGTATAAGTGATGGACTTTTGTAATGCAGCTACTGAGGTGTTAGGAAGAAACTTAAACCTTGCAGTTGCTTCCTCTCATAAATCAAACAGTGTCTCTTTCATTACTGGAGGTGCAGAGTTAAGTACCCTCTAGTTAGATCTTGCAGTAAAAAGAATCACTCTGCTTTAGAAATTAACTCTGCAAATAAAAAAGTGCAAGCAGCCACATTTTTTTTAATGTTTAATACATATCTTCAGGGGAGTGGGAGGAGAGAAAAAGAGATTTCCAGATTCACAGTATATTAGAATAAATGCCCTTCTAAAAACATTGCATAAGATAGTGAAATAGTTCTGGTTTGATTCATTTATGACTAAGGATTTTCTTTACTGATGGAGGGATACTTCTTCCTGATGCCAGCCCTAGGCCAGCTGCTGCTCCTGGCACTTTGTGTTCATCCAGCAAACAGGGGCTCACATCCAGGCTCTAGCAGGCCATTGATCAGTTACTGACACTTTCAACTGAGTAGGACTTCCATGGCAGGATAAAGTGACAATAGCAGGGGAGGCAGATTGTAAAAATCCTACCATCCATAGTAACATGCACTGAAGGACTTGAGTTTGCATATTAGCTTGAGTTTGCATATTAGCTTCTTTGTTTGTCCTTCTCCAACAGATGATACATCTATTGCATAGCAAGTGAACAACATTATTTGGTTTTTTTGCTTTAATTAAAAGCTAAGAAAGCTAAGTCCTATTCTTATTTCTTGCAGCTAACGATCTCAAAAGTTTTCACCAAACAGTTGTGCTAATAGTCACATACCAAGATGTGGGAAAAGTAGAGGATGTTAGAAACTTGGAATCATACAGTATTCTGAGTTGGGAGAGACTCAAGAAGATCATTCAATCCAACTCCTGCCAAAGGGCAGACTAAAACATAAACCATATATACAAAGCATTGTACAAAGTCTTCTTGCCCACTGTAAGGCCTGGGGCCATGACCACATCCCTGGGGACCTTGTTGCAGTTCAGATCTCTGAGCACTCAGCCCAAAAACCGTGCAAAGAGAGCTTTTGTTGACAGCACTGTCATGGAGAGTGCAAACCTTAGCTGTGGTTGTGCAATTGTGCAGCAAGGGTACGAGAGGATAGTAATTAGCTGTGTAGGAAGAGAAGGTCTGTGGGACTGAGTTTAGGCCTCAGGCTCTGAACAAGAGCCAGCATGGTGGAGCTGCTCAAGTCTGCCTAGAAGCTGGTGGAGACACTGCCATGGTAACGCCTGCGGTTGTTGGATCAGGTTCAGAAGGTTTGGCTCTAGCACACGTGGCCCATTAATGTTTATGCAGTGTAATATATTATAAATGAAAAGCAGTTCTGGGGGGGTCCTTTGTGCTGCTGGTGATGAGAAGATTCTTTCCACAGTTTCATCTTTAGTAGGAAGAATGGTTTCTAGATCATGCATGTCTCACGAAAATGTTGCTGAAAGAGTCTGTGATCGTCATCAGGATCCTAAAAATGTATATGTAACGTCAAGATCTGTCTACCTTTGTGTGCTTTTTCATTATGAGAATATTTTATGTGCAGATCAGATTCATTTACCTCTAGCTTATTGCAGTTACACATCTAAAACATCACAGCCCTGAATGTTGTCCCCAAGTTGTAGTATTCTACCCAGTATTACAGTGCATACACACCACTAACCTCATAAATACAGTCAAACTGAGAAAGGAAATTCATGGTGCTTCTTTTCAATAAAACAAAATTTTGAGGTCACTTCTCCCTGCCTGAAGACATATTAAAAATATGAAAAACACCTGATGAAAATATTCTGAAAAAGGCAGAGCAACAAATGACCCAGGAAAGTGTCTGGCTCTTTGAGCAGCAATACCACTGAGCAAAGAACTATCTTCTCTTTGTGCATCATAAATTCTGTCTTCAGTTCTTAAATTGTTCACAAATAGTCTTTCAAAGTAGAATATAAAAACAGTTCCTGCATATCTGTGTTACAGGGATAAGGGCCTCCTACAGGAACAAGCCTCACTCCACCATCATCATGTTCCACCATAATCTCCTACACTTTGTGGTACTAAATGGTTGGTACTAAAAACAAAGTTTAATTATTGAAAAAGAAAATTCTAAAATTACTGAAATTATTTTTAACTGCTACCTCAGAACATTTACATGGCACTTAAATATAGTCCTAAAACACATGTGGCTAGTACAAACTGTATTTGCATTTCCATATTTGTGTCCTTTTAGGAGTGAAAAGGATTTATACCAGCAGTTAAACGATCCTTTAAGGATGATGTAGTCCTTACCAAGCTACTGTGCACAAATTGCTACACACTTTTGCACTGCAATTCAGGCCCCTTCGAAGTTCCTCAAAGTCTCTTTAATGTTCAGTGACATGATAATCACGAGCAAGCAGGCACGGCAACGTCACTGACGCCGCTCGTCTCCAGGAGCCCTGAGACACCTTTGCCTAGGGTGTGTTATAGCACAGATGGTTTCAGTCTTTCCTTTTATCTCTTCAACACCAGCATGACAGAGCAAACACTTCCAGGGCGTTGGGGAACCTGACACACAGAGCAGGACTGATGCTGTGTACGCTCTTGCAAGCCCCAAATGGCCAGGGACCTGCAGCCACCTCTGGCCTCCTCTGGTCTTGTGTGCTGCGCTGAAGCTTACTACAGCTTTCCATCTTAGCTGGGTTCAGAGAAAGGCCAAACTGAATCCCAAACCAAACAAACAAGCCCTAAGTGCCCCTACAAGCTTATCAGCATTGCTGAAGCTTTTCTTTAATTTCTTGTTTGCTTGTTTGTGCAAAGAAAGCTGCAGTCACTTAACAGACTTGGCATTGTGTGTAACTCTCTGCATCAGCAACTAGGTCAACCAGCAGGGTAAAGCACCATACAAGTGAGAGGCTCCCTCAGCTCAGCCCATGCCTGCTGATTATATTTTGGGAATTAGCTAGGTAGGAGAGAATGTCCTCCCAGGCATGTGCTACCCTGAAATTTTAGTACATTTGCACCAGTCATTTGAAACCTCTTCTTGGCCCCAGCGGAAAGGAGTGCTAAGCCCATGGCAGCTAAAGCAAGACAAAAACAGTGGAAAGTTCAGGGGGTCTGTCTTCTTCTTTGCTCTTTTCAGCACTTGTAACTACCCAGTAATTAGTCACAGCACCCAACACTATATAGGGCTTGTGCTGTGTTCAGAGAGTATCAGCTTTCCCAAGTGATGCAGATAACTCTTGGGTAAGATAAAAGTGAGAGGATAAAGACACAGGATATTTTTACCTGGACTATTTTTATTTACCATATGAACATAATTCCTCCCAGTGCCTTAGGCAAAGACAAATAAAACTGAAAAGATGACAGCTACCCTTACATCTAGGCAGGCAGAACTCCCCATCCTGCCAAAGCGTGGGTTTGCTTGCTTCGTCTCTGGTGGAGCTGCCTCTGTTGTAGTGCCATCAGTTTGGAAACACTGCTGCAAGAACATATTTTTGGCCTTCACTCAGAAACTCCTGCCAGCCCTCCACAGAACCTGGGAGACCTCTTAGGCTGTGAGCTTGCCTTTAAGGGAAAAGTCCTTACAGAATAAATTATTTCTACATTGCTCTTGTAGCTCAAATATTACAGATATTCTGTAAATAAATTAAAAAAAACCCCCACACACACAAGAAAACAACAAACAAATGAAACTGACAGCTCTGCACAGCTCCACCTGGGACATACTATTGCTCTACAAGCTGAGGAATTATACCAAGATTACCTCCATACTCACCCATATGACAAAATTCTCCTTGAATCAGAGCACCAAAGCATTTGTGACTGCACAGCAAATGCAGACATAAAAAATGGAGGGACATTTCTTCTTCTTCTTCTTTTTTTAATCTAATTTTTTTTCTACTTCTTTTTAAAATCACTTTAATCTTTCATATTATTTAGAATTTGTGAAATAGCAGCCAAGTTATTTACCTACAACCCTCTCTGCCCTTTCCTTTGCACTGTGTCCAGCCATGTCTATCCACGCAATGACAGCAGTTCACCCTATTTCAGGAACAATAGAGTCAGAGGGGCTTAAAGGAGGCTTTGGGGAAGGTCATCAACAACCTTCTGGAGGGGCTGCTTGCACAGGGGTAGCAGTGGAGCTTGCCAGGGGACATGGTTGTCCTGCCCAGATGGTGTTGCTGTGCACTGCACCTGGCTCAGCACATCTGCCCTGCTTGTTGAGGTGTAGTGGGAAAGGATCTGAGCCATGGGGAGTAAGCTGGCACCTTCACAATGTGCTCTCAGTATGCAGTAGAAGCAATAAGGAAGACATTTTTAAAAGCCTTCCAAATTCAGAGAAGGAGTAGCTGCACAAAAAGTTTGTGCAAAATAATATTGACCTTCAATTTCACACTCTAACTTCCTTAATAGCAGCTTATTTCTAGGGTGGATAAGCCTGAAGATGGAGAAGTCTGCTTAAGCACAGAAACATGAGTAAGAGAAATGCATCAGATAGTGACAACAGAGAAAATGTGTAGTGTGGATTTCTATTCTCTCCCCTGATACAAGGAGGAATGGAGAGTTGAAGAAATCAAAACATGACCCATTTAGGCATGACGTGAAGTTAGGTTCTTTCTCATGAGAGACAGTTCAGCTGTGGCACTCCCAGCTGAGAGAAATTACCAATGGCCAGAACTCCATAGGAGTGGGTAAAGGCATGAACACCAACACCAGTGTTCAGAGTTGCAACATACTGAAATTTTGAAATCAGTCATGGTTTACCCCAGTCCTCAGCTAAACATGATTAGGATATTTCTTGCCCCTTCCTCTGCTGAATACTGTCAGGGAAAGAATATAATGCTATGTGAGTCATGTGGCTAATCCAGCAAAACAGCTGGTGTGACATACACATGAATGTTGCATTAAAAACAGCATGACTCTCTAATAGTTAGAGGCCTTGGTGGCAGTGGCTTTCCTTTTAAGGAGTATCTCACCCATTTGTGTATTCTATGTCTTGTATAAATTCATCTTGAAAATGAAAATGACAGAAATGTAAAATCTGGAAAATTAACTACCTAGCGACTGGATAGGAGATGGAAGCTGCCAGCAGCCTGTGTTTGCTGCCCTTAAAAATCAGATACATGGGTTAGATTACAGGTATGTTATGGCCTTGGATATATGAGGCTAGTGCTCAACCATAATTAGCCCATGCACACTTCCTTTCCATAAAGGGACACTTTAAAGAAACCTATTTAAATATATATAACTCTGCAAAAATAGCCTACTTTGAGTACTTAGAAGTCAAATTTAAAATATAATCACACTAGCAGAAATATCCAGCAGTCTGTGCACATCTCCAGCTCAGCAAAGGACATATCAAGTATTAGATCTCCAGTACCCTGGGTTCCCTGCAAGCACCAGCTCTTATCAGTTGTCACAGTCTGGATTAATCCTTCAGACTGGCTGTGTGCCATTAAGACCAATGGGATGTGCAAGCTACCAAGGCAAAAGGTCTCTCTGCAAATGTGGTGAGACAGAGGTGGTGTCACAATGTTTACAGCAGGGGCTGGAAGAGCCTATAGGATTGCATTGGATTTTGCCCAGTTACTGCATGTTTGCTAAAAGAAAAAAATCATGGGCTGTGTAGAAAAACTCAAAGGTGGGGATTGTTAGTGGCATCCGACAGGAGCAAATATCAATTAAATGTAATCATAAGGGGTTTTAAAATTTATTTATTTTGTAGTTTTTGTAGCTTACAGGCTGCAGATTGTACATTATTATCACTATTTTGGTGCAGAACAATGAAGCACAGACATGGCACCTACTCTTTCTGCCAGCCAGCCCTTGCTGAGCTGTGTATCCTTCACACAGACACAAGACCTACTTCACCATGAGAAGTAGGATGATTTGGGTTAGAAGGGACATCAATGACCACCTGTTTTCAACCCCATGCTATAGGCAGAGACACCTTTCACTCATCCAGGTTGTTCAAAGCCCCATGCAGCCTGGCCTTGAACACTTTCAGGAAGAGGACATGCACAACTTCTCTGAGCAACCTGCTCCATCCTGCAGAGCTGTGCTGCTACGTGTGGGTCCCGCAGCTGCAGCGTTTGATCTGGGCATGCATTAGAGGCACATCCAGGCTTTCCCAAGGCACTCTGTAGCTCCTATCAATCTACTGTATAAATGTAACTCCAGGTATTAGCAGACAATGACTCCTCAAACCCCAGTGATGCAACTAGAAGACCAGATCAGAACAGAATGAACTCTTGCCCACGGTAGCCTGGAAACCTGGAGCCTCTGGGCCAAAAGATCCCAGGAGTTGCTGTTATTAAAGAAGAAGGGTGACAGAAACTCAAGAGCTACCTCCAAATCATGGCTACCACATCACAGCAATCATAGTGGTCCTTCACTTGCAGGACAGCATTGCCCTGGAGGGCTCATGGAGGGGAGGAGCAGATCAGTGTGCAAAACGTGAGGAAGAATGGGCATATAGAAAAAACACAGTGAGAAGAAGAAAAGCACATGAGAGTGAAGAAGTCAAGATCAATTAACTTGCTCAAAGAAGAAATAAAACATGCAAAACACCCTTAAAGGAAGAAAAAAAGTAGTTACTGTCCCAATAGTAGTTATAAACCAAAGCAGTTGCTGAAGTTAGCATAGGGATCTTACTCAGTTGCACAGGAAGGGAAGTGATCCACCAAGCACTTCTGTGAGCAGTATGTGTTCTGCATTGCCACAAGCACTGTCTGCCAAAATGTCTCTTTAAACATATATATAATGTGAAGAAATAAGGTTTTCCATTCATTGCTGTCCAGCTAGATGACCTTCCCCTCTGTCAAAGCCATAGAAGGCCATTTCTTTCCTTTGGCAATTATGCCCTACTTAAATACATTTTTATTTGAAACATAGGTAAAATACAGCATTTAGACAGTTGATTTCAAATATAATGATCCCAAGCTGAACTGCACAATTTTTGTCCTTTTTGAAGCTCTCCTGTGCTCATTTTCCTTAGTTGGAAGTGCATCTTTTCAGCCAGTCTTTGCATGGTAAGAACCAGCAGTCCTATTAGTAGAGGTGCATCCTCAAATACAAGTCTAGATTTCTGCTGTTGATGAGAAAAGACAGCCTGGAGAAGGCAGCAATTTCCACAGTGGGGCCATTCTTCCAGCTAGGGGCTGGAAGCCTGGATTCAATCCTCACTCAAACACTGCTTGAAGGAGAGCAAGTCAGATCCCTTCCCAATGCTTCATGCTCCTAATTCATAAGATAAACATATATGAGAGACCTATATTTGAGATTTAAGAGTGAAAGTAATGTTAAAGAGATATCTTTGCTATTGTAATTTATTATTATTCACACTTTTATATGTCCTTTCTCACCTGCAATGTGTTAGGCATTACCTTACATGAAACTTGGAACTGCATCTACCAAATGTGGTTTTGTGCCATCCAAGTTGTGCTTTAGGCAAGAAAAGGTGCCTCCATATCTTACTGCTGTCTCAAATACATGTAACAAGTGTCAACAGTACTTCCAGCTATCCCTTTTCTTCTCAATGCATGCCTTCTCTTCAGAAGATGCTGTTTCACGTTGCATTTTCCAAACCCAGGGAATTCAGTGCAAGTTCATGTCTATCTTCATTGTTTAGTTGAAACACTGTTGATCTCATTAGTAATTCACCCAAGCAGAACAAATGTGATTGAAAGGAATTTGACATGGAAGAATCTAGTATGTTATTTAGCCCAACTCCAGAAGAGCCTGCTAAAAGGAGAGACTTTCAACGTTTTTAGCTCCAGAATAAACAAAAGGCAAAAAGATGCAAGGGATGTGATGGAATTAACTGAAAAATGCTTATTGTGTTTCTGCATTCCAGGTGTCAGACAGAATAAAATGTACTGCTTGTCTGAACTTTGGGATACACTTGTAGAATAGACTCAGAGATAAAATATCTAAAATGCCACTGCTGGTGATCACTCATCCTCATAAATAAGCGGTAAGTGCTACTATAAACTTCAGTGCCTCCTGTGAGATCATTTCATTTTGGTAAAGAAATGGGGAATATACTCAAAGATCTAAATTTACCAGCAGGTAAATCACCGCCCTTTTGGCAAATTAAAAATAAACTGGCAGTGATAAGTATCACAAAGTCCATGTGATTGCCTTGGAAGTTTGTGTGACAAAATGAGACTTCAGCTCCCAGGAACCTTGAGTGAATTATTAGCTCTGCTGCACGTCTGTGAAGAGCCAGACATACCATCGTTTATAGACTGTGAAAAACAAGGACAGAAGATAAGCTGTTCTAACATTGCCCTCTATCAGAAATTTGAAGTAAAGACAAAATTTACATGACTTATTAATTCTGTCTGTAGCAGATGTTATTGTTGTAGTTAGCAAAATAAACATATAACATCACATAAACCACAAACATATATGTTATTTTATTTCTGTGATGACAAGATTCAGAGGAAGTGCTGCACGGATCAGCCTCTTGCTCTCCCACCAGCTCTGTCCTTCAAGGACTGGCACACTTACAGCTACTGAGTAATTAGGTTAAAGAACCAATTCTACTGAAAAATAACTGAGGAGATGGGAAAAGGTTGTTTTCCAGCCACATGAGTCCACTATGTGGTTGCAGATTGCTCCTGCTGGGCAAAAAGGGAGGTAATGTGGGACAGGACCAGCAGACAAGAACACAAGAAGGGAGAAGATGACATTATAAACTGTCTTTGCAATCTGATATCAAAACATGCCCTAAAACATTTTCTAACATAATGCTGAGGAAAATATTTGGCCAGGATTATAACCAAAGGATTTAAATGAGAGGAAACTGAGAACTTTAGAGAATACAATGAATTACTCAAATTGGTTTTTAAACAATAATTTTAAAGAAAAACTGTCTAGGACAGTTTTACAGTAGCAATACAGGGATTTTGCTTTTCCTGTCAAAACTACTGTGGTGGTAGTCTGTATTATGTCTTCTTTAGTCAGCAACATCTGTGTTCCAATGTGTCATCTACAAAGGCACAAGGGACATACATCCTGCTAGGCTGAATGAGTGCTTTTCATTCAGCCAGAGCTACAGCTGGGTGCCAAGTTATAACAGTTGGTACTTTATTGTCACTCGTATCTTCTGAATCTGTCATAAAACATAAATTGCCAACCCATTATTGCTATTACTGATGTGATTATATATAGCTTCCATTTTTCAGAATATACAGCAATATAACTCACTTAATACTACTCTATGATAATGAAATTACCTAAATGGAAGTGTAATTCAGTGTAGGTTCCCAGTAGGGTTCAGGCATTTATCTCCAGGGAAGTGATACCTGGCACCATTGGTGTCCTGAGACCTTGTTCATGGCTTCTCCCCCAGCTCCTGAAGCATCCAACCATTCTGCTGACAGACCCCTCTGGACTTGGAGATTTCTTCCACTCTACAGACTACTACCTGTGCACTGCTTTGCTGTGCACCCTGCAGAGTTCTGCTGCCTGAGCCCAGCCAGCTGGGCTCTGTTGAAGAAATAGGTGTGCTGGACAAGGAGAGAACTGCCTGATTTTGGATCATTTGGGAATGGGACTAACATGAGATCTGGATGCAGCAGGGTGTGGATGGAAGTGCTGTGCAGCCACAAGGCTGAATGTGTCCCCAGGTGGTGCACATTGTACAGGGCCACAGCCTTCCCAGCCCCTTCTATCAACGCAAGCCTGGAGTTAGGAGCCCCACAAGAAGCCCCCAACAGCTTGTCTCTACACCTGAACTCTAAATGAGGGGCTCTGAAACATAGATCCATGTCAATACTGAGCTTCCCAGTGCCCCCTTCCATAAATCAGGTGCTCTCCCAAATAACAGCAGAGTATTTGAGAACTCTGTCCTGTTTGGAAGGAGGGAGGCAGGGTCAATGCTGTCCATGTGGAGTACAAACTGGGATCACAAATGCTGTTCACAGCTTCCCTCAGCTTGATTTGGAGCAAGGCTTTGGACATGGATTTCAACTCTGTCAGAGTACAGCCTGCCCCACAGCTCTTCAGGCAGGATGGTTTAAATCTTTCTGCACCTGTTCTGAACATGCTGCCCACATTGTACAGAATAATTAAATATGCATAAATACATATAAATGGTGACTTCAATGGCAATCGTGGTAATTTAGGAATTTTTAAAAACTTTGTAAAATTCGGATTTATTGTCTGCCTCAAGTACTTGAACTAAAGCTGAGAGGCAGGGATGAAGTTTTAAAACACAGAAGCAGCTAGGAAAGTGACATTCTGTCTCTGGCACAAAGGTTACCTGAAGAAAAAAAATATTTTCTACAGTTTGCAAACACCTTTTTTCAAAGACTTACATTTCAATCTTAAGGCTTGTGTCTCCCAGGCAGCATCAGGAAAGATTAAACTGCAGTGTGCTATGATAGGTATTTTTAATTAAAATGCTTCCAAAAGAGCACCTCCAGGAAAAATAAATAACAAAGTAATAGAATTTTTTTTCTTCACTTTCTTTGAATAATTTTGGGAAAACAATAGTATTTTTTATCTCACTCTTCTATCAGCCAAACTGATGGAAGCTGCAGGATGGGGTCTTATATTGTAGTTTACCTATGTTACAGAGAACATTATGACCTTACCTAATTGTATTTATTTTTCAGAAATTTGAATACTGCACAACATGATACTGGAGTATAACTACAGCAATATTATTCTTCCCTACTTTTTGATCTACAGATATTTTTCAGCTTTAAAATTATAACTTTCTATTTTTACAGCTTTAGTCCTGCAAATTGTGTAGAATCCTTATTTTACCACCTTTATTACCAGAATAAAAAAAATAATCCCACTGATATATTAATAAAAAATAATTTAAAATTATGATCATGTTAGAACTGATGAAAATATTCCCATTGTCTTCAGCAAGTTAGTTTGTCAGCTTTTTTTAGTATAACATTGGAGAAGCCTCAGAGGACACCAAGAAGCAAGGGAAATATGTACCATCTCTGATGATCTCTGCTGTATTTGTCCACATATCAAAGAAGAACACACAGTTCTGCAATAATAATTGGAGGAAACTTGGCTGCAAATCAAATAAATAAATTTAGAATAGGTGAACAATCAGAATTCAAATAAAATCTGTATTTCCCTCAAAAATGACCAGAGATGTCAAGACCCATCACACTAGAATGAAAACCCAAAGCCTTTTCACCACGTTCATTCATTGCTGTCAGGGGTGTGGAATGCCAGTCCCGACTCACAGCTGAGAGGTTTCTGCAGGACAGAGCCCTGGGATGGCTCCTGGCAGCTGCCTGCAATTGGCTCTGTGGCCGAGGCTCCTGCACAGCTGCCCTGGGCTCCTCACTGCAGCACACATAAAACCATATAAAATCTGTGGGACCCTCCTAACCCTGAGTAGGGTTACTTTCATCACTGGGATTTTCAAACAGCAGTAGCTACTTTCATAACCTATCTCATATGTTCTAATTTTCACCCTAGAGACCTAAAAGAGCAACCACTTCATGCAGCTGGTAAAAGATCATGTCCAAGGGCAGCCCTGCCCCCATCACTCCTTGCTAACTCCCAGGTAAGCTTTCTCAATCCTAAGTAGTTTTATCTCAAATACCTCTGTGCAGCCCAGTGCACACTCAAGTCAATCTGTGTTTAGCCTGTGCATAATAAGAGTATTCAAGCAAAAATGAGTCATTCAGATATTCAAAGCTGAATACAGGCCTACACAGAGACCTGACCCAAAGTAATCCTTGACATGTATTTTTATTATAGAACAAAACTGCTATGTAATGATTTAAAGAGATTATTATTTTTCAAAAATTACAACAGAAAATAACTGAGGTCAAAAAGATATATAACAGTTCCCTCCTCCCTGAATGAAATTTCAACAAATAGATTTCTCAAGACATAAAAAAAGAAGAAGTGCCTACTATTTTTTTCCAGGCTTCAGAGTCTTCATACAAATATCCCTGTCAGACCAGATGGAGCAATAGTACAGGGAAGTATTATTATAAAAATATTAGTGAACATGTCTGTTTAATCTACCATATATCCACTCCTATTGTAGCAGCTGTGCTTTTAAATGCTACTTACAGATTTCTCCCTAACAGCATTTATAATGATTGCACATCTGGCTTGGGTTTCTCACCATTTAACGACCTTAATGCAGCTCACTGGTACTGGGCATTTATTCCATGGGTGCTAATATCCTGCTTGTTTGATTTGTGCTAATCACTTTTTTTTGTTTTGTTTTGTTTTCTAGTAAAGAGTTATTGATTGCCTACAGCTTTGCTTTGTATCTCATTGATACCAGCTAATGAAATGGCAAATATCATTATAAAACCAACCATAATTAGGCAGTGGACTTTAAGTAGCAGATCATAGGTCCTTATTCTCAGAATCCCCTTCTGCAGTTTTACAGGCATGCTGTCATTTTGCAGGTTAGAAATGCTTGCTGTTAGTCTCTTAAAGACTTTTAGAGTATCATTTACTAACCACTCTCTTTATTTATAGATGTCGATGCCAAGTTTCCGTCTGATAGCTTGAAGCTACGGATCACTCAAAAAAAATCTTATCTTGTTCCAAAAATAACACAGATAATGCCTTGCATTTCCTGGTTAGTGTTTGCATATGGCATATATTGCCACATTTTGAGGAAATGGCTTGCAATACTAATGCGAAAATGTGCCTATTGTGAAATTTTATAGGATTTTTCATTGAAAACTCAGCAATGCATCTATTAAGAAATTATTCTTGCTCAACTGTTAATTTGGGACTTTAAAATAAGTTTGCCCACTTTTAAGGTAGGCAAGTTTCTGTTTTACCATGTTAGTTTAGGATAAGTCTTTCTATACTGATATGAGAAAAGCCTCTCTAGCAAAATTATACCAGTAGGAGCGTGTAAGAGCATTTTAAAGGGCTGTGGGCAGTTTGACAATGGAAACATTTTCAGCAGCCTCTGGTGGTTGAAGCACAACATAAATGGCTGAAGGAAAACTGATCTGTCAGATCAGGTCTTGTTTAACAACTTTCACACTTTGACTAAGCAGAGTTTGGAGCTTCTGCATTTTTAAATACCTAAAGGCAGAAGAGCACAGGACTGGAGGCCTGAAGTTGCTCCCAGAGTCACAAAGCCGCATCCTTCGCTGGGTTGGAACTGTGTGAAGTCACCTTTTTGATATCTCTGGTCACATTTGTGCCTTCTCTCTGCTGCAGTTCCCCACAAGCCACGCACAGCTATATAGTGGTTCCAACTCGTGCTTATTTGGAAAAAGAAAAAAAAAAAACCAACTACTGAAGAAAAATAGGAACAAACTATTTGTTTCCCTAAAACCAGCAAACCAAAATAGTTTGCCTTTTGTGTATAATTTCTGCTTTCTTCAGATAATGTTGTGAATTACCATGACAGGCAGTTTCACACAACTTAGCCAGCAATAGAGCAATTTACAATCTGCTCTTTTGCACTCAGCGTTTCTACTCTGAGCTAAGACAAATGGGGTTAGGTGCCAAAATAAAACAGCAGCAGTTTCTTCTCAAGTGCATGTTTTCCCACTGTCACCTGCATGCAAGCCTCCTCCTTTCTCAAGCCCTTCAGGGCAGACTGACAGCAGTAAAGCATTCCAGCACACGTTCCCATAGTTGTGATCCCTGAGGTACACTCTGTTTTCCAGCACTGTGTGTTTTCCCAAAGCCGATCTTTTCCCCTCTATTGGGCACTTGTGAGGACACATCTCGAGTGCTGTGTGCAGTTCTGGGCCCCTCAGCTCAGGAAGGACATCCAGGAGCTGGAGCGGGCCCAGCGAAGGCCGGCGGAGCTGGGAAGGGTCTGGAGCACAAGCCCTGGGCGCAGCCGCTGCTGGGGCTGGGGCTGTTCAGCCCGGAGCAAAGGAGGCTGAGGCCAGGCGGGGCCGGGCTCTCCCCACACCTAACAGGCAGTAGAATAAGAGGACATGGCCTCAAACTGTGCCAGGGGAGGTTTAGGTTGGACATCAGGAGGAATTTCTTCACTGGAGGAGTGATTAAACACTGGGATGGATTGTCCATGCCTAGGGAGATGGTGAAGCCGCCATCCCCAGAGGTGTTTAAAGATAGACTGGATGTGGCTCTCAGCGGCAGAGTCTGGTTTACGCAGTGGCGTTCAAGGCGGTGGATTCGATGATCCTAGAGGCCTTTTCCAGTCTAAATGTTTCCTTGACCCTGTGTTTGTGTAATCTGAGGAAAATCTACTGACCGCAGCAAGAACAAACACATGCTTTCAAACGCAACCATCCTCTCCTGCCCAAAGGGCAGAATCGTACAAAGCCTTCTTGACACAGGGCCGCCCTGAGCCATTTGCAGTTTTCACACCAATTCCCTAATCGAGCCCAGATTAATCAGAAGTGGCCGGGCCCTGAGGCAGTCGGGGCCCTGAGGCGCCTGTGGCGAGAGCGGTGCCCGGGCGAGCCCCGGCAGCGGGGTGCGCAGGACAGCGGCGATGCCGCCGGGACGGGGCTCGAACCCGCGGCCCCAGCGCACCCGGCAGCCACTGCGCAGCCGCGTCACAGCACCGCCTCCCGCCCTCGTGCCCGGCGCTGCGGCGGCGTCAGCTGACCGCGGGTCACGTGACCCAGCGGCGGGTGAGCGGGCGGCGGCGCCGGGGATGGAGCAGTGACGGTAACGGCGGGGCCGGCAGCGGGCAGGGCAGGGCAGGGCAGGGCAGGGGGGAAACGCGGAGGGAAGGACGGACGAGTGTCCGGGCTACCCCGAGCGGCTGCCGCAGCGCCCCGGCCTGCCCCGGCGCGGGGCCTCCCCCGGCGCCGG
>NW_024366480.1:5574714-5755208 GCF_014805655.1 Passer montanus
TGGTAGTTAAAAATAATTTTCCTTACCTACTGCTCTGACAGACTTTCTTCCTTTTTATGTCCATAAATTTAAACTCAGTGTCCTGAATTTCAACATCCCTCATGATTCATCCTCTTGTCCTAACTGAGTTTTGCTCCTCATCAAGTTACTTCTTTTCCTTTCAGTCTCACAGCTAAGCTAGATGCACAGATAGAGTTTAGACTGAAGAAAAACTAGAAAATTATGTTCACAACTATGGGTAGACTATATCAAGGCCCACAACAGACCATATTATCAATACCTATTTATACATCATTTTTGAGTAAATTATTTTGCTCCATTATAAAATACAGCCTTTTTATATAGATTTTTTTATAAACTAGGTAAATTTTTATAACCTAGGTAAATGATCTCTCTTTTAGGTAAAAATCTCTCTTTTGCAGTTTTAGGCCCTCAGGTTTGGGTTACATGGTTTTTCAGTGGCTAGAAAACAAAGGAGCATGTGAACAAAGTGTTTTGTCTCCATTAAAAAGAAAGAGGGGAATGAAGAAGGTTTATTGTGGGAAGAGAAGACGATTGTTCTCTCTCTCACTCACTGTTTACATATACATGTACACCACTATACATCATGGAAAAAAGATTTAGATTATTATAGTTCAACAAGGCAGGAAAGGTGAACATTCAGAAAAGAAAGTTTGGGAAGATACTCGCTAAGTTGTGGAGAAATTAATATAAGGTTGTCAGACAGGGTAGAGCTCAGTGGAATTAACTTTTATTAGAAGATTAGTCCTATGCATGGTTGATGTGTAGAGTGTACTGAGTGCCTAAAATTATTCTGCCTAAGCTGCAGCTCTGTTATGTCAGTGGTTTTCCCAACTGTTTTGACAGAAACATGGTGTTCTGCACACTTGGTGCTTTTCCCACTTCCTTAATGAATGTTGAACCTTCATTCATATCATCTGATGAGCATTAACATTACGCCAGTAAACTTATTTTTCGTACACTTCTTTTTGCACCGTCTTTTGTCTTACAATGCCAGAAAACCACACTCCTTCTGAGTCATATCCCAGCTATTAACACTCAGTGTTTTTATACTTTTCTGAACATTATTGTATTTTACTTCATCTGGTCATATTAAATTAAAATTAACAAGTTTTGTGGCAATTAATTACGTGATATGATCTTAATAATGTAGATCAGGACTTCTCTGTTTCCTTCTATTTTGTCAAACAATACTGTATTTTCTCATAAAGTGATAACTTGCAGAAATAGAAATATAATATAGACAGACTGATGAAAAATTGTATCAGTGGAAAAGCAGGCATAAGCAGAATGTAGCAATTTCACAAGTGTTTATGCCAGTGAATACAATGTGTTCCTTTTAAAACATTTTAATACAATACCAAAACTGTTAGCATAAAAGGATAATTACAATGTTACTTTTATTTGTTCTGAAAATAAATTACCAGTGCAGAAAACCATAAAAGGAACAGGAATGAAACTTCATTCCATTCTCAAATTCATCATTTAGACATTCAGACCACGTATATTATCTTTTCATTTTGCAGAAGTATTTAATAAAATGTTAAATAATAAATGTGTATTCTTGAGAGTGCAGCTTTTTAAAGAAAAAGTCACTAAAAGTATCTCAGTTGTAAGGAAGAACAGATGTGTTCCTTGCTATTGAACTCCAAAGCTCTTTTAGCTGTTTACCTAATTTTCATATGGTTGTTTATCCAGATTCATTGTATTCAGCACTTATGATGCTAATATTATTTTACCTCAGCATCATTATTTCTTACCCCAATTAATCTGCATTTGACTGTTTTCTCCCATATTCTCACTGGTTAATCTTCCTAAACAGGGTTGTGGCAAAGAAACAGATCTTGAGGCTTAATGCACCTTTGGCACTTCTGTGGAAGTCCAAGGAAAGCAGGGCAGGTGGCACAAAACATTTAATGCATCTTGATGAGAGACTGAAAAATAACGATGTGGCCACCTGTAAATGCTGACTTTTCAAACCTCATGGATTCCAAAGTCCTGCAGCCAAGGACCTGCAGCTCCAATGACCCAAGAAGTTCTTTCCAGACGTGTTTTGGATTGACACCCCCTCCAGTGGCCAAGGCACTCGGTCAGACTTTTTATTCAAAATGAACCTGATATAAACTGAGGTTAAAGGATCCTCTCTAATGAAATAGTTGATTTATAAACACAGTATCTCACAGATCAAACATTATTTAGTACTATGATCTTCCACAAGTTTCTTACATTTTCTTAAAGGTTTGTTTACATATAGTGTTGTTTCTAAAAATTAAATACTAAGGAAGAAGGAAAGGTTCACAGACTTTCCTAAAATTTAGTGATTCCTGATCTTTAAGCAGAAATAAAGTAGAAAGTGAAGACTCCTTTTCTAAAACTAACCTCCTGACATCTTTCCTGTTCGATAGATTAAGTACAGCTGACACTCTCTAGTGGAGTAATTGCAAGAGGAGGAGGTAGTTCTTGAGGTAGCCATGATGCAAAATGCCTAAGTCTTCCTAATTTAAAATCATTTAGGTAGCTTTTGTGTGAGAATTTGTATGTTTGAGTTTAAGCTGTGAATCAAAGATATAATGCCATCTTATAAAACAGCCTTCATGTGTAGGTAAAGGTAAAACACCCTTCTAGCAGTAAGCTTGGATATGATGCCAATATGTAGGACCACAGTGAGAAAGCACAAGCAAACGAAAGAAAATATTAACTCAAAATCATAAAATCATAGGGTGATGGAATAGTTTGGAATAATTTTTTTACTTTAAAAATCTTAATTCCAAGCCTTCTGCCATGGGCAGGATACCTGCAAAAGCACTGCAGAAAAAAAAAAAAAAGATTGGAGTCAGAGGAGTCAGAACTGCTAAACCTTAGTCACTGAGCAAAGACTCCCTCTTTGACTGCCTCAAAGTGACTGGAGGTTGTGATTTAAAGTGGAGTAGTTGGATCTCTGTCCCAAGAGTTTGCCATAGCTGGCAGGCTGAGCTGGTCAGGGTACCAGCTGGAAGGATCTGCCTCCCTCCACCTCAGGGAACACGGACTAGGGACTCAGGGCAGTGGAAAAGGCAATGACCACATTACATGCTTTAGCCAGTGGAAAACAAAGTAAAATTTCCTATAATGTCAGTTATGTGTGTTATCTGGGCATTTGGTTAGGAGTCCAAAACATAATCAAAGCCTCTGTGGTCTCTGTAACAAAAATAGGCTCAATTCTCTGCTAGTTTCACCCAATCCAAAAGGATAAATTCAGAACCCTTCAGTGGCTCTCCAAATTTCACAAGGTAACCCTTCCAGCACAATCTTCTGAAACTGCCTTCAGCAGTGTCCTCAGTCTATTTTCCTCTGCAATTGTTGCAAATTTCCTCATGTTCCCAATCTTCATATGATTGCTGAAGTTTCCTTTCACAGTTAACTTTTTCTATTTTAAATTGTTTCTCTTCCATAAGAAGATCCCATCCTTGGACATATTGAATTCAAATACTGCACCAATTACCTGTCTTCCAAGTGGTCTTTTCATGTACTTGCCTATGTCAAAAATCCTTTTCCTAGGGTGCAGAGCTAGTAAATGGCTATTCAGCCCTTTATCCCTGCAGACTTTCACTACGATCACCATGCCTCTGGAGGCATTAGGGGTTTTGTCTGCAGGTTCCTTTATGTTATTTGGGCCACAGATTTTCTGGGTAGCTGGATACAATCATTCTTTTAATTAATTTTTATCTGTCTATCTTGAACTGCATGAATGGGATTTTTTTTTCCCCTTCCAACTGAAATTTGACAGTGAGGATCAGTGATTTCTCCTAGTCTCATATAGAAATTAATTGCACAATCTATGTCAAACCACAGACAGATATTTTCCTGTGTTTTAGAGTGCTTTCCAGTTTCCATATAGATCCTTGTCATTTCTTGGAGGGCACCCTCGAAAGCAATTGCTTTTGTTTGGTCATTCACTTATATATAATATGATCATCACCTAACATTTCTCTCTTCAGACATGATTGCTGGCTGCCTCTGACAGATCTCTTTAGTTGTTTGGCAACAATTTAGCCATTAATTTTCCTTAATCCCATCACAAAATTCTAATGACACTCAAAGACTTTCCTACTTAGGAAGGCAAAAAAGTTCCCCATTTTACTCTATACTTTCATTTTGTAAAATGGTCCAAGTTTATAATTTTCTCTCTGTCAATTATACATGAATTTGAAATGGGATTATCTGATACACTTCAATCATGCTGGATGCAACACAAAGTAAGCATAATACCTGAGTCAAACACTGCATGCTGAAAGAGGCACAGGTCCCTGAGTTCAAGCACTCAGAGTTTGCTCACTTTCTGAACAGAGATTTTCATGTGTCAAGGCTTTCCAAAATAAAAAAGAAATATTTTCTTCATTTTTTACAGCTTAGAAGTTGTTAAAAAAATGAGACTTCACTTCTTATTTAGTCATCTCAAATTGAAGATGTGGTTTAATGTTTTTTCCCCTCTGTTTTGTCTCCACACTCAAATTCCTATGTGATTTCTTTCCCCCAAAATATGAAGCTACAATTGTTAAGAAAATAATATCACAAAGTAGCACAGAAAACATCATTATTCTGATGTATCCACCTCTAATGGCCCCACAGCCTCAGAAAGGACACAGAGCTAAAGAAAGTAGGAAGAGATTGCAGCAGGGATGATGAAGAACGTGAAACAGGATTTTTTCAGTCCAGAAAAAAAAATGTCTGAAGGAGATGTTTGAGGCTGTAAAGTCAGGGACACTGTGAGAAAGGTGACTACAGAATGATTTCTTCATTGCTCCCACAATGCAAGAACTAGAGCATTGCAGACAATTACCTGGCAAACAAGAGGAAGTAATTCACAGTACAAATTTAGACTAAGGGACCCATTCTATAGAATACTGCATGGACCTGATGTATATACTGGCTCAAAAAGAGATTAGACCAAGTGCGTTGGTTTGATCTAGCAATGGCAATTAAACACAAAAAGGTCTAACTCAGCCTCTAAACCAGCAGTCAGCAAAATAGTGTTCTTTCCCATACTTTTCTTACATATATTTCTTAGGCATTGGTATTAGCCATGCTGACAGAGGATACTGAATAATTGGATCTTTGGTTTTTTCCTGACATGGCCATTTTGATTTTCTTATGTTTTGTTCATGTTTTCCTCTGGTCTGGGACTCAAAAAAAGCAGTCTGGTAGATTGTGTGAATGTTGGAAACCAGAAATTTGTGTGACTTATCTAGCATGGTAGATTCAATTCTTTAAAGTAACATCTCTTTCCTCACTCTGAAGTCTTCATCTATTATAAATTTTGGTTGGCTTTTGGCAAAAGTGTAAGTAGCTCATATCAAAGCTGGTTTTCATCATCCCAGTTGAAGAGCTTAACATTTCATTAAGCTTTTTATCTTTACCACTGCTCAATAATATATTTCTTCTACAAACAATATTCTAACTATTATCTTAGCTTAATTATAAATTATTTTAAATAAAATAAGTGCATAACTCAACTGATTGCTGCGCTTACCTGACACACTTTTATGAAACCTCAAATTTAGTGATAATCTAGAGAGGATCATGGAGTAGCTACATATTCACATGGGTACAAGCTAGGACAGGAGGTGTCTTTTGTAGACATTGGCACCAATAGTTTTGCTGTGCAGTCTGTACCTTTTGGCTATATATGACATTTCATAGAGTAAAATAGGGCTTAAATTAAAATTTAAAACATTCTCTAAATATTTACAGGGAAAAAAAATGTTCTCATATGCTCATTTGTCACATTCGTTCTTGGAGAACATTCCTCTCTCTTTTCATGCATACAGAACTGAACTCATCTGTGTATTAAACGACCCTGAATCTAAAGATATTCCCCAAAGTAAATACAAAAATATTAAGATTATTATACATGGACAGACTGCATAAAGATAGCTATGGAGAAAATTTAGTTTATTGACTAAACTTTATTCAGACATTAACTAAAGGCTTGCATTACAAAATTAAGAAAAAAGTCAACTATTTTTCATGCACTACGTAATAGGCAGATGTAGAAAAAGTATTCAAATAACTAATTTGCTCAACTTAGTGGGTTGCTTCTATTCTAATTGAATTTTCAAGAGCTCTCTAAACAAGAATGCTGGTGCAGAATCCTGACATTTGTTAAATCCACAAAGGATTATTTTAGAAAGTAACAATAGCCAGTATTCATACAGAAAAAAAAAGGAATTTTAATTAACAAAATGTGTATCTTTTTTGGTTTTTTTCTGAAACAAAAGAAGCAGGGTAGAAGGGAAGAAATGAGAAAAGAATTATAGGCTTGATTTTTAGGGTTCTGAAAACCCAGAGTTCCTGAAAAATTGCTCCAAAAGAAGTGGGAGGAATATTTCTCAACTCCTGTGTGAAATAGCTTATGTACTATTTAGCTGAAATTTATGAAGGAAGATGTAACAAACATACATTTTTTAAAGAAAAACTTAGTGATGTTGATTATTTGAGTGTTATTTTTAGCAAATCATTTATATATAAGAATACTTCAAATTGAATATACATTGTGAGATATGCCATACAGCTGGGCTGTTGCCTTGATTGCTTTCATCAGTCCAGCATCAACTCCTACCAACTCCTTTTTCCTGTTTAATTTTTCTCCTGTACAAAATACAATACAGACAGAAGTGGGTGGGAATAAACACAATATACCATTTCTTTATCTATGAATATAAATGTGCATGTGCATGTAGACAGACACATGAGGGTATACTGCAAAGGAGCAGCCACAGTCTGGACTTTCATCTATCTGTAAATTGGCCCTTTTACACAGCTGGCAGTCACCAGCTGAGTCAGATTTTTGGGGTTCTGTCATCTTCTAGGTTTGGTTCTGATATTTCTGTGGCTGTGTGTAGTTGCTATTGGAGTGCATAGGCTTTCTATTTTCAGTTGGCATTGGCTGTTAACTCCTCTGGGACTGAAAATTCATTCATTTGCTATAGTTGGTACTCTGGCATTGCAGTCACGTTGTTTCAAATTTTTGTCCATTGTGTACAGAGGCAGCTGGTTTAAACCAGACTCCTAGTTTTGGTATGCAGAAGTGAAATGAGTGCATATGGTGCATATCATGGCCACACAGCACAGCAGGGTCACAAATACCTGAGCTAACTCCAGGCAAAAAAGTGACATATTCTGCAAAACTATTCAGCCTGGTCAGACTCAGCATTGATGTAGTTTCCAGCACCTGAGTTGGAGCTAAAGTACTGGGTCCATTGTGCTGTGTAAGTAAACATATTATGTCACTCAGCATGAACCATTGGGGGTTGGTTTTTTTCACTTTCTCTTTTGTTAAGAGACTCTTTTCTTCTCTAAACCAGAGAAACACATTTGTCTTTAGATTAGTCACTTACTACTAGCAATGGGGACTGCAATGACCCTTGAGAGAGAACAGAATTCTTTAAATTATATTGGTGCTGCTTTTTATTTTAAAAAGGAAATACAAGGAGATAAAGAAAGAGGCACACAATTCAGTGTCCCTTCCACTGAGGAAATCATAACTCTCACTTCAATATGCCAGTCAGAAATAACACTAGTGAAAAGGAAGTTGATACAAACTCTCTCTTAATATAGAAACATATTTGTAGGATGTTATTTGCTAGTACATTTGAAATATTCTATGCTGATGGAGATTATCCAGATGGCAGGAAGTTTTTGCTGCTGATTTACTGGGGGTAGTGTAAATTTGGTGCCATTTTTTTCTGTGCTGCAGCCTGAGGTTTTTATCTGCTGTACCATTAAGATTGCAAACTGTTTTAGGAAAAAACCTCAAATTATGTGTTCATATAGTGTTTTCTATATTCATGTCCAAGCTTCTAGCATTATCATTAACTAAATATGCAGCAAAAAGTAGCCAGATTCTGAAATACAAATAGCAAGTATTGTATAATCCTGGCAAAACTGATCAAATTTGTGAAGACCATTCACAGACCTATGCTCATAAGTGGTTTTGCAGATGAACAAAATTATCTTGAGGTTGACATCAGTTGTTTTCAGTTATTTACTCTTTAGGTGACAGTCTAAATTGTACATGGAAGATAATGAACTTCATATCTGAGGGGTCTTTGGAAAGTATGATATATTTAGATCCTCTTGGATGGGACACCTTACCAGCTGGAGAAGTAAAATTTATTTCTTAAAGGTCATCATAAGTAAAGAAGCTTAAGTTATACAGTATTTTGTAGGATACACCAAAATGCATTGCCAAATTTGTATCAGGGCATCTGGTCTGTAATCAATATTAGCTAGTGCATTAGGATAAATAGTAACAGTAGTAGTAGAACCTTAGTCAATTAAATTTTACTGCTTTCTATCTGTTACTCTCAGTCCTAAAATGCTAGATTGTGAAATGATGTCCAGTGTGGCCTTACATGTATGAAATGTGAATGAAAGCTTTTTAAGAGTTCCAGGTTATGCACACACATTAAGCCTCCATATATGGTGTTTCAAATCCCATTTAAACTCATTAATATGGTGATAGTATGGCTAACTGGCCTTTCAAGCAGCTAACTGAGGAAATGTTATTTGTAGCACAGTGACTCTGAGGTCAAATAAGTTCTAAAACTTCATATTTTACATCTGCAATTCAAATCCTGCCTGGTAGTTTTAAATCTGTAGCAGTGTCATACCTGAGAGAAGGTTCTACTGTATTACAGTGTTAAATCACACGGGGTGGTCGGTCCCCTGGCACTGAGTCCAGTTGGCACAGTTATACAAATCCATATTGTGATACACCAAAACAGACTTTGGATGTGTTTTCTGGCCCATTTGAACTCCTGAATGAGAGCATCTTTGGAAGTGCTTTACAAATTTAAGCTGATATTGTGCTAGAGACTTTCTTGAAAATGTAGCAGTAAAATAATCCAGTTCCTAATAGAAGCCTTCCAGTACCCAAAAGGGGGGCTATAAAAAGCCTGGAGAGCAACTTTTCACAAGGGCATGTAGTGATAAGACAAGAGGTAATGGGTTAAAATTGAAAGAGATTAGATTTAGATTAGGAAGCTTTAGATTAGATATTAGGAAGAAATTCTTTACTCAGAGCAAGTAATGTGGTGAGGCACTGGAACTGGCTGCCCAGAGAGGCTGAGAGGATGCTTCACCTCTGGAAGTGTTCAAGGCCAGGCTGGATGGGGCTTGGAGCAATGTGGTCTAGTGAAAGGTGTTCTTGCCTACAGCAGGTGGGTTGGAACTAGATGGTTTTTAAGGTCTCTTCCAGCTCAACACATTCTATGCATCAGAATGTGTCTTGATATTGTATTTGCTCATGTAGACATAGCTGTGGATTACCAGATATAAACAAATGAAAGATAAAAATAAAATTGTTTTCCATTATTGGCATTTTGGGATTCGTGGATTGTGTGAGCATGTCTGAAGAGACACTGCTATGACTAAAACACCATGGAAATGAGAGACATTTAATGACAACAGCACAGATTCCTCTGCCAGAATTACAAACAACATGAAAACTTACAAAATAAAACTGAAATCTGTGATTTTGTCAGATAAACATGACATCATCAGATAAAAATATATTTAAACTTTGCTTGGAAAATATTTTTATTGTTGTTTCTATATAGATTGTGGTGCCCACCAACTGACTCAGATTCTAGTCAGTGAGTTTAGTGCTGACCATTAAAATCAAGGTGTTTCATTAGTGAATATGGTACCTTTGTAAAATCCTAGTTAAGGTTTAAAGTGCTTTCATCCTATATATTTGCACCCGTAAGAAGGGACATTTATGAAGTCATTAAAATGGTGTAGCTTCCACATTATGGAACATTCTGGAACTCTGAGGCATTCAGAGGTTCCACTCTACCAGCTCGCAGTAACCATATGGATGGTAACCATAAGGTTATAGATGCAACCATATGATGGTGACAGCCAGCCTGGAAGCCAGGTTCCCTGTGCACTACCCAGGGCAGGCAGTCTGAAAGAGCATGATTTACCAAATAGATGTGGCAAGTCTCTGCAGTGCTTTGCAGAGCATAAGAAGCCTCAGAAAACCCTGTTTGGTTGTTCTGCACTGAAATAATGCACAGGACTTTGGCACAAATTGTTTTCAATGAATGTAATCTGTGGTCTCAAGAAAACAGATAACCTAATAGGCACAGAACTTTGCAAAATCACACCACCTTAATATACATTAACCTTCTGCAGGATATTTCTAAATTACCTGATTGACTTGCAAGACAAATGTCTCTTCAATGCTGACATTTGGACTCACCAAGGCTTTTGACACTTGATGATAACATATTACTTTTAAAAGGCAAACATATTGAACCAGACCTGCTCTGTCCTTAGCAAACTATGTTCTCTCTAGTCACTGCAGCTCTTGAGTGCAGAGAACAATGTGTGACAGGTACACACCTTGCTTTTCACCCTGTTGTTTACACGTTCATAATTTTACATGTTGTTTGCAAAACACGTTTCATCTCAGCAGGATGCTCTTTGTATTTTTTTTTTCCTGGCAGAATACAAGCACGAAGATCATAGAGTGCTTTTCTGCAGTACATGCTCTTCAACAACATCAGCAGATTGCAGCCCCAACAGAGTTCAGGACACTGTGCTCCACAGGCCACTCAAGTGCCAATAGTTCTTCACTGGTTTTGTCCCATCTCTACTGAAGATGGAATTATAAGGGAAACAAATAATGTTTCATTAGAGTGTCTGAAACTAATTACACTGTCTTCCTCTAAGATATTCTGAAAACTTTCAGTGGAGTACATAGGCAGCTGCAATAATATAATTTGAGCATATAAATTAATAACTACAGATTGTTTTTAAGCTGATGGGTGTGATGAATTATGAAGGTCATTCTCAGAGACAAAAAGGTGGATTGGGATCAAAACAGAGGAAGCAGATAGAATGTATGCATTTATAACAACAAAAAAAACCCCAAATCAAATAAGACAAAACCCCGCCACTTGCCTTTAGTTTTTCAAACTGCTTGATATTTTTCCTATGGGTTTCTTTCTCAACACTTCTTTCCTCAAAAAAGCATGTAGCTTTTTATTTCTGTGCTCTGGGTTTCTTTCCCTGATGAAGCATTATGAAGTAATACTTTTTGCCAAGCTCTAAGACACCTTGTGATTTGCAGATCACCTTGTGATCATAAAGATGTGAAATTATTTTAATCAAAACAGAAATAGTCAGCAGTGTAGAGCTTTCCTCTCCAACCTCTGAGCTATCTATATTGTGTTGCTTCATGCTAGCCCATTAAAAACTCCTTTTTTTTTTATCCAGAAAAATTATTACTTTATTTTGGTTTTGTGGTTTTCTCATAAACATTGGAGGGAAAAGTAAATACATTTTGTTGAAATAAGAACAGACAGCTTTCACATGTGATTAATATTAGCATTAAAGCCAAAGAGTTACTTTTATAGATTTCCTTTATGTTCATTAAAGAAAGCTTAATGCAGAAGAGAATGCCAACTGCAGGACAAGCAATCCAACTATATTGTTTAAGAAACTAATATTGGTATCTTTATGCATCTGAAAGCAGCCTATGTTTCCAAGAAAAAAACCAAAATACTTTTCCATTTCTACCTTTTAAAACTTTTTTTATGTTAGAATTTCCTGATTTTATTTTTAGAAATTGAAATTTGTTGAGTGTTTAAAAGAGATGTAGTGAAAGTAATTTCTTTCAGCTGTTCAAATCTGTATCCTTTGAAAATGTGCAAGACTTTGAAATTATCTCCACATGGGTTGAGTTACTTGAAGGTAGAGTCCCATTGGCAGAGACTGTTAAGGTGATGGGATCAGTGGAACCACTATTCCCATGCAGGAATGCAGGAATTGTGTACCAGTAAATGAGTCCTAAGGTGGGCATGCAAAACAAGCAGTTCTAGGAGAATCCTGTTTTGCTGATATAAGTGCACTTGCACTAACAGCTAGGGAATTCTCCCAGAACAGCTGTGTCAGACAGCAAAGCTATTTTGGTATAAATCTGTACTGTGTACCTAGCTTGGTATTTGGGGTGGAGTTGACCTTACAGTAGAAAATGCCAAAAGAAGTGGGAGAATGGAAAAATTTACTGTTACCTTGTAAGTAGACATAAAAGTGTACCTGCATTCTCTGGGACTGCTTAGTAGGGGATGTTCAGAAAACCCAAAATGTATAATTTCAATCAAGTAGAATTTAGAAAACTTATATCTAACTGCTAGATGTAGAAATAACGTAGGAATTATTGTTATGTCATGAAAATTTAAGAAGAGTAGGAGACCACTGAAGGTCAGTGCTGCATGGGGGCTATTGCCCTGGGATGGAGCTCATGACAAAGGCCATGACAAGTCAGGGACCAACTATTTAGCACGGTCTGTTGTGATAGGACAAGGGATTTGGTTTTAAACCAAATGAGGGTAGGTTTAGATAAGATATAAGAAAAGGTTTTTTAGAACAGGTTGGGTAAAACTCTGGAAACATTCAAGGTCAGGCTGGATGGGGCTCTGAGCAACCTGGTGTAGTGGAAGGTGTCCCTGCTCGTCACAAGAGCATTGGACTAGATGACTTTTAACTGCCCCTTTCAACCTAAACCATTCTATGATTCCTTGATCATGATCAAAAAAATACTAAGTCAAGAACAGTGAATTTTTATAAGATGGGATTCAGTAAAAGCAACCATTACTTTGTGAAGAAAGGACCTTGTAGATTCTGGAATCTGCCCTTTCAAAGTGCTGGGCTGGAGTTGGCACATGCCTGTCTCTGTAGGGAATGAGGACAGCCAGAACAGTCCTAACATTTAGCAAATTACAGGCAATAGCAGCTTGCTACTACATGTTACAAGTTTTTATACATAAACCCTGTTTTACACTAACTGGGCCATGTTTTAATGATCTTTTCAGTGTATTGTTTTAGCTTTACACAAAGGAAAAAAAAGGTTTAATTCAGTAATAATAGCAGTTATGTATTCCAGTGATACTTAATCTGGACAAATTACTGGAAATTGCTTGAATAATTGGAGACCCAGTTGGAGAATAATATTTCCTCCAACCAATACTGGTATTTATTTTTCCTTTTGTGTCTTTCTAGAATTAGATAAATACTGGGTTTTCAAACTGGGTTATTTTTTGGAGTGGGAGAACAATTCAGTTAACTCTTTTTGAGGCCCTTGTCAAGTATTTTTTCTCTGTTGATATGTCGGCTGTCTCTGATTAGTGAAGACTGAGGGCATGAGAGGAGGCAAAAACTCAGTAAAACACAGTGTGGGAGGTGTGGGGAACTCTCCCTCCTGTTTTAAGAAGCAGTTTGCCATTCTTGTAGGGACATGTTGCAACAAAGATTTCTTATAAGTAGGAATTCATTAAGAGTTTGAATTACAATTTTAATATGTTATGCCTAATAGAAGCAGTTTGCCATTCTTGTAGTGACATGTTGCAACAAAGATTTCTTATAAGTAGGAATTCATTAAGAGTTTGAATTACAATTTTAATATGTTATGCCTAATAGTTGATAGGTGTGGTGCAAGTTAAAGAATAAATAAATAAATTTTTTGCATAGGTGCCTGATATCCCACTGTCTGTTTGGGGTAAGTCTCTTGCTTTGTCTTAATATTTAGCATTGAGATGGGAATTCCTGTCTCTTTAACAGGAATTTTGTTCACTTCTACCTGGTGAAGGAAATCAAGAGTCTCTTTCTTTGTCTTAATATTTAGTATTGAGATGGGAATTTGGGTGCTGTCTCTTTAACAGGAATTTTGTTCACTTCTACCTGGTGAAGGAAATCAATGAGTGTCAGTTAAAATTTAAACAATCAGCAAAACAACTGGGGGATGTTGTCAATGCCAGGGTAGTAAATTTGTTTTCTGCAGTTCAGGATGTGTCTAGATTGCCATCAATTAGATTATTTGTATAATGCAATCATTAGAAACTGAGGGCAGCCTCCCCAAATACCATAAGAATTTATGGATTTCTCATCTCAGTTCTTTGTGTCTGTTTTCATTCTCCCATTTAAACATTTATCTTAAAGAAAGAAAATTAGGATAGAAGCATATTGAGGAAGCTTGAATGGGATGGTGATCCAGTGGTTTTTTGTCAGAGATTTTTTTGCATAGGTGCCTGATATCCCACTGTCTGTTTGGGGTAATTTCTAATTGACTACAGATGGCTGAGGTTTTAAAGTGCTTTTCTTGGCATAGGCTGATTTTATCAATGACAGTAACAGGTTTTTTATATACTAGGCAATATTAGCAAAAATGTAAATTTGATATTAATAGCTTAGAAGTCTCCTGGCTTCTAAACAGGTATTATTTCTTCTACAAGAGATACTTCTAAGGGTGTACTTACACAAGAATATTTATAAATGTGAGTGAAAGTAGATGAAACAAATGTTACAAATCAGTTGCTCTTTTTTGAATATGTATTCTAGAGTTTATTTATATTTTTGTATCTCCAAGTCACCCAACTGTTGTTTTTCCTTTCTCTGCATTCGCAATGTCTTTTCAGTTTTATTCAACAGTTTTTGTGAAAGTAAACAGTAATTCATCTGAAATGTAACAAACATGAACTCATTTTTATTATCAAACTTCTCAAAAGCAGTCATGAATTATTACTTAATGGAAATTTACTTTTCTAACAAATATTACATTCGTAAAAAGGTTGAAGGAAGTTATTTTATCTGCTTTAGTGTTTATAGATAGAAAATTCTATAGTCACCAAGTCTTTAAAAATATCTTTAGCAGTTATTTCAACACATTTTATTGGGTTTTGCTAATTACATGATTTTGTATATTAGATATTTATTATTATTATTATTATTACTACCATTACACTTTCTTTTAGAGTTGTTTGCTTTATAGTATTTCAGTAACGTCTTTTTAAAGTAAAGTGTAAACAGGAAAAGCTCACTCTACCAATGGAAAATCCTTTAAAGGGATGTAATGAAAAGGGTTTTTAGGGGAAGAGGTACTGCAGGCTGACCAGGTGTCCACCACAGACCTTGGCAGACTCTGCCACCATGGAGTGCCTGTGGGCCTGCCTGTGGCATACCAGAGAGGTGTCTGTCTGTCTTGGCAGCTCACCTTCTTGTTAATCTGTAAAATATCACAGGGAGGGGACAAAATTGGGCATGTAGCCAGAGAAACATGATGAGCAACTAAATACACATTTTGGGACATGACCTGAATGAGACATCTAAAAGATGTCAGAGCCTAGAGAAGCTGCCCTGGACATCTTTTATAGCCAGTAAAGAGGAAAAAAAGGGATCTATGTTCTTCTAAAATAAGTTCCTATGATGTTACATGAAACGTGCTTTATTATATTATAGTTATCTAGAAATCAAGTTATTGGGCAAATTATAAAATCTAGCTGAAAAAACCTCACTGTTTTGCTGCAGATTGAGTGATGATGGTTCAATCCCTGAATGCTAAAGTTCCAACTAGTTTTCATTCCTCAGCCAGATAGTGTTGGCTAGTTTTAATGTCTTATCATTACCCTTTCCAATCATCAGGTCAAGGAAATACACATGGGGGATGTGAAGTATATTTCACACTACACACTCGCTTCATGAAGAGTTTCAGTTCACTTCAATCCATCATTCTGTCTGCAAAGTTTGTTAGATCAAACCCTAAACATTATTTAACCATTATTTTGAGAGAGTTCTTTTTTTTATTTGAAAGAAAACTGAATGCACCCCAAGCCCTGCATTTATTATCATTGCTGCTCAAATGGCCAGTAAGGAAACAATAACCACGTGCAGGGTTTGATAGCACTTTTGCACTGTCATGAACTATAGTGGAATAAGTTACTGATGCTTCAAAAGATTGCTACAGTAGCTAGTACCTCTTTTTAATCATGTCCAGTGCTTTAATTTCTTAGCATTTTAGGGAAAAGGTTGCCAATTGCTATATACTCAATTAATGTAACATACTGGATAAAAGAAAAAAAGGTAACATTAAATAGCATTAAGGAAGATATGGAAGTAAGACTGGATAAAACCCCCAAAAATTATGTGATGTAACTATAAGGAAATCCTCTAAGGACTGAATTCAGAAAAGGTACACTCATGTTTGCTAAGGAGGCAGATGTGCTTTAGAGAAATACAGCTTGGCCTAAAGTGGAGAAGAGATGGAGGATTTGCCTGTGGCTTGCAGGGCCAGCTCCTCAAGAGATGCTTGACAGCAGCAATGGGCACAAGCTCGCACACAGAAGGCTCACGCTGACCATCAGCAAAACCAGTTTTTCACTGTGAGGGTGAGTGAGCACTGAAGACTGAGGTTTCCCAGGGAGGCTGTGAGTCTCCATCCTTGGAAACACTCAAAGCCGTGTGGCCCCAGCCAGGGCAGCTGGCTTTAGTGACCCTGCCTCATGACCCAGGGACCCCTTCCCAGCTCGGCCTCTCTGTGCTCCAGAGGTTCGCTCCCTCTTTCACAGACCGCCCCCGAGAGCGGACTGTCGCCCGTGCGCTGCAGGCGTGTCCTGCCGGCCAGGAGCGGGGCAGCGCCGACCGGCCCCGCT
The DNA here is from genome assembly GCF_014805655.1 of Passer montanus. Lineage (NCBI taxonomy): Eukaryota > Metazoa > Chordata > Aves > Passeriformes > Passeridae > Passer > Passer montanus. The sequence continues at coordinate 5,591,208 of NW_024366480.1, forward strand.
CCGCTGCGGCGTTCTCCGCTCCGTGCCGAGCCACGGGGCCGCCCCTTCTACGGCCTCCCCCCAGATGTGCTTTAGAGAAATACAGCTTGGCCTAAAGTGGAGAAGAGATGGAGGATTTGCCTGTGGCTTGCAGGGCCAGCTCCTCAAGAGATGCTTGACAGCAGCAATGGGCACAAGCTCGCACACAGAAGGCTCACGCTGACCATCAGCAAAACCAGTTTTTCACTGTGAGGGTGAGTGAGCACTGAAGAGTGAGGTTTCCCAGGGAGGCTGTGAGTCTCCATCCTTGGAGACACTCAAAGCCGTGTGGCCCCCTAGCCAGGGCAGCTGGCTCTAGTGACCCTGCCTCATGACCCAGGGACCCCTTCCCAGCTCGGCCTCTCTGTGCTCCAGAGGTTGGCTCCCTCTTTCACAGACCGCCCCCGAGAGCGGACTGTCGCCCGTGGGCTGCAGGCGTGTCCTGCCGGCCAGGAGCGGGGCAGCGCCGACCGGCCCCGCTCCGCTGCGGCGTTCTCCGCTCCGTGCCGAGCCACGGGGCCGCCCCTTCTACGGCCTCCCCCACCTCCAGCATCCCTGCGAGCGCCCGGCCGGCCCCGGCGCGCCCCTCCCGCCCGCTGCCGCTCGCCAGCCCAGCGGGACCCGGGCGGAGAACAAAGTCTGCGGGCGGCGCCTGCGGGACGTCCCGCCGCTACCGGCCGGCGCCGAGCCCCGGCCCTGCCTCCGGCGCTCGGTATTTACAGCCGCCCCGGCCGGGCCGTCCCGCCCGCGAGTCTCGCACGACGGCGCCGTCCCGCTCCGCCCGCGCCCGGGGCAGAGCCGAGCTCCGCGGCGCGCAGCCCGCCCAGCGCTCCCCGCCGCCCTCAGCCCCCGCCGCCAAGACGCCGCGCTTCTTGTACCGCGCCAAAGGCGGGTGCCGCTCGGCCAAGATGGGCCGGCAGACGGCGGCCGGCGGGCGCGCCATGCAGCGGTCGCAGAGCCGGAGCAGCCTCTCCGCCTCCTTCGAGGCGCTGGCGGTCTACTTTCCCTGCATGAACTCCCTGGAGGAGGACGGAGGTGAGGGGCCGGGGCACGGTGCCCGCACGGGCGCTCCGGGATCGGGCCGGGCTCGGCGGTGGCCGCCCGCCGGGAAGGGCCGGGGATCGGGCTGGGCGAGGAGCTGGAGGGGGACGCGAGGGATGGAGAGTGGCTTGGGCTGAGAGAGAGATGGTAGCACCGTGCTTGTAGCTGGAGAGTGAGGTGGGATTTAACAGATGATGTTTATCGTCGCATTGGGAACGAAGTTGCTAGCTGAACTTTAGTTATGTTGGGGGGACATATAAAGGATGGAGGGTCTTTCCATTCTTTCCATTTTCTGCTCATTCATAAGAAAAACAAACCACACTTTCTCACAGGTGCTTTTCCAACAATCTGTGGGCTTGTTCAGGTATCCCATGTCTGTCCTTATAACATAATCTGCAGAGAATACCAGAGTAGAGCAATTAAATACTGGCCCCAAGTACCCTTTCCTTCGAGGCAGCAGTGTAGGTGGGAGGCTAACAAGAGAAATGCAGTGGATTTTGAGCGTAGCCATGTCCCCCAAAAAGGTTTGCTCTTTGGAATGTGCAAATGTACACACATAATTATGCATGGTGCCAAACTGTCCAGGATGGAACTTGTGCTTCATGAGTTTGTTTTGAGCATACTGGTTTCATAAAGAAAGTAATCTGTTGTGTTTGAATATGTTTATGTGTAGAATGAACTGCTGGGCTTTCCCTTGTTTTATCAGAACTAATTCAAGATTTTTTATTTCATTAAGATTAATGGAGCAAATTGCACCTTCAATAGAATTGAACACTATAAAACAGAGAAACCAATGTCCAGTGCTGCTACACAAAGATGTATCAGCTGTGTGTGTACACCATTCATGATCTATTTAAAATATCTGTATGATAATTTATCACCTTCCACATTTCAGGCTGAGAGTTCCGTGGGTAATGTGTGTCCCCAGTCTTTGTGTGTTTTGATTTATCTTTTCATGTGCAAGTCTCTGACTTTTTTCTCCAAAGCATCTCTCATTTCTGATTGAATCCCAAGGCATGGTCCCTCACCTTTTCCTTGCTCTTACTCTGGGGCTGGCCAGCTTGTCCCTTTCAGTGGAAAAGAAGTGGCTGCCCCCTGGGGCGAACTCTGCTGTCCTTCAGTACTCTCATCTGCTCCCTGCCTTGAACAATGAAGTGAACTGCAAAATATTGCCAGTAGACTGCAGGGTAGGCTTCAGATGGCATTTTTAATACTATTGATGTGCTAATAAACACTATGGCTGAAAGCACACACTGAAAAGATCATAAATTATCCTAAACATGTTTAGGTATTCTTTAAAGATTATTTTTCTTTGTCATACCTAAAGCTTTTTCTTTTCAGTCCTGATTTTTAGATACAATAATTGCATTAATCCTGTGTGAAATCAGAGTATTGATTTGTTTTGTTCTACTTGGTTTTCTTTACTTCTCTAGGAAGCATTTAATTTATTCCTTGGTGGAATCTGTGTTTGCTTAAAACTGTTCTCTGGTTCAAAGAAATATAAAGTACATGGAAGTCAGTAGAGTAATATCTGTAAATTTAAGGATAATTGTAATGATTTATTTATTTTGTGCTGGCAAATTATTCAAAGAGAAGTGTTAAAAGATTCTATAATGATGAACATGTCATATGTTTTGTTGATTTATGTCATCGGATCCTATTTAGATATAGGCTACTCTTGAAAATGCATTTCATTAATTCCCATTTAAAAAATAGAAATGGAACTGCCATGCAGTTTTATGGATTTGAGTTTCTGCTACCTCAATTTAGGCATACCAGGTTGCGGAGGGAATGGCAGGCATGACAGCGAAGATCATTTCCCAAGTGTTCTCAGTGGGATTAGAAAGAAAAAACTGTGATGTGTTCTCTGGATGGCAAGTCACCTCTGCACTCAAATTGGAATTTGTTGTCTTACGAGTGCTTATGCAGTTAGATTAATGTAATGTAATTAAAGTGGTTGTGGTACGTGCACTCCATGTTCACATACAAATGTTCTTTTACAGCTTAATCTGTGTCAAAAAAGGTGTCAAACGCACTTCACAAGTTAACTGTCCTCACAATGTAGTTATTTCTGCATGTGGTGGATAGCTTTAAAAAATATAACCTGTACAAGGGTGCTTTTCTTTTTCTTCTTTTTCTTCTTTTTCTTTTTTCTCAGATTTCACACTCAGTCGTATTTTTAATACAAATAGAAAATCCAGAAAATCTGACCTGTTGAGGCATTTATTTGAGATACTCTCTTGGAGACTTTTTTTATTAACTGCTGAAGAGCATATACTGGTCCAGAGGTGGTATGAAAGAATATGAGTACTGTCAAGTTCAGAAATAATTTAGTAGCAAGTAACTCAATGCAACAAATTAATAATTTTTGAAGCTATTTTTGAACGTGATGATTAAGATCCCTTTACGTGTCAGCTGGTTTAAGAAGGAGGCCTCTTAAGCCCTGGCATCCAAGCTGTGATGTGCTGAAGTGGGCTGTGGAAAGGCTGCTGTTTGCTGGTTTTGGTAGCCATGATTTTGAATCATAGAATCATCCAGGTTGGAAGGGACCTTCAAGAACATCCAGTCCAGCTGCCCACCCAGCACTGTCACTGTAACCCTAAACCCCATCACCCAGAGCCAGATCCAGACACCTCCTGAACACCTCCAGGGTGGTGACTCCACCATCTCCCTGGGCAACCTATTCCAGTGCCTGACCACCCTAACAGTGAAGTTTTGTTTCTAGTATCTAATCTGAATCTCCCCTGTCTCAGTTTAAGACCATTTTCTCTCATCCTCTCACTGCAGGCATGGCAGAAGAGACTGACCCTCACCTCACTAGCCTCCTGTCAGGTGATGAGGTCCCCCCTGAGTCTCCTCCAGGCTAAACAAGCCCAGCTGCCTCAGCTATTTCTCATAAGATGTGTTTTTTAGAGCATTGTTGCCTTTCTCTGGACACCTTCCAGCACCTCAGTGTCCTTGGTGAACCCGAAACTGAACACAGTACTTGAAGTGTGGCCTCACCAATGCAGAGTACAGGGGAATTTGTCGTGGCTAGGCCTAAACTTGCCATGGTTGGCCAGGTTTGCAGTACAGGGAGCTGCTATTTAAAATAACATTTCTTACCTGCTGATCAGTCCAGATGAATCCTTCAAGTTTATACACATTCATTATTTAGGAGTTCATTATTCTTAGCCACATCTAGTAAAAGGTGTTAGCAAAAAATTATTTGCATCATCCATTTCTTTCTGGTGTGTCTGCCTGTATGCACATAGGACTAACATGGAGCCAGAGAAAATTATTTATGTTGTCAAAGTATCAAGGATTTGAAAAAGCTGTCCTTTGCATTTTATTTTGTTAGATTCATTGATGACAAAATGTATGGCCTGCGTACTGAAGTGATAATTGGTGTCAGATACCACTTAGAACAGACTTAAATTACATGGAAATTGTTGAAGACATATGGGGTCAGAGTACAAATCAACATGTGTATGAATGCTCTTGAAGCATTTCAAGCCTCATATTTTTTCTGAAATCTTGGCTTCATTGAAGTTAAAGAAATTTTGTGATTGTCAAAAAAGAAAAGAATTTCCAGTATAAGTGTGTGTGATATCCTTTTAGATGTCTGTGTAGTCATAGTGCAAAGTCTCATGCACATGATATATTTACAAGTCGTGCATGAGTGTACTAGACTTTCCTGTGAACGACTGGGTGAATGAATTCTTATGTACAAGAAGCTTACTGGAGAAGAAGTAGAGTTATCCAACATGCAGAGAAAAGAAGAGAGGCTCAGGTCACATGTTGTGATCACTAGAAAGCCTATGTCTGTTTGAGTGGGACTGGTAACTTGGTTCTTCCTCAAATTACACTGTGTATTGTTTACTGTAATAAATTGTCACTATGATTTCCTTGTTATACTTCACTTCTGATTTGCATTTACACTGAAGTGTTGTTATAAACATGTTAAATAGCATGTTGCCAGGAGTGCAGCTGTGGAGCTGCTGGCCATGGCAAGGTCTGTATGCAGAACTATGCCCAACAAAAGGGAGTATATTTCAATTTAATATCTTCCTTTGCTGAAGTTTTTGGGTGGTAGCGAAGCTATGAGATTGAAGGGGAAAGCCAAATGCTTTGCAGGTGCTGAAGACAATTCAAGAGATAATTTATGATAATTTAAGACATAAATTAATTCAGAAAGAACTGGAAAGCATCTTGGTCTCCCAGTATGTTAGAAAAACAAAAGGCAATTTAAAAAAAAAAGCCACAGAATGTTCTTCAGTCCAAGACAATCATGCCAAAAATAGCAAAAAATTAGTTGCTTTAGCTGAGAAGTTACGTTACAGTTTTGCATATTGCTGTCTCCTGAAAGAGGTGTCTGAGTGTTGCTGCAGGAGTTCAGCAGGAATAGAAGCACATTCTGCTCTCCTGTCACCTGGCTGATAATTAGCTGGGAAACTTGCTGGAGGGGTTGCTGGATCCCACATAGGTGTCAGCGGGAGTGCTGCCCCTGAGAGAAGACTCAGGACTTATTTAAAGGTACGCTGAGCTGCTCAGTTGAGCACTGGTAATGGCTTCAGTGGCATTTCTCACTGATTGTTCACTGCACATTGGTACAGCTGGAATAAAACTCTGCAGTTCCTGGATTCTGTTCCTGTGGTTAGACCGCCAGATCACAGTGTCCCTCTGGAGGTCCCAGTAGACAATAACAAGCAGACAATAATTTGACCAGAAATAGAAAATGGGGGAAGTAGTAACAATAAATTCATTAGCGCAGTAATTACTGAAGTGAAGAGAATTCTGCACATGAAGTAGTTACCCTTTAAAATTACCATCTTAAAAAGAATAAAGTAATATAGCAGTATCAGGCTATGAAGAAAACGAAAATAACCACATCATCTTGGGGGAATTGGCCTACATTTTAGCCTTGGTGGTAAAGATGACCTTGTTTATGTGGAATGTTCATAGGCAGAGCCAAGGAAGGATATGAAAGAAGGGTATAATGCCCTGTGACAGGTTATCCTGTAAGAGATGAAGCTTTAAAGATCTTTCATGGATTGATGCTAACACACCAGAGATGCACATTGCATGCAGTGGTGGGGTCACTCATCTTGGAGGATAAAAAGCACTCTGAATATGCAATAATAATTGTTCTGTAACAATCTGCATGACATTTAGGTTTATCATTGATCATTTTTTCTGTCTGCTGTTAGGGCACAGTTCAGGGGCTCACTTGGGTCAGCCTTTCCATCATGGTGGTGGGTCTGTCCCATTTCTGCAGCTCCATGGGCTGAGTTCAAGGGTGGAGGCAGTATAGCAGGCATTTCAAGCAAGTCACAAGTGTTTTTACCAGTTACACTCAGGTACTCTACTAATGAAATTACTGCCAAAATTGATAAGACTTAAAAAAAATAAGCATAGAAAAAACTATACTGTTGCTGGCAAAGTAAAGAGTGTGACAAAAAAAAAATCACATGTTCTGGAAAGCTAAGGGAAAAGTGGAAAAAAAGTTAGAAATGCTCAGTAGATTTTTAAAGCTGTATTTCTCTTATAGTTGTGTTTCCCTTCTGAGCTGCTGGTTACACTGCAGCATGTACCTGAATGGCTGACAGATAATTTGGATATGGCTGTAGCAGCAGCAGTGAAGCTACAGTGTATGATGGGTTGCATCTCTGGGGGTACCTCCATAAACATGTAAGAACCTGTCTCGTAGCTGCATCCTGTAATTGTCATTTTTCAATGTCAAGGTCAAGAATGTAGTCAGAACAGCAATGCACTGTGTTGTCATTGTTTCAGTTTGGAGAGGCAAATGTTTAAGAGCAGTAGTTTGAAAATAGGTCATTACAGTGTGAAATTTGCTCAGTTTTTTGTGAACTGTGGTTATTTAAATAATGGTATTTGCATAGGATCATTATTCATCTTAGACAAAGCAATGGAGGAAGAGCTGTTTCTAATTTGTGTAATCTCAGTAGCCATCCAAGTTCTTGGCACCATCTACTTCATTAAGCCTTAATAGATGGTGTTGAATTGTTTCAACACATTTGCTACATCATTCAAAAATGCTGCCCAGATCTGTCTGATAGTGTATGGAATGACCCTTGCTGCAATAAAAATAGTCGAGGTTGGGATAAAGAATAGTGTTACTGCCATTATTCCATATTTAGAAAGTATCTCTCACTTCATATAATGCAAAAAAAAATCAATTCTAAGCTCCTCAATATATGTACTCTTTGCTGCTTAAGCATTTTAATTTGCTCTTGACACTGCCTGAAATAATGGTTATTAAAAAAATACATAAGAATGGTGTACATCCAGAAAATTGAATGTGCATGTAAACATAAAAATCATTTATATTCTTAAAACTGCAGAAATGGTTTCTGTTTACTTTGGATGATCATCCTTTGTCATTGGCAAAATCAGAGACCGGGTGTGAAGAGTTCCTGTGATGAAGATATACACCTATCTAGTTGTACCTCTATATTCTTTATATAAATGGTATGCAAAATTAGAATGTAATTCCACAAAATTACTTTCTCTGTTTTTCAGGATTTTAATAGGTTGGGGATGAGACCAATTTCCCACTGCTTTGCACTTTTTGTAGTTATATAGATTGTTGTACAGGATGTACACAGTGGATATAAAATGCTACCATTCTGTTTTGACACATGCACAAAATATGCACAAATTATTATAGACCTATTATATTTGAATGATAACAGCATTTATCTGTATGGTCTAAATGAGGGCTCCTGAAGATCTGTTCATTCAGGTCACTTGTCACAAGGGAGGTACTGCTGTGGACTACAAAGACCTGCTTTTTGTTGTCCTATGTTTGTGTTCAGGTTTTCAGCAGGTAAATCCTTGGACCACACCTAGAAAACTGATGGCCTTATCAGTAGCAGAGAGCTCTGCAGTGATGCTGGAAGGGCCTGAGTGGCTACGTGTAGTTGTATTCCTGATCTGCATCTCACTGTCAAGATCTGTAATCAGCACCTGTAAAAGAAAGGATCAACCAGGCCTGCATAGCCTGTTTGTTGTTATATAGTCAGAGCCAGGTAACCAAAAGAGAAGTGGAAATTAGTCAGCACTAAGCCTTCTTGTCCTTACAGCTGTGGTTAATTAGTTTTGATTCCCTAGGACAGCTGTCTCTTATCAGGGGTAAACTGTGTTCAGGTTTACAGCAGGTAAATGGCTTTTGGCGGGTAAATCCTTGGACCACACCTAGAAAACTGATGGCCTTATCAGTAGCAGAGAGCTCTGCAGTGATGCTGGAAGGGCCTGAGTGGCTACATGTAGTTGTATTCCTGATCTGCATCTCACTGTCAAGATCTGTAATCAGCACCTGTAAAAGAAAGGATCAACCAGGCCTGCATAGCCTGTTTGTTGTTATATAGTCAGAGCCAGGTAACCAAAAGAGAAGTGGAAATTAGTCAGCACTAAGCCTTCTTGTCCTTACAGCTGTGGTTAATTAGTTTTGATTCCCTAGGACAGCTGTCTCTTATCAGGGGTAAATTCTCAGTCAAGGGAATGGCCAAGCATCAGACTGTGCTGTAATTCTGTATATGCTTATTTGGGATTACCAGGAGTGTTACTTAGCACAGATACTGAAAACAAACCATAGGGTGTTCAAGACTGTTATGTGTCCTTTTTATATGTAGCATGTGATTCTGAATAATAATGCCGGGGTTACTAAAGTTTTAGGAGCACTAAGTACTTATTGTGTATGCAGGAAAACAGCTCTTTGTTTACAGTTCAGTCCTGTAAAAATATTTCAAAAACCTTTTTGGGAACATGAAACCATAAGTTGAAGATCCTAAAATGATGGGTGCCACACACCAGTTTCTCTTTTCTGATGCTCTTAATAATTTGCTGAAGGATCAGTTAAGACTGGAGAATGGACATCAGAGCAGCAGTGAAATTACAGTGGTAGATGTACTTAAGATCTGGGAGAGAATAAGGAGCAGGTGCTTGCCTTAAACCAGAGCATTGCTCAGAAGCCATGGGGTAAACTGACTTCACATCACGTGGCCACACCAAGGCACAGAGTTGGCTGAACATATGACCAGACTTGCCATGGCAGGGAAGTAGAATGCAGGCAAAGGATGCTGCAATCTGGCCAGGAACAAATGAGATTCATGATGCCTCTTGGGTCCTGTAGGAAATTCATCAAGAATGGGATGCCAAATCTTCTATACCAGCATTTGACCAGAAGGGCAAGCAACAGTTTTGCAGTTGGTTATTGTTGATTATTTAATTTAATTCTCTCTTACATTGTCTTAGGTGCTATCTTGATTAACTATGCCTCCTTTATGGCCAGAGGAAGAAATAAAAAGAGTAGGACATGAGTGAAAAAGTGTTTCTTGACCAAAAATGAAAAACTAGTGAGGCCTCCCAAGAAATTTAAAAATACATGGGGCCGAGACAGTCAGCCCAGACTCTCTCACACTTTCCTAACCTGGCTGCTCACATACTGAAGAGCTTTCTTGCTGAAGGCAACTCTGCTTTGGGCATATCAGGGCAGACCATTCCTGTCCCAATCAAAATTTATCAGTATTTTACATTCAGATACTCGTGGAAGCAGGAGCTAGAATGCAGATCTTTCTTTCTTCCTTACAAATAGGAGAAAGCCCTTGGTTACAGTTTCCCCAGCTCTGAAATGCTCTTTGGGTTTCAGAAATGCTGACATCATGCGCTGTGAAAATATCCATTGGAAGGACTGTTACACAAAACTTTTAAACTGGTTGTTAGCGCTGGCCTATGAGAATCAGTGAAATGAGCTCAAACTCAAGTGGCAATGGAATCTGTGTTTCCCAAATCCTGCTTACATTAAGAGATCCTAAACCATGTCTTCTGCTTTGGGTCTGTGGGTAACACAGAGAAAGAAATAACTTGGCTGTGCTTCCTAGTGCTTCAACAAGAGCTGAGTGCCTTGTTGCAACCTTGTTGCTCTTCAGTGCAAACAAAACTTGGGCTACTCCAGAAACAGAGCTGTGCAGTTGCAAGGGGATTTGAGACCTACCCTGTCCCCCTTTTCTTCTGTAGGTTCAAATTTTCTTAGGCTGTCTTTTATCTAGCCAATCGTTAACATATCCAGAGCAGGTAGCTAGGTATGTGGATAATTTTAGTCTTAAAAAATGGGCACTTAAAGGCGGTTTATTCTCTTTGTGGATCTAACTCCTGAGTTGAGATTGCAATGCTGAAGGAGTTTTTATGAAGCTTTTCTGGTGAGGTGGGGAGAGCAGAGAGGAGCCACCTCAAGCGTTTAAGTGTATTTCTGAAGCTGCTCTGTACTCCCTGCAAGTCCTACCAAGAGATCACATACCAGCTGGGGACTGGCATAGCCAGCCTGCCTGTGCCTGTGCCATGTCTTCTCTTGGCTCTGTGCCTGCTGGGGAGCAGTTGTAGGAAGCTCCTGCCGAGAGCAAGCTGAGAGCTCTCACTCTCACCGCCAGCAGCAGATTTCGTCTGGCTAGATCCAGATGATGGAAGGTAATCTGTTGTATTCACTGCAGTTTTTGACTTCTCATCTGCTATTGAAGATTGTGTCAGTAGTTTTGCATCCCTAATTTGTAAGTGATTTGCACTCCAAGTTGTGAGAACAAATAATTCTGTGTGTAACTTAGAAAATGTGGCCTGTGGAGTCTATTTGCAGTAACCATATTAGTTAAATTACCAGTGTGATTAACTGTAAGAATGAGTGTGCTTTCATAAATACCAGAGCAATTATTTCTGGTAATTTATTCCACTCCTTACAATATGGCTACGAGAATCTGAGCTAGTGTTTTTCAAATAATATATTCCATATTTTGTTGGGGGACTTGAGAGAAATTTCTTTTTGCTAGGGCAATTAGCTTATACTAATTCAGAGAACATTTTCAATGTTCTTTATTAGAGTTTAGGAAATTATGAGTAAAATGATTTTGATTGTAGGTACTCAGCAACATAACAACAATGTACACTTCTATGCTCTCATTTCTGTGTATTTTCATTTGTTAAGATTAAAACAGCATGCATAACATGAGTGTATAAGTATATATACTTTAAGATTATAAAACCAACCCCCACTTTTACAGTGACACCAGTTAGATAGTTATTTCTGAGTGAGTGTTTCATTCCCAAGTTACATGTCTAGCTAGAGGTTAGTATTTCCTTAGTTGGGTTCATTCAGCTGTTTGCTTGTCTTGACAAATATCTTTTCCAAAATTATCTGTCTTGGAAGAAAAAGAATAACTTTAAATAATATTTTTTGTTTGTTCCTTTTGGTTTGGGTCCAGTATGGAATGCAGCCACGTGAGTAGTTGAATTAACACAAGAAAGGAGGTTTCAATTTCTGGGCAGGAATGAGGAAAACAGTTTGGCTTTAGTAGGGTGATGTGATCTTCAATCAGATGATCTACCAGCTACAGCTTGGAAGTATGGCACCAAAGACTATTTCTTTAAGCTGAGCAGCTACTTTGTGGTTTCATTGCTGCTTGAAACATTTTTTAATTTTTTTATGCTGAATTTATGAAACATAAATTATGGATGACACAAATACTATCTTTGCTTTTAAATTGTTTGAGGAATTGTAGGATTATTTTTGATTTATTAACATTTTTCCAGGGACAAATACATTGCTAGTATTGGAGGCAATCAAGTGGGGCTATTTCTCGTGTATTATTATGTATTAGTTTAGCCAAGTTTCATCTGAAAGAATATTCATGTCAAAAGCATTGGCTCAGGAGTCACACCACCCAGATCTGGTTCTTCTGTTAATTTATTCCAATGTGCCATTTTGCTGTTAAAATCTTCAATTCTTACTTCAAGAAGCATCAACATCATGATTCGGAGCTTTGTTGATAAAAGGTCAGATCTTTCTCTTTGGAGACCATTCGTGAGCACTGCCTGTTTCTGTTGAAAATTGGGAAATAGTTATTCACATAACCTCCTTTCAGCCCTCCTTAAATTCTATGTTAAGGTCAAAATAATTATGGTTTACCACTTGTATTTATACAAAAGTTGGATATACTACACATCTAATTTTCATGCTGTATCAAAGTTGTATCTTTGTGTGCCTGTTGTCTTGTGAACCAGACCACTTATTTCATTTAAAATGAATGTGGTAAGGTAAAACTGCTTTAAATTAAGGTTTAGAGGAGTGCTGTAAACATGTGTGTCTCTATGAAGGCTTGAATGGCAGTTGCACGAGTTATGCCTTGATTTCTCAGTAAATTGATGTGCAAATGGATATATTCATTATTTCATTCTGTTCTTCTACAATGAAGGCATACAGAAGAAGACTTACAATTCTAGTTCAGAAAAAAATCTGCCTTACAAATTAATAAAAGTTACCATATACTCCTCAAACATATATTTCTCCCAAAGTCCCAAATCTTTGAAAAATGTACAAAGATACTGAAGAATCATGCAAGATGGAGATGTTCTTTTAAATTTGCATAAGGGCTTCATGTTTATGATAATGAATTGAGAATGACCATCATTCAATGAGGCAGAATGAAAATGAATGCTTACTCATCAAAACAGTTCTTAGAACAGAGGAGTAATGTCCTGTGGGGCTTCAGAGTTGTATGCCTTTCATATGTTACTATGATGCAGTGTATTTTTTCTACAAAACTACAGCATGATATTTTCCTGGCAGTTTGTGGGAATATTTCTTTGAAATGAGTGCTTGTATTTTAGAACAACTCTGGACCACCGTTGTAAGTCAGCTGCCAGCTTTCATTAGTTAAATATAAATAATAAACCAGCAGGCACTTTGAATGGTGCAACCCAAAAGACATGAAATTGTTGATTTCTGACCTTCATTTTTTGTATGTGGTAGTAGCCTCATGCCTTTTTTATTTCTTACATCACCTTTTGCATTTCTTACATCAGGTATTGATGGGCATTTTTAGAAGTAATTTTGATGCAATAAAATTTATTTTTTCATTCTCCTGTGTACTGAATTCATTTGTGCAGCTGAAGTTCTAGGGAAAATTTTTTATTTATCTTATTATTACTATTTGTATGTACTGATTCAAAGTGATGGTCTTAAGGAATACGTAGAAGGCTTTTAATAAGCAATGTGGTTTGAACCACTCATGATACTGCTGTAGAAATGTCTCACTGCTGCTAAATATTGCAGTTATTAATCTTTCTTGACAAGAAGGCAATGGTTTTCAAGGTATTTTTGGTGTCTAGTTCCCACATCACTACATTTCCCATGTTCTTTATTGACCTACAGTTCCTCCTGACTGAGGAGCCTGGGAGACTTCAACCCACGCTGCAGCCTGTATGACAGTGACAATGAGTGCACACATGGAAATTGAGGTCCCTCTCCCATTCCCTGCCCGAGGGTGCAGATCCTCTTACTCTAAGCCAGTCCCTGTGCTCACACATTCTCCATGGGGTGTGATAGTCCTCATCCCAGGACAATCTCCTCCTTTTGCTCATTTCCTTTTACAAATCCCTAAAGCTTCACCATCCTCATGGGTCCAGAAGTTTTCTGACCTCTAGCAGATGACGAGGCAGAGAAGGTGTAAAGGGTACCAGATGCTACAAACAACTACACAAGGAAGTTGAGTCCATCAATATCCTAAGATATTGGATATTACTCTACCCTCATTGTATCAGTATTTAAGAATTGTTATTATTGTAGTGTTTCTAAACTTTTTTTCTCTTTTATAATGTCGGTATATTACAGATCACTGTGTTGCACTCAGAGGTGTATAGAACAGATTAAAAGAAATAAGTATGCAGAATTCCTTGCTCCGTTGCAGGGAACAGCATTTAAAATCAGGAATTACATGGAGTGGCTGTCTGATTCATGAAAGAAAAACTGAGGCTTCATTCCTACTCATTTCATCCAGTTGAGGTCTTGATCAAAATTCCTACACTAAAATGCTATTATATTGTTCGAGTATTTTTTCCCCTTGTCTGATACCCAGACATATGTCTTGTTGCTGGTTTTACAAGTAAAATTAAACTATGCAAATAAATAGAAAAATTTTTATTCTTGAAGGTGATAATGAGGTTTCTTATTGTGCATAAAAATACCGTATATTTTAAATATAAATTTAAATTTACAAGCTAGTGAATAGAGAAGAAAGAAAGCACGGGAAGGCTTCTTGATTTTTAGTTTACTATCTTCACTAATGGATATCTGTAACTTGATTTAGGAGGTAATGACCAAATGCTTTTAAAACAATAATCCATCTGAGTTAGAACATTTCTCTTCAGGTTTTGACATCATGGTAACATTTTAATTGAATTCCTAAGAGGGATTTATTCATCCAGGGAAAATATATTTTAAACACACTAGACTATGGATTGTTTAAATCTGGTTACCTCCGTGGGCAGACTCGTGTTGTCTGACCTTGGAAAGGCGGTGACAGAACTAAAATCCTGATCCTGTAAAGAGATTTATGATGCTGTTTCCCTGTTACTAAAAAACGGACACATTTAAATGGAAGTTTTGTTACAGGTCATTAGTTTGTGGCTCTGACTGTTTGTGCCACGTGGAGCAGGGGTGTGCACGGTTGCCCAGCTGCGACAGCACAGTGGCATGGGGGCTTCTCTTTTGTCTCCAACAGAAGCAGGGGGCAAGAAGCTGCGGAGCACCGTCCAGAGGAGCACGGAGACAGGGCTGGCCGTGGAGATGAGGAACTGGATGACTCGCCAGGCAAGCCGGGAGTCGACGGATGGGAGCATGAACAGCTACAGCTCTGAGGGAAAGTAAGCAGCATTTACAGCTGTGGGGCTCTCTCCATGAAGCTGGGGGACGTTTATCCATGAAACTGGTTGTTAGAGAGAAGCACAGTAAGTGCTGTGGGTCCTGTTCAGTCAGAATTCCTTTCACAAGCCAGCGTCATTGATGGACTAAGCCTAAGTCTCCCCCTGAGACTGAAGAGAGTCTCCCACTGTTGGTGCAGGAAGAAGGTGGATCATTTCTTTTAGGCCATAAGAAAGGCACATGGTGTGTCAGATCATCATCATGAGGTGTGTCAGGAGGGGAAGCAGGTGCAGTACACCAGGTAAAACACAGATATGGACAAAACTCCTGGCGTACATCAGTGATATGCAGAGCAAGGCATTTCCAGAGCACTTCCAGCGCACTGGGCTCAGGAGTTTTTGAAAGATTCTTTTACTTTAACCTGAAGAAATTATCTGGGCACAAGTACAAGTCTGTCATGTATCATGGTTATCATAGCATCATAAAAGCCCCAAGTTAAAAACTTCTGAGTGATATATGTGAGACATTGCCCAGAAAAGTCTTATTGAGGGTTGATTTATTAGTGATGTTCACAACAGTAGACAGTCCATCTATGCTGCACAATATATTTTATGTTTCCAAGCTAGCGCACTATATGCATTTGAAATGGACATTTCTTAATGATTGGTCATTACAAATTTCATTAGTTCTTGTTGCTCTGTAATGGGTCACAGATAATTTATGGCAAGCATTTTAATTTTAAGTTAGTTTGGTCATTTGCCACAAGGGATTTCAATTCTGTTATTGAATAAATGTCATTCTCAAAGACATTTTCAACAAAATATTTTGAATGAATGGCAATTTTGAAAATAGCAACCTGTATTTGGTCTAATGTCATCATTTCACTGTGTACATTTGATATTTAGCCATTGAATTCACAGTAACTGAGAAGTGTGGGCAATTTAACCTTCATGTAACTAAATCAGTGGTAAGGGTGTGCGTTAGTATCTTAATGAACTTGTCTCATATCAATACTTTGGTAATTAACAGTGGTCTTTAATCCATTAGAAAAGGAGAACATGATGGAATACAAATCTGGAAATTATTGAGGAGAGTGCTTTCTTTACCTGTTTGTTTATATGCTGGAGGCTAAATTGCTGCTTGTTGAACACTGTGGGATTTCAAAAATTACAGTAATTGTTTTGTAAGTTTCCTACAGTACTACCAAACCTACAAACATTAAGTGCAAAACATCTAGAAAACAAAAAACAAACCCAAGCCAAAACCAAACAAAAAACAAACAAATAAATGAAAAAACACAAACAGAGGGCAAATTTAAGTGTATTTTTGTTTGCTTTCTTTTCCAATATTATTTGTAGTTTGATATTCCCTGGTGTGAGGTTGGCTGCAGACAGCCAGTTCAGTGATTTTCTGGATGGACTTGGTCCCGCCCAGCTTGTAGGACGACAGACATTGGCAACCCCATCAATGGGTAAGTGTTTATGCCCTCTAGATATGACATATTCTATTTAGTCAGGTAATTAGAACATAAAGTTTGTCTAGAGTCCCTTTAAATATGGATTTCTTTTGTGGTTTTGAACAACTCAGTTAAGACCAAAGCTGTAACCTCAGCTAAAGTTGAATGTAATCATGGATGCTTATGAAGACATGCAAAAGTTGCTTTGAGAAGTTCAGCCTTTTACCTCTTCTTCAGTTTTCCATCTTTAAAATGGGGCTAATGGGACCAAACAGTTGTCTGAATCACTTGGATAATATTGTATAAAAATTGGTCATTTAGGTGCAAACTATTTGTTACTATTGTGTTTACAGACTTGTACATTCACAAGTTATATTTTCATAACTTGTCCTTAACTAGAGGCATCGTGAAGAGATTTCAGACAGTTTAACACAGCTGCATTGTATTAATTCCCTTGCTGCCTTTTTTTTAATATGAAACTCTTGGGAAATAGAAATTAATTTGAAGTAATAGAGGCATGGAAGATGGGAGAGAAGGGGTTATTGCAGAGGTTTTAAATTGTTTACCAACATAAACACCAGTGAAGATGGTAAATATTAAATTACATAGTAGTGTTAAAATCCAGATCATACTTACTGATGAAAAGCAGATTATACAAGTCACCACATATTCATCCTAGAAGTTTTTTCAACATTTTGTATATTAAAGTAGTTCTGAATTGCAATGTTGGGATTTCTTTTTGTTATCTAGGAGATATTCAGGTGGGAATGATGGATAAGAAAGGACAACTGGAAGTAGAAATAATCCGAGCCCGTGGCCTTGTTGTAAAACCAGGTTCAAAGACACTGCCAGGTAAGGAAGAAAAACCTTAGTAACAATCAGCACAGAGACAGGGGTTGGACTTGATGATCATATACTTGATCATCAATATACTTCCAACTCAGTATATTCTATGATTCTGAGAATAGCATTCTGCCAGAAAGGTCTGTGGCTTTTCTGTTCAGCTTTGCCAACCCTTAACAAGTCCAAATCTCAGTAGGTTATAGTGTTGTATACTGAAATGCATACTGTATTGAAATGATACACCAGAAATTAGCCCTACTTCAGGAGGAAATTAAGAATTAGGTTGCCAGAAGACCCAAAAGTATTGTTGGTAATAGCAAAGGCATCCTTCGTTATGGGATAGGAAGAAAAGTATATACTGAGGATTTTATATAGGAGTCTCAGGAATGAAGATGGGATCAAGAGACGTGGAATAGGTATCTACTCAAAAAGTAGACCAATATTTGATACTTACTCCTTATTTTATAATCTGATGTCCTGTAACACTATGTGGAGAGGACAATATAATGATATTTTTAGCAAGCTCTTCTGCCAAAATAGAAATTGTGTCAGAGTCCTTTCTTCACTGATTTTCACCTTGTAGGTAATTTAAAATTATTAACAATTTGGAGCATTGATCCAGATTTCACCAAAGTCATTGCAAGTCTTGCATTTACTTAATGGGCCTATTTTGCATATTGTACAGTTTAGAGATGCTATATATAGGAGTACTTGATTTGTTCAGGTCAAAATCTGAATTGTTTCATGGTAAAAGAGTCATACAAAAAGAAGTCAAGAAAAAATTAAACCCAAGGAGAACAGTAAAGAAAATGCGTGGAAGCTTTGTATGGGAATAATTGTTAATATTTCTTGTGGAGATTTGTTCTTACAAGTTATATATCCTTTAAAAGCAGATTTTATATGGTGATAGAAAGTGTGTGTGTTACACAAAAAAATCTGGACTTTTTTAACTTACTGTTCCCTGTTTTCATTTTTCTAAGCACCATACGTAAAGGTGTATCTATTAGAAAATGGAGTCTGCATAGCCAAAAAGAAAACAAAGGTAGCAAGAAAAACGCTGGAACCACTTTATCAGCAACTTCTATCCTTTGAAGAAAGTCCCCAGGGGAAAGTTTTACAGGTAATTTCCATAAATATTCCTCTGAACCTGAAAATGTCCCCTGTACAGTTTCACGGAATGAGTTTCAAATTTCTTTCAGGCTTTATTTGGCAATAAATGTTCACACTTTATTTACTTGCTGAGTAGATAAACACAACAGTAATAGCTGTTTATGCAAGTAGAGACTGGGTATGCAAGTAGAAGGGAGAAAATGTGAGTTATAGATTTATTTTGCTTCTTCTATATGTATGGGGCTTTTCCTGGTATCATGGGTAACTGTTGCTGGTACCCAGATCATTTCTGTCTCTGCATCATGATTAGGATACACAGATCTAAGCTATGGCAGCATAGTTTAGTTGGATATTTCAGTTATTCTGTTAGATATATCAGTTGGATATTTCATTCCTTACTGTAGTTAAATAAGCAGAGATTTTTGACAAATCAGATTAAAGCTTTTGACATTTTCACTAAAATTTTTCTATTTTCTTGTGTTTCTTTACCTAACAGATAATTGTTTGGGGAGACTATGGACGTATGGATCACAAATCCTTTATGGGAGTGGCACAGATACTTTTAGATGAACTGGACCTGTCCAACATGGTGATTGGGTGGTTCAAACTTTTCCCTCCTTCTTCCCTAGTAGACCCAACCTTAGCTCCTCTCACTAGAAGAGCTTCCCAATCATCTCTTGAAAGTTCAACAGGACCTTCTTACGCTCGCTCATAGCAGCTGTGAAACTGTTGTCATAGCAACCAGCGTTACAAAAAAATAAAATTACAGGTCGCAAACCCTGGTAACACTGCATGCTTAATGTTGTGTCTTCTGAGCCTGTTTCTAGGGCTGCAACGCGATCCTGTGTTCTCAAGGAAGTTGCACACATTGTGCCCTACAGAAGGCCCTCAGGTGATGGACTCAAATCATGAAGAACTGATAGGTTTGGAGTTCAGGGACTCAGTTTTGGTCCAATCTGAAGCCATGGACTAAACTAAAAAAAAAATCAATCTGTTTCATGCAACAAAAGTCCTTTTCAATGGCATATCTGTTTTGTTGCTCCCTTTTCTTTATTTATCTGCCCTCCCCTCCTAAAGTTTGGTTATGCCACAGAAACGGAGTTACCCTCCCATGGAGCCACGTTACAAGTCAGTGGATTAGCAGAGATTGAAGAAAAGAAACTAAGGATGCTGGAAAAGTCAACTGGCACTTGCAGCAGTTGCTTGAGATCTGAAAACTCTTCATATTGAAAAGGTTCAAGACTTAAAGTGGCAGGCTTCATACCTCCAGCTGTTCACACAGTGAAACCCCAGACATGATGGACTCTCTGAAAAATAAAGTTCTGTGGATATACTGTACTGTATGAAATTAAGAAACTTTTTTGCATGGACACAGATTTAGCTGAACACTTAAATTATTTTCTTGGGGCTGCAACTTGCAAAAAAAAAAAAAGAATAAATCAGCCATTTTCAACAGTTTATATTATTTTTAAAGATAAATTTCACTAGTGCATGGTTTTAAAGGGAAGAGAATGCAACAGGGTGATACAAAGACACACCACGTTTATCATTCTTTAAACCAGTCATGGTCTGTGTTTTTGCAGACTTCTATTAAAAATAAAAAAATAATTTCTAGCAAATATTTAAAATTCTGTTTATGTGACAAGAAATAAGTGTAATATATTAAATTTATTTAAATGTAAAAGGTACAAGCCTTGTAAAGTTCAACATAATGTGCAAATTGTACACTTCTTTTACCTCCTTCTTTCTCTATCTCTCCTCCCAGTCTCCCTTCTTCCTTTCGCTCTTTTCCCCCTCTACCTCCCAGGATGATCAGCATATTCTAAAATGGCTACCTTTTGACTTATTATTGTCTTATGCCCCATATTTGGTTCAGGGTTGCAGATTGTTCTGCATTTCTGAATTATTTGAGAAAAATATTGTTTAAGAGCTTACTTTTTTTCAAGCATGTTGAAAAGGATTTTGCAACATGGCTTGGGAGTACATTAATGTAATTCAGCATGTATTTGATAAAGAAGATATTTGAATTTTTGCAATTTATTGTACAGTGCATGGTAACTTATTTTCATTTTTTCTCACCTTCAAATTGAATTCTACAGCAAAATACTGGAATCATGTGGCCATTGTAAGATGTCTTCAATAAATTTGTGTTCAGCACCAGCATCTTTCATTCAAAGACTGAACTATTATTTCTTGAAGGTTTTTGGAAAGAGGAAAAATTAAGTACCTGATTGATTTTTAGGAAACAAATTTAAGTATTTTTATTTGCACTAAACCAAATTGATTGCTACATTTTTGAAATAACAGAAGCAACAAAGGTTACAAATCCATACAGTTCTTCTGCTGTAAAGTTCAATTTTCATAAATTACATTTGCGTTGCAAAAGACATAATTAGATAATATCAGTCTGGAAGGTATCAGTCTTTGGTTGGTAAAATAGCCTTAAAGAAAGCTTGTCAGTACTACTCTGTCAGCTATTTGACACCATTACCAGAACCTTGCTGCAGTTAATGGATCTTCAGAACCCTGGGCTTTGTAGCAGACAGTGACTACCATCGGGTGGTGCTGCAAGTTCAAGCTTCTCATGAAGTTTCGTTATTTAAAGGGAATGTAACTGGTTAATGTTTAATTACAAAATATCCTTTTCTTTTTTTTCTTTTTCCTGGGTCTTTGTATGCCTTTAATACCTACTTAAGGTTTAATATTGAAATCTTGCAATAATTTTTGAAGTATGTTACATTTACCTTTATGGCCACACAGAATTATTCTGATTTTATTTGAAAATCTGTTGAAGTTTCCCATTAACAAATTGTACATGCCTGGTAAGAGGGAAAAAGTAATAACAGTATCACTTATAATGCCTTTTACTTTGTGCAATATCATAGAAAATGAGATTGTGTCTTGTCTGCAGAGTTTATATAATGGATTATTGTTAAGTTAATAGACAGACTGGTAAAATTATATTTATTGAAATAATTTAGACACCTGTCGACCAGCAGCAAATAAATACTACTAACATGCAGTCTACAATATCCCCTAGGATATTAAACAAAAATACATAACCATTTTCCTGACACTGTGAGATGTGCTCACACATTCTTGTATGCATAGTCCTCTATAAATTATTTCAAATTTTAAAATCAAGGACATGACGCATGGAAGGTTTGTACATAATTGTCATTATGCAGTATTTATTTTAAAAAAATTAATGTTTTTTTTTAATTTTCACACGTCTGCAATTCTACTTATGGTTTAGTCATGTAAATAGTACTATTCCAGTGATCACTGCTGTCTTGTAAATAGTACGTTTTAAAAAGTTAAAAGGAATTACAGTTGGGGAAAAAAAAGGGCAGATTAGGCCTGTAATGAACACCAACTAATGTAAATCAAACTCATTCTGGTGATGGTATTTAACACTTTAAATAAAACATTTTCTTTACAGAATTTGTGTGCAGAATTTTGTTGCTTTTCTCTGAGGTGGTCAGCAGCATCCTTCCACATCCTTCAGTGGAGCTGGTGCACGCAGCTCACGCAGCTGGAGAGCAAGCATCTTTTTCTTCTCCCACAGGGCTGCAGGTGAAATGCCAGTGCCAAGGTGCCACTGTCGCTGCCAGGCTCGGGAGCAGTGTCAGCCAGCTGTGCCTGTCACCAGCCAGGCCCTGGGCTCTGTGTCCGGCCACCCTCAGGCTCCCACGTGCCCAGTGCACGGCTCCCAGGATGGAGCTGGCTCCCAGTTGCCAGCTCTGGCTGCCAGGATGTGCTCCAGCTCTGATATAACCAGCACTAAATGTGCTGAGACCGTGAGGAGGAGCCATCAGCTGCTGTGGAGTGGCTGCACCATCCAGTTGGACTTCCACCCTGCCCCTAGATACCACCTAATATTAGCTGCCTTTTTTCTTCATGAGCAGGGTACAAATGAGGACAGAATGCCCACCTGACAGTGGTGCCTGCAAGGGCTCATGCAGCCTCTGCAGAAGCGAGCAATGGTCCAAGACCTCTACAGCCATTAGAGGGGTGGGTGGAGATGGAAGAGTAGAGGATTAATCTCTACCTGACCCCTCAGAGGCAGCATCAGCACAGGCAGTGGTGACTGGGCAAATCTTGGCCACTTATTGCTTGGAAATTTACTGAACAGTGAGAGGCTGGCTGGCAGTTTGCACAGCAAAGTGTGTGTATTTATTTCCAGATATGAGGTGAAAGAAAAGCACTGCACTACTGTCATGAGACAAAACCACCAAAAAAGCAAGCAAAGGTATTTTGGGCCGAGAGCAGTTGTGGGAACTGTGAAGATAGGAACTGCATTTGTTGCACTGCATCTGCAAGTAGGTTGCTGGAGGAGTAGCAGGTTTCTGGTGTGTTAAAACACTAATACCCCAGCAGGTCCCTCTTCTGCTGATGCTGACATTGCTGTGGCACGCATGTCAGGCAAGTCTCTGGGTGGGAACTGGACTATGGGGGCAGGTGAGACTGCCCCATGCCCAGGAGCACATCACTTCCAGCCCTGTGGTGAGGTGGGCAGCAAAACACCTCCTCCCACATCTGAACATGAGACTGTGTCTGTCTTTGGCACTTGTTAGAAATGTACACCATTACACTCAGCTAATCCTTGAAAAGGCCCTTTGTACAGACCAAGAAAGCTACAACATATACTTTTCTAAAGGGTCCTATTCTCTGAGACAATTTCTCAAGATTGTTTGCTGTTTATCCTCTCCAATTTGTTTTTGTCTATGCTCACTTAATTTTAGAGCAAACAAAACTAGATCATTTAAATATTAACAGTACTACCTTACTCATGACTACTAAACTTTGGCTCAGATGGCTGATTCATCTGGTTATGCTGAGAAGAGTTTGTGCCAATAAAAAATGCAGTATAATACCATGGTGCCCTGTGGGGCTTTTCTGTTTCCATATCTTTACTTCAGATTTACAAGGCTTAAGTAGCATGATGGCATAGTAGTATTACATCAGGCACCATGTTGAGGGTGCCAGCACCTCCTAACCAGCACACCATTGCATTCTCACAGTTTCCCACTACTATCAAATATCTGTTCACAATTGTATAATACTTAAAATGTAATAGTTTTTATAGAGAGGCTTAATATGGCATAAAAGATAACAAAGCCACAAAGTTAGATAATGCTGTGTGGGAGTCTAGAACAGATTGTATTTCTTCCCTTGGCACATTTCTGTGCAATTCTCACCTCTCTGATACCCAAGCAGCAAAGAACAGACACCACAGCTGTAGATATCACAATCATCTTCCAGCTGTGACTCTCCTCTCTGTCCCTTCCTTGGTAAGTATTTACAGCAATGCTTCACCAGGAGCAAGCAGCAATGCAAGAAAGATACATGTGTCCAGCAAAGAATGGTTCACCTTCAAAGGACAGGTTTATGGAACCTAGCTTAGCTGGAAAGAAAAAAATAATACAGCTATCTGTTACTAATACTAAAGATAAATTAACTTCTGGCATTATTTACTTAATACCTGCCTATATTTGATGTCTTGTTTAGGATAGAATGAGTCACGCTGGGGACATCAGATTCTCTCCTCTCTCCATTGGCCACAGAAGCAGAAAGTGATGACTGGCTTGTGTTGAATTTCTACCTTCACAGCATCTGTGCTTAGGAGAAGCAGATCCAGGCATAGTAGCCAGAAATAAGAATCAGGATTCCATAGTCCTTCAGTAGCAAGACCTATCTGAACTGCCTGTATAATTATCAGAACTGAAGGCAGCAGACAGCCAATAACTGATGAAGGAAGAAATGGGTGTGAATTAATTTCCCAGATCTGACACACTGTCATGTCAGGTCACTCCTCAGCTTGGCCTCAGAGAGAAAGAGAAGCAGCCATACTAATTAAACCACAGAGCACTGACACCCTAAAATATGCCATGAGGTCACATGGAGAAGAAACAGCATCCTAGATCTGCAGAGGGTACAGGGCATGGGACTAAGGAAAAATTTGTGATAAATGCTTGTCTGCTGTGACTATTCCTGTAACCAAGAACAGTTTATCAACAGTTATCCAAAATGTAGATATAATGGAAGTGATGTTGGCATGAAGATGGAATAGATGAGTGGTGCTGGATTCCATTAATTTTATAGACATGGAGGTTTAGGCTACCTTACTGAGGTGGGAGCAGGTTTGGCACTGGTAGAGTGTTTCAAGCGCAAGACTCATGAGCACTGGCTGAAGTCACTTGGCTTTTTTAGCTTGGAGAAGGGTAAGGAGTGACTCCACCACAGTCTAAAGCTTCCTCCTGGGGGCCAGTGGAGGGGGAGTTGCTGATCTCCTCTTTGGGGAGCAGTGATAGGACATGGGAAATGGAATGGAGCTGCCTTGGTCTAAGTTCAAATTGAACATTAGGGAAAGGTTTTCAACCAGAGGGTGGTTGCTCACTGGAACAAGCTCTCCATGGAAGCAGTCATGAGATCAAGGTGTCTGGAGGATGTTCTTAGTCACCTGGTTTAGGTAGTCCTGTGAAAAGCAGGAAGTTGGACTCAATGCTCCTTAGGGATCCCTTCCAACACAAGATATTCCATGATTTCTTTGAACAGGTGGGCTCATGTAAGAGTCGTTTGTCAAAGTCCTTCTAGCTACAGTTTTGGTAAAGGAATTATGCATGTTTTAAAGATTATATTAAGGTGATACCATTCACTTAAATGAAAACAAACCAAAACACCACAACTTGCTAGGCCAAAACTCAACAAGTAAGTCCTGCTATGCTGATATTGCAACTGACACATGAAGAAAAGGGCCAGTACTACCTTTGCCAGTGCATGTTAGCCTAGTTTGAATACCAATAGCAGCCAAAATTATTGATTTTTTCTCATCCTCTTGATAAGAATTAAAAGAGATTTAGGTAATACTGAAGGATTAAATAGTGATGTGAAATTATCAAAATAGCAGGTACTTTATTGATATTTATTCTGATTCCCCACCTTTTGTTTCTCTTTTATTGGTATTTTTGCTGCAACTTTCCTGAATACTGGCAAGACAGATCCCTGAAGATGAGGAAGAGTCATTTATATCAGGCATCTTCTCTCAGGGACCAGCACACTGTGAGTTCTGCTGTTTGGGAAGAAACTAAATTAAGAAGCTTGAAGACTTTTGAAGTTTCTTCTTACGGTCTCTCACACATTGGAAATGACACAAAAAATTTCTTTATCTAACAGTTTCTCAGCCCATATTCTGATTCCGTACCAAATTCTGAGCTGTGATTTGGTGTTTTGGAATCTGTTCTCAAGAACTGCTTACTCTCAGATCTGCTAACCTGGCCTTCCAGACGCCTTAGTTACCATCTGCCACTTGCCTGAGGTGTCAGTGCACACAGTTACACAACCTCATGCACCAACAAATGAGTCCTGTCCTTCACTGTGTTTTGGCTGTACAAACACTGTTTTGGCTCAACAATCTGGAAGCCAGCAGATCTGGCTCTCTAGGAACAGCCCTGGGGTAGGATGGCACTTCACCAACAGACGATTTATTCTTCACTAACAAAATTACAACTTGGAGAATTGACATTTTTTATATATCTTGATGCACTTTGGCCATTGAAATAAAGTGAAAGCTAAGAAGGGTGGATCTCAGAGTGAGCCAAGAATCATTTGGGTAACATGAAGGGAAAAAGTCCACTTAAATCTCTTAAAATGCAACCACATTTCTAAGTTGTCCCCTAAACACAAATCACATGATAGACAAAGAAATGTTGAATCCCCATTCATACAGAGGTGACATATTCCTGTCAGCACCTTAAAATATCTTAAACAAAACAAAACAAAGCAAAACAAAGTTGTCACAGTTGAGCTCTGAAAGTTTCATTAAGATGAAAAACTAAGGAAAATGAACACAAGAATCCTCATTTTGAATTGCTGTGAATTCTTCTCGTTTCTAATCCAGGATTTCTTGTTTTCAATTAGCATGGTATCAATAAAAATCGCAGCATCTGTGCAGCTGTTGAACTAGTTTCTTTAGTTATACATGTTTAACTAAGAACATATTTTTATACTGTTTTCTTTCCCTGTTTAGGCACAGTTTTTATTTCCTTGTTTTCTTCAAGAAGGATCCAGAGCCAAGTGCTTCCTTGTGACTTTTTCACATCTCATGCATATCTGATACTTAAAATATGAGCAGGTGCCTCAGGCAACAGATTCAGAATGCAGTTTTCTTACACCCTCAGCAGCTTTTCTTTCCTAACCAGTGTTGAGTTACAAACTTAGTTGTGACAGCTGGGTGTCAATATCAAGCCACTGTTACAGTCCAAGATGGATACTCAGGCTGTGTTCAGACATCTAATTTAGGTGAAATTCAGAGGGCCAAAATTAATAATCTATTTAATTGCACTTAATGAAAAGAGACAGGAGAACCTCCATGATAACTCTAATTTAGGATCTTCTGGAAAGCCATTTTGAACACTTTTCACTGTCAGCTGCATATGAAGTCTAAGGCAGTTCAGCTTCCAGGGTGGGTAATGCAAATAGCTCCTAAAATGAGGATGCCACTATGGATAAGGCATGGAAGAATATCAGGTCCCTGTTCTCTTCAGTACTTTTTGCTTCCAGAAAACACCTGGGAAAATCTCGCTCCTGAGAACCAAACTACAATGAAACTGAACATTGTGAAATCAAAAATATGGAGAAGACAAAATGGACCCACTGAAGCTCCTCCTTCCTCTCATGCAAACCTCAGCCCTTCAGACTAACACCACGGCTGACCTTGGCCTCAGTGAGATGCCACAGCATGAGATTTGGTCATATTCCTGCTCTCAAACAGCTACTTGAGTTCCATTTTCAGACAGCAGTGTCAGCTGGCTGCTGGAGCCCTAGAAAAGCTGTATCCTGGTGTCCCTACCTCCCTTCAGCCTCTGGCCCTCGTTCAGTGAGGTCACATCTGCACTGCTCACTGAAGCATGCCAGCTCCATTTTGCAGGCCTGGAGACCCAGCAGAATGGGGTGCTTTGCATCCATACACCTGAACTCTCTTCCTTTCCTCTCGTTCCTTCCCTACACCAATAAGTTTTCCTCTCCCAGATTTCTGGGAGCAAGGGCTCGCCAAAGCCACCATAAAGCATTTCCTGGGAGAGTGCTGTCTCCTGTGGGTTAAAACCATGGCAGGGGCCATGCCAGCGATGGCTCAGTGAGTGTGGCACAAGCCAGGGCTGCAGGACATGGCCTGTCCCTGCTTGCAGATGCAGCCTGGCCACCTTTGCCTGTGGGGAGGCAGAGCCAGATGGGAGTCCAAGTGGATGAACAAAGGGTAAATCAGTCCTTTTCAAACTGGGAACTGGGAACACAGCACTTCTTTTGCCAGATTTGAAGCCTGTTCTTTCACTCCACGTGGTCTTAAACAAATCTGTAAATAAATGCAAGTCTGTTAAGGCAGAAAGGCTGAAATCAACAAGAATTTTTAAATTAAAAGCTATTGTAAGATGACCAAGCTCCTGGCCACTGTGAGCAAAATTGGAAGTTTTGGTCTGAAGCACATGAGAAGCTACTGCAGAGGGTCCAGCAGAGGCACCAGAGATAATGAGGGGATGCAGCATCTCTCCTCTAAGGAAAAACTGTGGGAGCTGGGCCTGTTTAGTCTGGAGAAGACTGAGTGGGGATCTCACCAATACATACAAATAGCTCAAAGGCAGGTGCTAAGAGGATGCTGCCAGGCTGTTTTTGGTGGTGCCCAGAGACAGGGTGAGGAGCAGTGGCTACAAACTAAAACACAAGAAGTACCACCTCAACATGACGAAGAACTTCGTTACCTTGAGGGTGACAGAGCACTGGAACAGGCTGCCCATTGAGGTCATGGAGTCTCCCTCTCTGGAGACAATCAAAAACTCTCTGGACATGTTCCTGTGTCACTCTGCCTTGGCAGAGTATGGAACTGAATGATCTTCAGAGATCCAGTCCAACAATTCTGTGATTGTGAAACATCTGGGTGGTGTTTAAGGACCACAGAGTGCTGCTGCCACCACAGGAGAGACAGAAGGTCTCAGAGGAGAAGAAGGTACTAAAAAGCGGGTAGGTACTATAGGCCAATACTGCTTCCCATCAGCAGAAAAGGTAAGAGCTAACAAGCTTCCTGAGGAGATGCTGCAGGAAAAGTAAATTACAGGATCCATTCTCCACTCTTCCAGAAGTCTGCTGTCCTGGCTGAATATTTACTTTGCTCAAGTTAGTCCTACTTGTATAAGTTTGCAAAAGGAGAACAGACTCTTGATCAGTCAATTAATCATAATTAATAAGGATAATGTGAATGAACCAAGCTAAGTAATTAAAGCCTGAGGAAAAGGCAAAAAAACCAAAACACCTGCTAGGGTGTTAATTATTTCCTTTCCATCCCTTGGCTACAACCATGGTGTTGTCTTGTCTTGTTCAGCACCTGTGGTACTACCCCATTATTGTTTCAACAGGTAAAAAACAAAACAGCATGCTGGTGGCTTTTGTCATAAAGAGCCATCATAGATCTCAGTATGACAATCACTCCTAACAAATTTCTGGAAGTTATGCAGTTACTCAAGTTTCAGGACTGAAAATGGTTTTTACTCAGAAAATTCTGTTACTCAAATTTCTGTTACTTCTGTTATGCAGTTACTCAAGTTTCAGGACTGAAAATGGTTTCTAGGCATAAGAGAAGATAAATTATTTTGTTAGGTCAGATTACCCTGCTTCTATCCAAAGAATATTGTGTACTTTCTTCTGAAGTATTTAGCAGGGATACTTGTCAAAGCAAAGTGAAATAGGAGACTGGGATTCAGGAAGGTGATTCTCACATTTTCCAAGGCCAGCTTTAACCTTGCTGCTGGTCTGTCTTTAAGGATGCCAAACAGCAGTGAAATGAGATGGCCCAAAGATGAGATTACTTGTTTGTAAGTCATCAATTAACACCTGCTTTCTTTCTCAAGTATCCTTACATCCAAATGTGCCTTTGTTTTATATTTTATTATGCTATTATTTATTGACAACATGTATCCAGGTCATAGCTGTTAATACAGCTTGAATTGTTCAAGACAACTTCTTAAAAAAAAAAAAAAAAAAAAAAAAAAAAAGTGGTTTCTCGAGTAAGGGCGAAGAAGAGCGTGGCAAATTGGATGGAAAGAGCACACAATTCATACAGAAAAGGAAAGTTAAGGAATAAGTGCCTGCCTTGCAAGGCTCCACAATGGGCCATTGTCAATTGATGCCAAATCACATACATCATCTTCTCTGGAAGTGAAGATCTATTACCCAAAACTCCGCAGGGGAAGAATAAGCTGGAAGAAGCTGTGATGCAGTCATCTCCCACTGAGCTTTCTCTGGAACTTTCCTTTGTTGGGAGAAGAGCTCAAGTCAGCCTCAGAGGAACCACTTGTGGGGGTTGTGAAACCACACAGATCCCTTGAGATCTTCAGGGATGCTGGGCATGGCTGAGTTGGATGCTGATCAGCTTGTAGCTTTGAAACAAGACCTGCCCTCCAATCACTGCTCCAGTCAGCACTGAATGATGTTTATGTCTTTCATCATTCTTTCAGTCTGAGAAGTTCCCTCTGCCAAGTGCTCCACTACCCTGGATGATTGGGACTCCTCATGACAGGTATATAAACTACACATTGGTATCTGCATAAAAGAGGTACATTACCTCCCTCTGTTGGGTACCTCTGTGAGAAAGGACTCTTCCAGCTTTTTCATCTAATGGCACTGGACAGATTTTGTGATGGTTGATCCCTGTTACAAATTGGGCTCTCTGCCTGCCCTGACATCATGTTCTATTCCCTGCTGCATGAATTTCTTAAATGCCTAGCCTGGGGTTATGCATGCCCCTTAACTGTATCAACACCTCTCCTGTGTTTTACAGTGCCTTCACCCAGGTACCGAAGCTTGAGGGTGCTCTTCTGTCTGGCAAATCTATATGAATGTGACTCATCTCACCTAATTTCAGTGGTCAGCCAGATATGGACACGTGTCTTCAGGTCTCTCTGTATAGGCAGTGGAAACAGTACTTTTGAAACATATTTTAGACATCTCCTTGTCCTGGTTACAGGAAAAGTTTTGCACTATGTGGGTGTAACCCAAACTGTATTCTACTCCCCTATCTAAATATATGATTTCTGACAAGCTGTTAATCAAGGGTCTTTTTCAGGAGCTGCCCAGTGCACATCTGACACCTCAGGCTGCAAGCTGGGTGTGAAATGAGACAAAGGAGAAGAGACAAGGAGAAGAGACAAAGGAGTCCTTCCAAGCAGGACTGTGTGTCTTTTTCTGCACAAACAACTCAGCTGTGATAACTCCCTCTGGGGAAGCATCAGCACAGTCACACCCCTCCTGAGGGGATCAACTCTGCTAGTGGGCATCATGGACTCAGTGGCACCACCAAGATGGGCAGATGACTCACTGGGTGACATCATTCCATTGTAAAAATCCCACCCTGGGTGGGAGTGGTACAGAGCATTCCCACCTGAACCTGACTGTATATGACTGGGACCTTGGGACATCACTACCACCACTCAGTGGATCCAGAGGATGACAATTCCACTGCTTTTGACTGCAACCATCACTTCAATAGGACTGTAACCATCACCCTGACCAACAGGGTGCAAGGTTGTACTCTGACTTATTGGGTTTAAGCCAGTTTTCTGGGTATCATGGCATTTATTGCAATCTTTCTACTGCATGGTAACTCCAGCCTGAAATCTCTCTTAAGTTAACTGTGTGGGGTTCATTTTTCCTACTGGTTTACATTCAAACCAGCACACTCCTTTAAGAAGAAAACAAGTCATACTTAGCTGTACATATTCTTGTCACTGGCTATAAGGAGAACAGCTCAGATGCACATCTAGTCCACTGGAACCCATAAACTGAGTCTTGCTATTGTCTCAAATGGGCTTTTGACTGAAGCCTGCTACATTGCCCTAGCACTGAAGAGGCTCCACTGTGGCATCCACTCTGAAACCACTGGAGATACATATTGAGTGCTGTAGCACAGCAGCTGAAATAACCTGTGGATGGGGAAGGTGATCTTATTCTCCAGACTGACACTTCCAGTGCTGTGAGGCTCTCTTATTGTCTTGTGCTAAAGGGAATCTGGTTTGTGTATGAGCTGCAGAAATCACCTCTACACTTGCGGGCTAAGCCTGACTTTAGTGGACCATTTTTGTAAGACAAAGCTTAGCCTAAAAGATACACATGACATCGATTGAGAAAACCTCAGATGTGTAAGAAAGGTTTCTTTATGAGTCTTATGGACCACAGCAGGCCAGTCCAGCCCAAGGAGGTGACAGCACCATGTTCAGAACAGTCAGAGGATGAGTGCTGCCTCCTAAGGCTGCTCCAGAGGCATGCAACCAAACAGGCACTGGAAGAAAACAAGGCAGAACACACTAAGGAAAATACATTATTTGTATTTCTTAAAGTTTTCCCTGCATGCTACTCCTGGTCTTTCCTTCCAAATTTTCAAACCTGGTCTATTCAAGAACAAAATGTCTGCTAATTGCCAGGTCTTCAGCCCATAGAAAAGGCTCAACAAGACCAAAGATAAAGTGGTAAGGCTTTCTGATAACAAAATGGTAACTTTTCTGTTTTATTTCTCTCTTTTCTTTTCTTTTCTTTTCTTTTCTTTTCTTTTCTTTTCTTTTCTTTTCTTTTCTTTTCTTTTCTTTTCTTTTCTTTTCTTTTCTCCTTTCCTTTCCTTTCCTTTCCTTTCCTTTCCTTTCCTTTCCTTTCCTTTCCTTTCCTTTCCTTTCCTTTTTTCTTTTCTTCTGGGATATTATTGGTTTATATGCTGCTAGCCTGCAGACATGATGCTTTCAGCATTACTGTTGGTTTTTCGGACCTGGTTGTTGTACTGAAAAATTACCTTCAGCATGAGGGAAGACCCATGACTTTATACAGGAATTTCAGAGAGGGGTTCTGTGGCTTAAATGTACTCATCCATTCTCACATTTATCTGTTTTTCTCTGCACTCAGAGGATGAGGAATTGATCATCTGTTTGAAACCAGATTTGTGCAAGCATGTTGGTAAACAAATATACCTGTTACCTTGGAGAGCAGATTTGTGCAGGTTTATTTTTAATATTAGATATTATTTCAAAAGCAGATGAAATTAAGCTGAATGCCATATTTCTGCCTTTGCCACTCTCTCTGGCCATTCTATGGCTCTGCAATTAACCTTGGGTTGAACTGGCTACTATTTAACTTGAGCCTTATTTTGAACCCAAGCTTGTAGAAAAGATGTATAAAGGAAGATACTGTAACTTGCAAGTCAGTCTGTGTTTTCAGCACAAGCTGAGAACACAGAAAAACAATGCAAGAATTGTTTTAAAACAATTTACTGTTTAAACTTGACAAGCCCACCCTGGCCATCTCTGTCTCAGTTCCTTCCTTAATCAATGCCATCAACAAAATTCCTATTGACTGTTGCAGTTAAACTGTATCTGGTGGACATCTGGCGATTGACTTTTAAGGGCTTTGGAACCTCTGAGTGCAATGTTTTTTGGTTGGTTGGTTGGTTGGTTGGTTGGTTGTTTTTTTAATATGGTGACTATTAAAATGAGCAATGCAAAAAGATACTTTCTGGACTGTTTCTCCAGAATATAACAAAGGTAAATAAAGTGTTACACTGATAGGGGAGACAATTTCCAGGATGGATGTGAGCCATGGAAAGAAGCAATCAGCTGAGGGTGACTGATTGGAGAATGATTTGCAGCCTCTGCTCTGAGTCACTAGGGTCCCTGCAGAGTCCCAGGAAACTGGTGGGAGATAACAGGCTTGCCTTGTGCACTGAAGAGTGGCAGGAAACCAAAATGCAAAATGTTATATCTCCACTAAAACCTCTCATTTCCTATATTAAAAGGTTTGATCTCTAAAGTAAATTTCAGTTTTAATGGTGGTCTGAACATTTTTGCTTTCCCTAGCCCAAGAAAGAAAAAGTGGATAGTTATCTATCATTAGTTTGTTCTTTGTGCATCAGTTCTGAGGGCTTCGCGCCACCTGTGGAGAAAGAGATTTTCCTTCTCATCTTTGTACTGCAGGATTCATTTATTCCACTGCAGATCAGAGCATACTCAAATTATAGAAAAGAGTTCCACATTAGATGCTTGTGCTGAGTGTTACTGGCGCACGAGAGCAGAGCCACAGGCTGGCAGCAGTCTCTCCTGCCAGCACACGCACAGCCTTGGCTGCCTGTCCGTGTCAGGCTCTGCAGTCACACTCCCGGGCACGTGATGTACAAGGCAGAGATGAACTTCAGGTTACATTATCTCACCCTTCAAGTGCAAGGCTCCATGGAAAGGGTGGCTGCAATGAGATACTCAGCTGTCACAGCACTTCTCTGAAAAGCCTTTTGCTGAACTGTGCTACATGCACTTCTTTGTTCCAGCTAGAAAAGGACATTATTTAGCAATAGCCTTTTATGTATTTCTTTGTATTTCTGCGGTTGTTCCCTGTTGTTCAGCATTATCTTTTGCATGTAATGCATTTGAGAGACAGAAGCCAGCCATGCGCACGCAGGGACAGTGAAGACACCAGTGTAAGCTATGAAATGAATCTGTTCAGTGGGGTCCTGACATCTTTCCCATCCTCTAGCTCTGATGGCATTTTTCCCTTTGGTAGATTTAAGATGCATCACTGTCCCACTTAACCCTGTTATGTGACCATTAAAGTACATGGTTAAATACTCTGACCTTTTTCTTGGAAGAGAATCCCATATTAACATTTACTAAAGAATCAATACTTACAAATAAGGGCCATGAAATAATTAGATAAAAGAAGGAGGGAAGACAAGATAAACTTTTGCAGTCTAGTCAGATTGCATTACTTTCTGTTCATCTCACACACAGTGCAAGCTAGATCCTAAGATCTACAAACCCCAGATATTAAGATGGTGCCCTTGTTTTTCAATTACTGCTCTCTAATACTTGCAGCAACCAGTTTCACTTCTCAGATGAATCTGATGTGTCTCCCTGACACCTATGCATCTCTAATCAGATGTATCTCCCTGACACCTATGAGGCAAGGGTGACTGTGTACAAAACATGTGCAGTACTAGACTGGATTTCAAATCTGGTTTTTAACTTCCAAGGGTTTGGGTATCAAAAACCTCAAAAATGCAGTCACAGCGTGGGCATTCAATGTTCTACATGTTCCAGACTAATTAATACCTGGGCTATAATATCAGCGGCTTCTTGGTTGAAATTGCCTGAAAGGTTTGCTCAGAAGGCGAATGCCAAATCACAACTTTCATTCCTGAAAATTGCATGAGTATTTCTAGTCACTATGCAAGGGGGGTTTGCCCCTGCATCATCTTGAGCCAGCTCAATACCCTTGGACATTGAAGTTTTCCTTTTACCTAATAAAGTAGTAGGTAAAGCTGCAGTACAAATATTCCCATATGGCCTTTAAGTGCTGGTAGACTTTAAACCACTTATGCTGTTTCCAGACAACAACTCATGAGCAGTCTTGTACTAAAACCTTGGCTCCAGACCCCCCAAATGCAACAGAAATCAATAGGACTTTTTGTGCCTATTGGGACTCTTTTAGGAACTGAATGCATTCATGAATTGTTAAGGATGAGACATGAAACACAAGATTTCTGGATGCTAAACAGTAACCATAAAAAAATTTTCCCCATATTGATTTCCTTAGTGTCAGTAATATATTTTATAGTGTTAATAATATTAAGTCAGATGGTATAAATATTCACTGAATGACCTGAAACTCTATGTCAAGAGAGAGGAAGAACTAGTTCAATTTTCTGTAAATGGAGACGTAATTCTGTATGGATAGGCTGTGGGTGGTTTCAGAATTATCTAATAGGATGGTTGTGGGGTCTGCAATTGGAAGGACCAGAGTCAGTGACTTTGCTGAGAAGCCTGCATTTCACAGACTTTTTGTGAAGTCATGAAGCAGTCACTGAAGCCATATGTAAGTACAATAAACATTCCTGTGGAACTTAGTTCTCAGTTTAGAAGAAAATAATAACAACAATAATAATGCCACACTTCAGAACACAGAGCATTTCTGTGTACCTCGCTTTTCTGCTTAGAGGGTGATTCCCAAAACAAGAATCCAATTAAAAATTGTTGTACACACACACACACACACACACACACACATTCTTTTCTACCCCTTTTCCCTCTCATGTCTCCACTGCTCCAACGTGTCTTAAGGATGGTGACTGCATTCTGCTGTTGGTGAGGGATATTTCAGGACCTGGAGTGTCTCTGAAGGAATATAATGTTCATGTTTATGGTTTCTTCTTCCTCTCTCCAAGATCCACCCAGGTCATCCTTTGCTAACATGCTCTTTAAGCATGTGTAAGCTTTGTGCTTACACGGTGCCCTGATGTCCCAGTATGGTGCTCTAAGGATGTGCTGCCTGTGTTAGTGGAAACAGAGCAAAATCAAAAGCAATTGCAGAAACAGACGTGATTTTTTTCCCTGGTAAGTCATGTGTGACCAACAGTATGCTTATCAATTGTCTGTAGGTAAACGCCTCTATAACCTAGATGGAGCAAATAGCTTGGAAAATCACCTTAAGTACCACAGCCTACAAAGTCCTGAGGCACCAGGTCTTCCATTTACAGAATCACAGATTGAGTAAGGTTGGAAGATACCACAGGGAGTCATCTGGTCCAACCTCCCCTTCTTTTCTATCCCTTTTCCCTCTCCTGCCTCCACTGCTCCAACGTGTCTTAAGGCTGGTGACTGCATTCTGCTGTTGGTGGGGGATATTTCAGCACCTGGAGTGCCTCTGAAGGAATATAATGTTCATGTTTATGGTTTCTTCTTCCTCTCTCCAAGATCCACCCAGGTCATCCTTTGCTAACATGCTCTTTAAGCATGTGTAAGCTTTGTGCTTACACGGTGCCCTGATGTCCCAGTATGGTGCTCTAAGGATGTGCTGCCTGTGTTAGTGGAAACAGAGCAAAATCAAAAGCAATTGCAGAAACAGACGTGATTTTTTTCCCTGGTAAGTCATGTGTGACCAACAGTATGCTTATCAATTGTCTGTAGGTAAACGCCTCTATAACCTAGATGGAGCAAATAGCTTGGAAAATCACCTTAAGTACCACAGCCTACAAAGTCCTGAGGCACCAGGTCTTCCATTTACAGAATCACAGATTGAGTAAGGTTGGAAGATACCACAGGGAGTCATCTGGTCCAACCTCCCTGCTCAGTCAGGATTGACCTAGAATGCATTACACAGGATTGTATCCAGGTGATTCTTTCTTATATTTTGTTACTTTTATTTAATTTATTTTTATATATTTATATTTATATGTGTTTGCTCCCATTCTTTCCTCCCATGTTCATAAACCATTATTTCATGCTTTGCTGTCAGCCATGAAAACAGAAATGCTATAAAACAAACTAGAGAAAGACTAGGAAAATGTTCCTCCAAAATATAGCTCTGAGCAGCCTAAAGCCATGATTTATCTTGCACACATTTGTTTTATGTAAATGTGCCTGGCTTAAAGGAATTACTTTTATCAGCCTCACCCAGGGCTGTGAGAGCACCGTGGTGATGACAGGACAGACAGTGGCACACAGGAGGTAACTGGCAGGGCTATCAACACTTCTGCATGGTGGTGGCAAGGTTTCTGAATAGCATGGAGTTTCATGCTGTAGGCTGGGGACAGCCTCTTGTATACCAGGTATTACGCTTTTACATAACAAAAATAAAGGAATGTCGTAGCTGAATACATGATATCCTGGTTTTAACAGGAAGGAAAACCACAGCTATGTTGTGCAGCTGAACATGTTCTGCAGCCAGACCAAAAATGTGAAGGTTGCCTGAGCCAGCTATTGTGTTTTAAAGCAAAGGGACAAAGATTCACAAACCCCACCACAATGTGTGAAAGCTTGTCTTCCTACAGGGTCGAAAGAAATACAACACTTCCATAACTGGTGTTTCTCCATAGGCTATGAGAAACATCTGAAACCAAGTTCTTGTCACTGGAATGTTTCCCATACCCCACCTTTGACTCATCCGAGACAGATCTGTATCTCTCACCACCAGAAGTCATAACTAGCAGCAGAGGCATTTTTTAAGTTCCTCTCATTGTCTTATTTGTCAAACATAACCATTAAGGGATCATTAGCAGATAAGTGCTACTCAAAATCATGTTCTGATGCCACTAGAAGGGCTTACTGCAATTTTTAACCTATACCCTTGTAATTTTATGTTTACCTGAGGAAATATGCCATACAGCCCTTATTCCATTCCCTTTAAACTTAAAGCTAAGTTTTTTCTTACAAGTTAAAGGGAGGAAAATAAACCCAGAAGAGGCCTTAAAAACACCTGAGCAAAAATCTGAGACAGGGACTGACAGAGAGAACTCACATGAAAAATCTGCAAATTTCCTTGGTAATTATTTTGGTAGTGGGACAAGATGAGTTCGGTTATTATTTACACAGTCCTCATGTGATCCTTTGGAATGCTAACAGGTCATCTTTGCCCACTTTGTATGGAGTTTGACACTGGGTTTGTTCAACCCCTTGTTCCGCAAGGCAAAGCATATAAATCTGATTGGGATTTCAGATCGAGTTAGGCTGAGCTCTGTCACACTGCCAATAAAATCTACATTATGCCCAGGAGTAGATCTCATTAGTTCTTTGATCCAGTAACCATGTAGTTGTGTGAATCTGGGGCTGGCAGATGGTGGTGTTGAGAATACACGGGCACAGAGTAAGGGAGTTGGCAGGGAGGAGCCACCTTCCCTGGAAGCAGCTTGGACTCTGGCTGCAGAGCTGCCCTCTAAGGGTGGGTCTGTTCAGGGATTTCAGTGCTGCTCCTGGGACCTGGCTTCAGGCAACATGCTGGAGCAGCTTGCACGGCCCTCCTGAGGAACAGAGCAGAGTCTTGGCGCAGATGTACCCTTAGTCTCTGCTGACTGCCCCTGTTAACATTGGAACCCCATTCTGCAAGTGCCCACAGCAGCACACACAGCTGCCCTCACTCATAAAGGGCAGGCAGGTTTTAAGCAATAAAGCTGCATTGTCATCTGATGATTTAGCTAAAACTGCTTGCTACCAAGTCTTACCTGGATTCTCTGTATACATTGGCAGGAGTCACAAACTAAGAAGGATTTTCAGAATACACTACCCATACATGTCCTCATTTTGGTGTATAAGAATCAAATATTCACTGGCCAGAGAGAAGAACCAGACCATGGCACTCCTGCACAACTGTTAAGATCCAGGCTTTAGGCACTCCTTCCACAAATCCTGCAGCACTTTCTGCCTCTGCACTTATTTAATTGTTCCCATTCACATCTTCATCCTTGCTACACACACAATTTCTTGTTCAGTGCTTTGTAATAACACATGCTGACACATCTGTAGGTCCTACTGCCTAGGGTTAAGTGCAGAGAGAAGATGGTCTTCAGCTGTATGGTTGTGTGCTCTGGTTTCATCCATCTTTCTGGAGCTGAGCTGTTCAAGTCGGATATCTCAGGGTGGGTAGGAGGCTGGCAGGAAAGCTCTGAGCAGCAGAGATGAAAAGCAGTACTGTCAATGTAGGATGTGGGCTTTTTCCACTGAGAACTGCTGCACTGATGCTGTGCATGAATTTATGCACAACATTCTCCTAAAAGAGTGGATTTGGTTATGGGTTTGAAGGTGAGCCATTCTGGCCACTGGGATATGTAAGAAATGGTATGGAACTCTGCTGTCCCAGGCAATTTTATCTTCCTGGCAGAGGGATCTCTTCAAGTTCAACTGGGAAGTGAGCTTTGCTTCTCCCCATGTGAAGTGGCTGGTGTGATTAAAGAGTCACTTATTGCTCCTACTGAACAACCTCACTGGTATGTGGCTCATTTATGTCACCATGTTGTGCCTCACACAAAAAAGGCATGAGTATAAGGACTTTAGTAATCTCTGTTTAAAATTCAGTCATAGTATCTGACCTGACATTTCTATAATTTCATACTACATCTTTTTCTGTATTATTATTATTATTATTATTAATTTATTTCTCATACATCACCAATAAATTGTTTTATAATTTATTATTAATATTATATATTGCTTATGACATATATTAACCAATTATTTAATAATATTACTTCAATATATTATGTATTTTTTCTTATATCCTTTTCTATATCTTGTCCTTACATGATTCATTGATTGTAACATATTCAAGTGCTCTGAAAGTGAAATCCATACGGAATTTAGAAACCCATCAACATGATCGATTGATATTGGTGATATTTGCTCTGACTGACTGTAGTGTCTTCTCTGCTTGTAGTTGAAGAGGGGGGAAGACAGTCTTTACATGCTCAGGCAGCATGTCAAAGGCATACCATGAATTTCACCCACTCTCAGAAAAGACCTGAAAAAGATACAGAAAGCTTTGTCATGGCATCACAGAGAATGCAATTTGAGATACTTTGGTGATTCAGAAGATATTTTTGGATCACTCCTAATCAGCTGCTCCTAAAACCTGCAGTCACTGTGCATCCTGCAGCTGAGTCATTGCAGCTTCTTCTGTGCAGGAAACTTCTACTTTCTGAAGGGGCACAACACTATTGCAGCCTTACCCTAATCCTCAGGTTTTGCAATGCCCAGTGGCTCATACATATTCCAGGTAAAAAGGCCTCCAACCTTTTGTCCTTGCTTCAGTAATTTTAGACATTCCTGAATGTACAGCTTCAAGAACACAAATTCTTTATGACAGGAATAGTCAGAATTTGGGGAGTTTTCTTGGCAGCAGTACAGAACATGTATCTACGGAAGAACTTGTGGAGTGAGATGCAAAACAACAGAAAAACTGGAATTAGTTTCCTTGTTGATGCTTCCAGATATGTTAAGATAGCATTGAAGAAAAAGTAAAGGAAGCACAGGCATCAGAAAGTTATAACTTTATTAAAACCATTTGTTACAAACCTGGAAAATGGTATTCAGATTGTAACTTGAGATGAAGTAACTTCTAATACCCTTAGAACATCCAAGCATCTTTGGCTCTGCTCTGCGAAGATGAAATCCCATAGCCATCCTATTTGTCTTGAGAGGGAGATGACAACAGTACAAGAGAGGGAGGAAAAGCACAGAGAGGGAGAAAAAAGGAATTATGATTCTGAAGAAGCATCTGACTTTTTTTCCCTCTTTCTCTCTTTTTTTCCTGGGCAGAAGTGCTTACCTGCAACTAGAGGGCAAAAGAGGTGCTTTTGTGGGACTGGATTCTGCAGTCATATTCTTTGGATGGGAATGACTGGTTTACATTTCTTTCCCTAAAAGGTAAACTAGAAAGAAGCCACTCTGTGTATCTTTTTTTCCAGTGCCTCAGTGGAAGGAGGCTTTGTGTCAAGTCCTTGCACTATTTAAGGTGATTAAAAGTAATTTTTCTTTTTCTTCCCCATAACATGCCTTCAGCACAGGGCGACTTGGGCAGGGGCTGAAGAGTGAAGGAAAAGGAGCATGTTGTGGTGCCCTGACCGCTACAGCCACGGCAGTAAGAGGCAGCATCACACCTCTTTGGTCATGGTTTCGTACGATGTGTTGTCAGCACGTGTGAGACACTCAATGCACCCCTAAAAGGAAGCCTCTGACATGACTTTGGTCATCTGGTGAATGTTACCCTTATTTTATTCTTGACTGACTGAAAGGATTTTCATGCACCATCCCAGGTGCTGGGGGCCTGCTGCCTGGGAAGCAGTTTTGCAGAGAAAACCTCACTAGTGTGGGCAGGAGGTTGATATGAACCAGCACGGCAGCAAGGAAGGCAGTGTACCCCAGGCTGTATTAGGCCAAGTATTGACAGCAGGTAGAGCCAGGGGATCCTTCCTCTCTGATCAGCACTGGTGAGGCCCATCTGGAAACCCCTGCTGAGCTTCCCAGTACAAGAGAGACAAGGACATAATGGAACAAGCCCAGTGAAGGTTCATGAAGTTGATGAAAGAGCAGGACCCTCTGTGATGCAAGGAGAGGCTGAAGAGAAATGGCTCAGAAAGACCTTATCAGTGTTTGTAGATATCTGATGGGAAGTGGGTGTAAAGAAGAGGATTCAGACTTACAATCACAGGACCAAAGAATCACTTTGGTTGAAAAAGACCTCTGAGATCATTGAGTCCAACCTACTTCCCAGTCCAGCCTCTTCTTGAAGCTCAACTCTTCTCTGTGGTGCCCATTGTGGGGACAAGAGGCAATGGGGGTACCTAGAAATGGGAGATTCCACTCCCACATAAGGAAAATAATATGTTTACTGTTCGGTTGGTCAAACAGTGGAGCAGATTACTCAAAGAGGTGGTGGACTGACAATACTTGGAGATACTCAAATCCTGACTGGACATGGTCCCAAAAACCTGCTGTAGCCAAATGTGCTCTGAATATGAGGCTGGACTAGGTGGTTTCCAGAGATGTCTGTCAGCTTCAAGTACTCTTTGATTCTGTGATTTTTTTAAAGACTTGATTTTAAAAGATCTTGCTTTCACATTATCATTGCTGGGAAGCATTAAGCTTTTGTGGATGTCTCAGTGATGCATCACTAGTAATCAGCATAATTCTGTTAGCTTGACTTTGAATTATCTGTATTCAGAGTAGGTAATGTGGAGTATGTGTTTGTTACCCCTATCTTGCTGATGAGCAGTTTTATCTTCATTCTTGTCTAGAAATGTTTTGGGGCTTTAACAATTAGCATTGAGTCTATAAATAAACACTGAACAACATCACTTGCTATTTTAATGTTTTCTGTTATGGAGTCTGGTGGCAAAATCATTCAAATTTTTTCAACTTTTAAGGAAATATTCAGAACAGTCCATAGCAGGCAGAGTTCACTGGCCAGCAAAACCATGCTTGCATTGTCAGAGCAGCAGAAAACCAGCCAAGCATTACTTGTCTCTAGTTTTCAAATGTCTGATTTCCTTAGCACAGTGTTACAAAGACCAGTATTTTGTGAGGGACAGAATAGCCTCTTGTTCACCTGTCCTTGAGTCATTGCAGAAAATACAAGCAGGTCAACGGTAACAGTCAGACAGGAGAAAGCTCTCAGCTGTCAACTACAACTCACATAAAATAATCATTGAAACAGCTATTGCCTAGAGTGTTTACAATGTAATGGTTTTCTAAACCTAGTTGACACATAAGATTACTCTGACTTTAAACTCCAGTTAAAGTTTGGATAATCAGTGATTCAGACTCATTTGAGACAGACCCAAGACAAGGAAAGCATGTGCAATGAAGCTCTTAAAGACTGTAGAGCTGATGTGAAAAATGGATCAATAGACCCTCATGGCAGCTCTTAAAAAGCTCAAAAAGCAAGAGCTGACAGAGCTTGTGCTTTGTTTTGCAAACATGAAGTCCACCAAGTATCAGAGTTAGGATGTGTCTAAATGGGTAGACAGCTAGATGGGTAAAAAACTGATTGTGCAGTGAGGATGGACTGGTGGTTAATGGGATATGATCCATATGATCTGGATGCTGCAGGAATAGAGTTCAGGGGTCTGTCCTAGGACCTGTCGACTTAAACATCTTTACTGATGACTTGGTGGAATTTGCTCTCAGCAAGTTTGCATTCAACACCCAACTGGGGGGCAGGAATCAGACAACATGCTCGAGGGTTCTGTGCCAAAAGCACAAATCCAACAAAGACAAATGCAAAGTCTTGTATCTGGGAAGGAACAGTAGAATCATAGGAGGATAATTCAGGTTGGATAGGACCTCAGCCAGACTTTAGTCCAGCCTCCTGCTGGAGAGGAGACTTGAGGGGCTGTGGACATGATTGTACAGGTGATGTGACCTGGTGGAGCTGGCTGGGATGGGAGGGTCCTCAGTTTGATGAGGGTTCTGTGCCAAAAGCACACATTCAACAAAGACAAATGCAAATTCTTGTATCTGGGAAGAAACAGTAGAATCATAGTAGGATAATTCAGGCTGGATGGGACCTCAACCAGACTTTAGTCCAGCCTCCTGCTGGAGAGGAGACTTGAGGGGCTGTGGACATGATTGTACAGGTGATGTGACCTGGTGGAGCTGGGCTTCATGGGAGGGTCCTCAGTTTGATATGGTACATGTTGGAGAAAGCATGCACCATTTCTGAGATTCAAGTTTTGAAGTGCAAACTGTAGTGAAATTTAAACATACAAGATAACTGCAAATGTATGTTCATTAGGATTTATTACATATAATAGTTTGCTACAGGAATACCTCCTGGTTTTAGTGTGGAACAGGAACATTTTAAACACTGTAGAACAGAAGGGGTTTAGTGGTGGTGTTTTTAAGGGAGAGGGCATGCCAGTCTTAGTCTATATAATCTGTCAGCACTATTCCACACCAACTCTCATTATTAAGTGGAGAAGCTCTTTGGAAAGGTATTTCCAGAGCATTTCTGCAGAAGTGGGCAGCTACCTGGCATAAGGCACAGACCGTGACAGGTGTGGGGCTGGGAACTCAGGGTGGTGGCAGGCTGTCTGCAGGGATGTGGCTGCTGCCAGCCCAAACTCAGGCTGGCTTTTCAGCAGGATCAGCCAAGACTGAAGGCTGGCAGTAGAGGTGGCAGAAGGGGCAGCCCTGGGATCCGAAAAGGAGAAATTGGGATATGGAAAGGACTTGGGGTGAGAGCAGGGAGTTTCAGGGTGTGGAGCTAGAGGATGGCCAGGAAGTGAGCTTGGCAGGTATCTGCAATTCCAGAGCCCTGTGGAAATGTTTAAAACAGTGTTTGTAAACAGTGTAAGGTCCTCTCTGTGTCAGTAAGTTTATGGGGATCAAGGAGCACCGTGGGGTCCTCCAGCAGCCATGTACAGCTCTGGATGTGGCTCACCACCAGTGGGCAGGTATCACTCTCCTGAATTCCATTATACCACTGGAATCCAGATCTGTCCTGTATTCTCCATGGACCCTAAGAGTGCAAATTGTCTGTACTGTAACATGGGAACTCGCTGATGTTCATGGACTTGCACTGACTTCAACACTTTTGTCTTGGAATCCACACCCCTCTTTCTTTTGGTAGCTCATGGATGCCTGTGCCATGCTGCCCTACCAGTTATATTTGTGCTGGTGAAGGATCACTCAGTTATTTCCCCTCTGACAGCTGGTAAGTGGCCCTCAGCATCACTGCCTGTGTGCTGCAGTATTGCTGGCTCAGGGCAGAGCCTCAGCCACCTGTCCAGGCTGTATCTTCAGTGGATCCTTCAAATCCAAGACAGACGGCATTATGTATAGTTGATATGGCCTAAATTCCCTGTCACAATACAAGTTGAGAGTAGTATCCATGTTGGTTTCAAGGACAGCGGGACAGCTTGAAAAATTCCCAAAACATAAACATTTCCAGAGACAGCTGTAAATGATTTATGAGTCATTCTCCACCCATATTGACAACTAGCATATGAATAATAAAGAATAAACTTAAATAATTCTGTACAATTACTGCTTCCTCAGATGGTCATATTATATTACTTTAAAATGTCGTCTATTCTGTTTAACTCTGCTCTGCTTAAGTTAACACAAATGACTGCTATTGTCACCAGTTGGCTAAACTAATGCAATGCTTGGAAAATACATTTCCTGAGCTAATGGCACAAACAAATAGCCACAAAAGAGTGAGCCATTTACACATTTCTCCTTTGGGATACGAAGTTCATCATAATT
The DNA here is from genome assembly GCF_014805655.1 of Passer montanus. Taxonomy (NCBI): domain Eukaryota; kingdom Metazoa; phylum Chordata; class Aves; order Passeriformes; family Passeridae; genus Passer; species Passer montanus. The sequence continues at coordinate 5,635,915 of NW_024366480.1, forward strand.
ACCACAAACACAAAAGATGCTGTACTGGAGTTTTAATTAAAAACAAAAACAAAATAAAATACACACAATCATTCTGAGTTTGGGAAACAGAAATAAGTTCCATTCTTCTTTGCCACATGGGCTAATTGCCGGTTTTAATATGCTGCATTTGTGTCACCAAAGCCATTTATCCTAACCTGTTTTAAGTAGAGAACTTTAATTTTGAGGGAAAAACATCCACAGGACACTTACATGGTCTTTCAAGTATTGCTTTGTAGTTAAAAGGGAGAAAAATATATAAACTGAGCATTTTATGTCATAATTTCATTCACTTCATAAATAAAATCACAATATTCTGCAAAAAATACAACTTCACAGTCATACAGAAAATACTATTTAACCCTGGGTTGTGCACAGAACACGTCCTGGCCAGCTGCATGGGCCTGGACAGAGTTTTTAAATCAGTTTAGTGTACTTCAAGAACATTTTTCTCAATCACATTGGAGTGAAGGATCAGCAGCAAGCTCTGTGGTACATTCTGAGTAACCCTGATTTTGGATAGGAAGTGCAATGAACTCTTGCCACTGGATGCCCCAGGAAGACCCTCAAGTGGGTCTGCCCCCTCAAATGTACCTTATGGCACTTTCAGTGATGTGTATCCCACTGGGTATGGTCAGCTGAAGAAGTGTTTTGCTCTTCTTATTCCTTACAAGTTATACACAAGTGAAAACAAGACATTTTAGTTAGGCTGTAAAAGAGCCTTATGTTCCTTCTGACACACACCTTCACACAGGCATACCCTGCCACTCTAAAACAGAAAAGCAACCTATTAAATACAAAGACATATGAGAAAGGGCCATCAAAGAATAGCCTTAGAGGCTGGGTAAGTATTTTATTGACAGAAGTAAACTTCAAATATGCATAGAGCTGTTACACAGCTTTACATATGTGTGGGGCAAAATCCTTTAAATGATCCTTGGGAAGCCAGCTCCACACTCCCACCACCAGCCCAGCTGTTGATAGTCAAGGCAGTTGAGAGTTTTTTTATATTATAGGAAAAAGGAGGTATGTATCCTGGACAGGGGAAAAAAAAGCTAAAAAGAAAAAAACAAAACAAAACCCAGACCAACTCAACAACAACAACAACAAAAAAAAAAAATCAACATAAAAAAAACTCCCAAACAAATAATGAGAAAATCCCCAGACAAACTGATTCCCAGCTGTGGGGCTGGGAGAGCTTCCAGTCCTGTTTAAGGAGGGAACTGTGCAGGGGATTGGCTATGATATGAGAGTGAACCAAGACTAGCAGCCAAGATTAAAGCTCTCCTTCCTCCTCTGTCCCCAGAAAGTTCTTAAAACTATCTAATTTAGTTTTATCTCTCCCCTGCCACCTTCCCCACAAATATCTCCTCTCGCACCGTGTGGGAGGAGCGCAGGAGAGCGTTGGGTTGGTCCTGGGGAGCTGCAGGGAGCTGTGTGGGCTCAGTGCTGCAGCAGTGCTGCTAACAGGGCTGGTGGCTGGACGTGGAGAGGGCAGGCTCTGTGACAAAGCTGGAGCACTGGGTGCTCCATGATGCATGTCACAGCTCTGGCCCTGTAGCAGGGTGTCAGGAAATCTGTTCACCATGGCAGGTCTGGCCTGGATAATTTCATATGAGCGCTGGAGACAAGCCCATTTTCAGCCAGTTTCCAATGTATCTGGGCTGAAGAGTACAGCCACCAGCTCTGCATTGCAATTTTGTGATCACTAGCCAATTTATGGTGACATTTCCAGCTGAAGACATGAACTGCCACTACTGTGTTATTACTGAAGTAGCCAAATCTGCACATTTTTTCCTTCACCTTTGACTGAAATGTTTGGAAGTGGTGACACAGAACTACAGAACTACAGAACTACAGAACTACAGAACTACACCCAGACTTCTGTGAAGCTCTAAAACATTTCTACTTTAATCTCTGGACAAGGGCACAGCCAGACCAAGAAGGTGCCTGGGTTGGCTGTGGGGCCAAAGGTCTGGTGAAGTCAGTAACAAAAATCTGAAAAGGGTTTTTTTTTTTGCTTCATCTTGATATGGATTATAAACTATACTGAAAGGAAGTTTAAATGTTTTAGAAAGGGAGAAGGATATGAGAGGACATGAGATGCTCCAGGATTTGAATAAAATGCCTGGTGTAGAACACGGGGTTTGCTTCCCAGGGAGAAAGATAAAAGCCCAAAGAACAGTTAGGAGTGGGGAAACATGGAGGCATGGAAAGGTGCATTATATTTTTTGTCTGCATTGTGGTTTGTTTGGGTTGCATGAAGAAAGGAATCATTACTGTACTGGAAATGTTAACATAGTTTGTGTGGCTATGAGACATCATGTGTCTAAATCAAAACCTAGATGTTCTGCTTGAATAGAGGACTGGAGCTGTAGGAAAAGGTCCAAGGTGGGGGGTTTTGGCAAAGAAGAAGGCAAAACAATTGACTACCACCTACATAAATTCCACTAATGTGGATTAGGTCTTTCCCTTCTAGGGACACTGGAGCAGTGGCACTTAGGAAAAAAAATTCCAATTAAAAAATGAAACAAGCTAATTGTATTTTAATGAATATTTAGCAAACTACAGGAAGTGTAGGCTTCAGACATAACAGACTTCAGTAGTTAGTCATTATACTAGAGCAAGATTAAACTCCTCATGGCACTGGTGTTCTGAATAAATGGTAGCAAATCAGATTGACTAAAGATGTGAGAAGGACTTTTTTCTTTCCAGTAACTAAGATATAAATCTTGTTATGAAACTTAAGCAAAACAAGGATGAAATTTACTTACTGTTACTGAAAAGACTTGGTTGCACTTCCTTTTACAGTCATTTCATCTCATTCATATTTAAATAATCTCTATGGAAAAGATATAGATATAAAGAGCTTTCAGTATAATGTTGATGAAGAGGGAAGATCATTGAGAACTGGTAAATCAAGAAATAGGGAAAGTAATTACAGTGTATTGAGCATCTTCCTTTATTCTCATCCAATTGAGTAAAACATTTGCAGCATGCAAAAAGCAAAGAAAATACAATAATTATGTCATAGCACTGAAAAGTATGAAAGAGGCCATTTGCCAGCTAGGAGCAAGATTTTCAGCAAGAATTATTGATTTTAATTGTCCTATGGTAGAGCTTTTAAAATATAGTATAAGCTCTATTTTAGATTTTGAGCACATCCCAGGCTAACTCTCTTTGCAAACTCTCTTCTATACTGCCTCAGGTTCCCAGAGGGGAGGGAGGAACCAGCCTCAGGCTCACTCCCTGTCCTGCTGGCAGGAGGTTTGGCTGGTGTCTAAACAATCCTTAACAGTGTCATGGCTATTATTGAGCTCTTTCAGCACAGTGTAATTCATCCCATTAGCAATTACAGTTCAACACAAAAGTGTCCTCAAGACAGCTACCTCTGCTATAAATCTTTTAGTTAAAATCAGTTTTTAGCTGTGTTTGCCTGGTGTTGGAGTATGATCTGTGTTGTTTGAGTGCTTGTAGAAATCTCAGGCTCTGACTGAATAAATTGAGCTTCCTAAAAACCTCCTTACCCCCCTGTTTTCTGTCAAATGTCCTATAATGCCCTATTACTTGAGAAATCTTTCATGCTGCAACCTGTTTCCCCCCATTCTTTCCCATATTTACAGAAAATGTTTTAATTCCAAATTGGCTTGTCCCATCCTGAACACAATCTCTGCCTGATTGCAGGAGAGGAAATGGCTCATGAGCTATTTTCTTCCTAACAAAGTAAAAATGTTGACAAATGCTAATTGAAGTTTTGATTACTGAAGAAAGGATGATATATGGGAAGCCTCAATGTTGTTTTTCATAAAAATGCAGAAGGAAGTACATCTGCAAGAACAGAAATTCCTTTTCTTATAAATCATATACTTTACCATTTAATGTTGGGTTTTATATTTTGCTTCATTAGATGTATGCTGTTTATCTGTAACAACTTAAATAATTAATTGTTGTAATCACTGTATGAGACTTACTTCAAACTTATAATAAATCAGTTTAAGAGTGTATAACCACAGGAAATTTCTTTCATTTTCCACACTTTGCAGACAGCTAGCAGTATTTATATCATCAATAAGAAAATGCTTTTCTTTTACTTTTGCACTACACTAAATTTCTTTTAAGCTGTCATACAGCTAATCCTCTGATCTTATTAGTAAATATCGGGGTCAAAAAATTCCTGTATAGGTCAGAAGAAAAGCAGAATCCCACCTTTCAGTTTTTCACACTGGGAGCTCACTTTTTACTAGAGTTATATTATTATTTATAAATAAACATTTACTTCTCCATATTTGAGTTATCCTTCTCCTGACCAGAACTGTCATGAGCTGAAATTTCCAGGCTGTGTGACATCTCTCTTTGCTTGCTTCCATAAGGAATAATATATTTTAAACTGACAGGAAGTAGATTTAGTTTGGATATGAGGAAGAAAATCTTCCCTATGAGCATGGTGAGGCCCAGGTTGCCCAGAGAGGTTGTGGATGATCCTCCTTGGAAGTGTTCAAGGCCAGGCTGGATGGGGCTCTGAGCAGCCTGGTCTAGTGGGAGGTGTCCCTGCCCATGGCAGGGCAGGTGGAACTAAATGGTCTTTAAGGTCTCTTTTAACCCAAAGCAATAATTATCCTGGGAGATATCACATCCTGTACAGTTGCAGGGCAGATGGGATTCTGTAAATTAGTATGTCATGAAAGTGTAACTATTTCCATAAATCTGCAAACTCATATGTATTGAGGTTTGTTTTACAATGCTCTGTGGGTTTCATTCTGTGTTTTCCCCTTTGTTTTACCACTTCTTCTTTCTCATAAGAGAGAATATATGACACTGATTTTAGTGTCATATATTCATTGTGCACAAGAACTAACTTCATTGCATCAACCACTTCCTCCCTCGTAATTTCTTTTTAATATGAAGAAGCCATTCTTTAGCACAACCATGTGAAAGGCAGAAAACAGAAGACAGAAATTTCAAAAGCACAAGGAAAGGCTTTGGAAAGAACTGTGCAAGCATTGCCTTGTAGAGCTCAGTCTGCCATATTTCTTCTTCTTTTGTTTTGTTTTGTTGGTTTTTTTTGTCAGAAGGCACTTTCTTATTAGTCACTAACAATACCCAAGCATCCAAGCAAGACTGGAAAATAATACTTTACAGCACGTTTCAAGCAGGTTAGCAGTTATAAATGCCTTCAAAGTAACTGAGGGGTAAAAATGGAAATGCCAGACCTATTTTATAGCAACATTGCCAGATGCTTTGATAGATCCATTATAAATTCAACTTACATTATTCTAAGCTAAGATTGCTATCTAGTTGCTGTTCCTTGGATATATTATTTCTTTTCTTATCTCACTGACTCTTTTCATAGCATACGGTAAGAAATTTATTAGTAATGTATCAGATTCCTGGTAAGATATGGTCCAACAAACGCTGTTCGATATTTTACTCTTTTTTCCATATAATCTTTTTCCTTTATCATTTTGTCAGTCTCTGCTCTTTGGGCATCTTCACTGGAGCAATGCTGGCTTCAGTTATCTGGAATAGCATATATTACAGAAAAATGAGATTGGAATTGTTTGGTATTTAATTATAGTGTAACTGTAGGGTAAAAACTTTTTGTGGCACATCCTATTTTCTTTGCATTTCCTGTCAGTCTTTTAACGGATTCAGTTCTTATGTCTGGTGCATTTTTGCTTTAGTATAAAACCTAATATGATATTGAGTAAATATTTTGATGAAAACACAAAGGAGAAAAAAAGGAATGAAAAGTCAGTTATAAATATATGAATAGTTTGAAGGTCACTTTAAGCTGAAAATAATCTAGAAGCCACTTCTCAGAAATGTGCCTTGCCCAGGTGTACCCCCATCAAGCAGGAGTGCACACAGCATTTTCAGGGTGAGAACTTTCTGTGCTCTTCGCAGTCCATTCCCATTATTGTGGCTCAGCAGACAATACTGCCCCTCTCAAATTTTCTGGAATAATCTCTTGTTCAGTCTCTAGCCAGTCTAACAGTGTTAAAGTGATACCACTTATTTTAAGGGGTTTTAATAATATATTTTTTCTAAGCAGTGTGATTTTGTAAGGAATTAAAGCAGGAATGGGTGAGCAGCTGGTAGATAATGCTAAGGAGGATGGGAATGCTCAGGCCAAGGTCTCACATGAGTCCAAAACAAGGTACATGACTGCACCAGGCAAAACTCCAGCCCAAAAATATGTACCCATGAATCTGCACAACAGCTCAGTCTGTGGAGTGAGGGCAGGAATCCCACAGGCAGCCCTGAACCAACCAGCATTTATTTCCAAATAAGGTTGTTGTTACAGACCCCTTAATCCAGGATCTCACAGATGCTGTATCCTGGTTTTTGGAAGAGCTAGTTTGGCAGGTGCAGCTCCTCATTATAACTGTGAAACTGCTAAAAGTGCTTTTTTAAACTTTGATTTTATGTTCCATTTGAAATGCCTATTCTCTCTGCATTTGGAGGTAGCAGCTGTAGCTGGCTCTGTAATTTGTTGGAAGTGGCATCTCCTACACAGAGGAGGTTATGAAATATAAACAAAGTAAAGTAACTTATAGCAGCAAAGAGAGACACTTCCAGCTTTTATGAAAAAAAGGATGTGATAAACCTGCACCTTGGGCAGTCACTTAATGATATCTCTTGGACACTCAATCAAGACTCCATAGAGAGATATCAAGATCTCAGTTTCCTGGGATCAAGTCAAGAAGCATTTATGTGGCTGTCAATGACAATTAGTCAGCTGAAAACTCTCTGCTTAACTGCTTTCCTGGAGGCTTTTAGGAACCTTCCTCAGCTCTGCCTACAGGAATAGTTCTTTATAGCAAACATCCAGTTGGTGTTTTCAAAGATTCGAACAATACCTGTATATCATATGAGGATTGGTTTCAGCTACCAGCATTAAATACAAATTTCACCCAAGCTCAGCAGTATTTGGATTGGGTTTTTCACTGGGGCCCCTCAGAACTGAGTTTCTACAATCCTGATTCAATCCAAGAACCATTTACTCATAGCTGCTTTGCTGCTGGCTCCAGACACACTGCTCATCCGGTGCAGCTCATTGGGAATAGCAATCCACTGTCATTATTTCATTTCCTCGGATATTTAGAAAATAAAATGCAATTGTCTTCTTTTAATCTGAATTTCTGCTGTAGCAGTAAAACAGAAACAATAATTAGATCCATGACTCAAAAACCAGGATGTAAATATTTACAAATGCTTATGTTTGTTTCTTTTCTTGCTCTCTGGAAGCCAGCCGCAAGGAAGGACTATTAGTTGCTAGCTGATCTTCCTTAGGTAGGAGGAAGCAAAGCAGAATAGGGAGTGCTTTCAATGAGACGTGTTGTTCAGAGCTCTGAGCTTGCTTTGTTTTTGCCACACACAGCTGACACAAAAGGAAGCAATCTTCAGTATCCTGAAAAAAAGCCTGAAAAACCACTCATCCACCTGCATGTTACTATGGTTGAAGCACAGTGTTATCAAAACTATGATAATCACAGTTGAAATTAACACACATAAAGTGTTAGTCACATCATTATCTGTTGAAATGCATTGAGCAATTGCCAGAACAGTAGGATCTCAAGCAGTGACATTTTTAATACCTTTTATGTGCAAGCAAGTTTTGCTAGTTGTTCTGCAGGGATTAAGAAGATAATTGGGAAAAAATGCACTAATTTTGCAATGATCGTCACTTTTTTGAGTGCGGAAGCATCTACACTGCACTGGCAGACAGAGCAGAAGAAAAAACAGCAGCCATTATTGTACAATTGTTCAAATTTGTGAACTGACATTTCCTCCAATTTTACAGTGACCAGTAGTGGACAATGCCAGCAGGGAAGTCCAGGAACCAACAGCCCCAGCAGCTGATGTTTGCTAGAGGTAATATTCCCCCAGCAGAGGGAATATTATCTCCCCTCAGCCACCACTGGCCAGCAGGCACCCACTTTGATCCCAGAAAATGTGGTACTAACAAGAGTTTGTGAGGGTGTGCTATGAGTGGGTCACTAAAATATTCTCTGTTAAAAAACCTGGCAAAAAATGCAGTGACACCAATACATCTGGGTGCAGCATATGGGTTGAGAAAGACCAGCTGAAGCTCTTTATCAAAATGCTGTATCTCTGAAGGGAGCTGTGGCCTTAGGTAGCTTTCAGTCTGTGTGGTTGATTTCTACATTGTCTGTATGTACTTCACAGCATATTTGATTCTCTAGGAGACACTGGAAATACTGCCAGTCACTGCCAGCACTTGATCCAAATTGGTGGGTATGGGTAAAGCCTGCCCATACAACTCCTTGTTCTTGAAAATGTAAGGGGTGGAAATAGCCCATCCACATGACCATAAACTACTTTCTTTCTCATATATAGGTCAAGGGAATGCAAAAGTGCCTTTCTTCAAGTGTGCCTTTACTAGGAGGACCAGCCTTTAGGAGCCCCAGGCTTTTGAGACAAGGGCAAGGATGGAGCAAGGAGGACTTAACCTTGGTGGAGGAGAATTATGTTGGGGCACATTTATGCAAGTGTGCAACCATGGGACCTGATGGGAAGCACACATGGGTGCTGAGGGTGCTGGCTGATGTCACTGTGAGGCCACTTTTGACTGTCTCTGAAACATCATGGGGCTTGTGAGACATTCCTGGAGAATGGAAGAAAGCAGATGTTACTCCCATCTTCAGGAATGGAAGGAGGATGATCCAGGGAACTGCTCAGCCTGATTTTGATCCCTGAGAAGGTTACAAAGCAACTAATCTTGTAAATCATTTGCAGTGAGTATTCAGCATGCATTCAGAAAGAGGAATTCATGCTTACCCAATGTGACAGACTGTAACAAGGTGACTAACTAAGTGGGGGAGGGGAGAGCAGTGAATGCTGTTTACCTCACCTTCCAAAAGGCTTTCCACAGTGTCTCCCCTAATATTCTCATAGACAAGCTGAGAAAGTATCGGGTAGATAATGAACAGTAATTTGGATTGGAAACTGGATGAACTACTGGGCCCAGGGGTCAGCCACCCGAAGTTCAGTCACACAAAGGTCACTAGTGGTGTGTCCCATGGGTTGACACTGGGGCCAATACAGGACAACATCTTCATTACTGACCTGAAAGGGCTGTACCTTCCAAAGCTTTGCAGATAATAATAATGTAAGAGGGGTGCCTGGTACTCCAGGTGGTTGTGCTGCCATTTGGATTGGCCTCAGAGGCTGGGAAAATGAAAAAAAGGAATCTCAATGATCATGGAATCAAAGAATAGTTGAGGTTGGAAGGGGCCTCTGGAGGTGATCTCCCATGTTACCCCTCCCTCTCTCTATGCAGGGTCACCTAGACCATGTCCAAATGGTCCCTATTCCCCATGTGGGATTCTGTGAACATCTGCTACCTGCTCTATCAAGGCTGAGATGGTGGGTTCAATGGAGGCTTGGTCTGACTTAATATGCACCTGCCTGCATCCCTTAAGAGAATATTCCCTTATCTCATGATATGAACAATATGTTCTGCTAAAAGATCATTTAATCCATTCAACCTATAATAATCAGAGACTTTCTCCAGTTATAGATGGTCCACTGTATCTAATTATAGCCCTACATTATGCATAATTTAGATGCTATGAACATTGTGCTATGTTCACCATTCTGTCTGCCAGCTTTCTGAACTTGTTCAGTGTCTGCTTTTGGAAGAGCAGGGGTATGGCTGCTCTGTGGAGGGGAAACCTGGGCTACTTCAGTACTACCTGCTACTTCAGTACTATCAGTATCTGCTGGAAAACCAGCTGTCTGGAAAATTACATAAAGGGACATTTCAACCAAGGGCAAATAGATAATGTGCATACCAGCACTACAGTAGCTACTGACTGGATTCTGCAGAGTCCAAGGACAGAACTGAGACTAGTGTATAGCTCTGGATCTTTGAAATCAGAGTCTAAATAAGAGCCAGTCTCCAATTTAGAATTTCTTATGTGCAGCAGATAACATCTCTGCAATGGACCAAACCACCATTCTGAGAAAAATGAATCTGACAGGTTAAACATAAACAGTAAAACCATAATTAGTTGTAAAAAGTTAGTTCTGAAAACTAATTCTGAAAGTTAGTTCTGAAAATGGTTGGAAAAGGCAGTGTATGAAGGATGTTATTGAAAAGGTAACATAAGTGTGTAACAATCCTCTTACTCTTTTCATTTATGTTGTCCTTGTCAAGCTGCATATCGGCCTTTGATTTACTTTAAATCTGTTGTCCTCTTTATCAAATGGTCCTGATGACAACTGAATAAAAGGACTCACTGATTCAATAGATCAATCCAATAACTGGTAGGATGTGTGTGACACATTTAAAGTGAGAAGTATGGCTGTCCAGACTTATTTTTCTCCTCTGTACATACAAATGCACATGCAAACTGTGTATGCAGAAAACGACAGCAGATTTAATATAAAAGTTGAAGTTCCTCTGCATAGCAGTTCTACCCTCCTGTATATAAATTATCTTTATTGTATATAATTTGTGTCTTTATTATATATTTAAGGTGTGTCTTATTAAAAGGACCATAATCTGACAGAATGTCTACAAAAGTATTTGCACAGATCTCAGTTGGAACATTTTTGGGGTGAAAATTATTAGAGCTTTAAATTTATTTGGGTACTGAATTGCTGCAAGTTTCAAAGGAAGTACCAGAATAGCTAAAATGTTCTAGACCTAAGGCATTACTCAGCATAATATTAAATGGTTGAAATTTGGGCCCTGAACTCATTTCCTGATATCTATTACCCTGCCAGAAAAAAAAGGTATAAAGTGGCACTTGCAAATTATATACTATTCTGGTCTTGTGCATAAGTTACTTCCTCATGAATCTTTGTCAAAACCAGAACAATTTCAAAATTGTAGTGTGTCTGACTCATTGAGGGAGGGTATAGAAAAAAAATTACTCATGTGAGATTTTTTACTACTGTCTGTCTCAGTTCCCCACCAAGTCAAAAGACACACAGCGCTAGGAAGAACCTTCGAGTGCTTTACGGGAGTGCCTGTAAGTAACACTTTAAGGTTAATATCAAGGAACTTTGGAAGTAATCATGGGCTGAGCTAGCTGTTCTAAGGTAGAAGGACTAGATTTAGCTTAGCTAACTATTATCACCTTACTGATTGGAGGGTCCATTCCTAAAGTTTGTGAAACAATTTACTCCTAAACTCTCCCAAGAAGTATGTGTAGAGCTATTTTGTGTAGGACAGGGCTGTGTAATCTCATATGTTCCCTTCCTTCCCTCACACCAGAATTTTCTGTGTTTTGTAGAGTTGTTTTTGGCAATAGGCAAATTACCATTTGGGTTTCCCAAACTGGGCCTGCATTCCTTCCTGTGTTTTAAGGGAAGAACATGTCTGTGGGCTTGTTGTATCACAGCTTGTTAACACAGCCCTTACAGTTGTGAGAAAATTTGATTTCTTCTTCTATGTCCCTTCCATATCTATCCATTTTCTGTGGGTGCCCACAACATATTTTCTGTGTCCTTCTGAGTGCCCAACTTAGTGAAATACAACCTGTGCTGGCAGCTGGGGAGCACAGGGAGAGGTTCATCTTCCCAGGCTTTGGATAGCTTTGGATAGCTCTGTCTGAGTAACCCAGACACTTTTTACAGTTGAGCTAAAATTCTCATAGAATGCAATCCATCTTCTGTGAGGGTGGACTTCTAGAACAGGTCTGAAGTAATAGTTCTGGGTGACTGCCCTCTTCTCTTCATTGGCATACAGACAGCTCAGATGTGGACATCACAGAATCACAGAAGGCTTGGGTTAGAAGAACCGTTTTTAAAGATCATCGAGTCCAACCTCCAGTGCTATAGACATCTCATATAAATGACATTTAATCAATTTGTGGGGCCCTAAAGAACTTGTAATACCTTGCAGTGTTCAGAATTATCCCAAGCTATTTTCAATACATGAAGAGAAAGATATCTCACTCAGTTGCTATTTTTGTTTTTCCTTGTGTATAAATTGTTATATTTGCATTGCTGTGTTGTTTAGTATTTCAAGTTCCTATGTGTACATACGTGATTGGATATTTTAGACATGTCTTCTGTTTACTGTGTTTAGTACCATTTACTTCCTTTCCTCATGCAGTTAAAAGCAAATAATGGGAAGTTGAGAAATTGTGAGGGTGTAAATAAAGCCCTGGGTATAGCTGCAGTAATGTTGCTGTATTTTTCATTGGGCTGTTATTTCTCTGTTGAATGCCCTGCATTGACCAAAGGAAATAGTGTGGGACCCCGTCCTGTACTTTTGTTTTTACTATGCCGTAGTTCAGCACTGGATTTTTTGACAGTATCCAAAAAAGGGAAGTAATTTTCTTGCATTTCAACGTAACTGATTCAGGCTAGAAAACAAGGCTCCTGAAATTGCCAAAAAAGGAAATATTTGTTTTTAAAATCTTATTGTGTGCTTTCTATTCTTTAATTCCTGCATAAAATCCTGACAGGATTTGTGAGGCAAAGATCATTGTGTAACTGAAGCAAGGCAAAGATCATTGTGAAGCTGGGCATCAATGGGACCTAATGTTTCTCTTAATAAGATTTTGTTTTTATGTATAAGGCTCCTGCACACTGTTCTGGGCAAAGGGCCTTCCAAACTTCCATATTCCACCTAAGATCAGCCTAGACAACAGTGCTGTGCAGAGAAAGTTATATCAGACTTGGTGCAAAGGTGCAAAAACTAGGTAGTACTCTTCAGTCCTAGATCAATGGCACTTGTAGTCCCCAGGCTTTGCCTGACTTAGGTCTGGATCAAAATAGAAAGTAGACTTAGAGATCTGACTCTTTTTGTCATGCATTGTCAAGTCAGCTGTGTCTTTGTCAAAAAACCTTAATTATTTATTAAATCCCATTCTTTTACTCACTATATATTTTTAGGAGATACCTGCTTCTTCCTTTATATAAAAATTGGCAAGCTGTTTGCATGGGTGACTAATCCATATACTAGACATGTAGACCTGCTGTTCACCTCTAAGCAAGCAATAGCCTATTTAGAAAAGATTTCACAAATATTCTCTGCAAATATTTACAGTTTCAATCTATAGCAGTTGGACTAAATGATTGTTGTTGGCCCCTTCCAGCTCAATTGCCCTGTTCTATTCCATTCTATCTGTAGCAAGCCATCATCAGCTGCAGGGTGAGCAAGGGACTAGGACAGGACTGAACTGGTAGCAGAAGCAGCCACAACTACTTGGAGGCTGAATATGGAGGAGTCTCCACAGAAGGCAGGGAAGAAATCATACATAAATAAACACATACTCTTAAAAAATTTCACAGCTCTAGCACAGAGCTCATGGCTGAACTGGAAGATATTTTCTAGGGACTCTTGATGCTTTGTACTTATCTTCTGCTTCCTCAAATCTGTAGCCATATCTGAAATAACACAAACAGGACCTTCAAATGCTTTTAAATTTTTCTTGTTTATTTTGAAATGAAATTAGAAAAATGCCTTTTAAATAGGTTGCATTAAATTCAGTACATTGCAAGTCTTAAGAAGTGTGGCCCAACCTCCTCGCCAGAGAAGCTCCTTTGGAGAATTTGTTTTTATAATTACTCCTGCCAGCATGCCATATGGTAGAAGAATATCATGCTTTCAGAGCTGAGTAAATATTTCCTAGAGAGGGAAGCTAAAGCACAGAGAGGTTCCCCTTGGACCCAACTAAAAAATCAGTTACAGAAGCAGAACTAGAGCACAAGAATTTCCAGCTCCCCTCTGTGGGATGGGGAGTTTTTCATCACTAGAAACTATGGTGGAAAGAAATTGGCAGTTCAGAGCAAGAAACAGCTTTCCAAGAATCATTCTTTCCTTATGCTACATAAATAATGGCAGCAGCCCTAACCTTAGTTCATGTTACAGGACAGGAGAAAAAGTACTTTGCTTCAGACTGCAATTGAAATGAAGATTTTGTTCATGTCAGTCTCCTGTTATAATTTCTTACTGCACCAGACAGCCTCAGGAAACTTTTGTGATTTATGTTTTTTAGAAGAATCATTCCAGAAAGCTCTCAAAGTGTATTATTTCTTTAAGTTATGAATTAGCCTCTTTAGTGAAGCTAACAATTTATTTCTACTTCTAAGCCAGAGTATTATTTTTCTTTCCCAAGCATTCACAGCTGTGATATAAGTTCCTGTAATACAAGAATGTTCACCCTCCAAACATTTTTTTAGGTTTAGAGTTTTCATCCTTCGAGTGGTTCTCCTGTATTCAACTCTGAATATCTATACCTGTTGCTGATGCCTTATGTGGGGAAAACTGAGATGTCAGACAAGCCACAGAAAAGCACACTGTGAGCCTGACTCTTACCCTGGAAAAATTTAAGCTTAGTGATGGGCTCTTGAGGGTATGAGGATGCTCCTTTTGTGACTTTCAATGACCATGGAGAGACACCTGAGCATCTATCCCACAGGCTCCAAAATTCACTGTGTCTTCACAATGCCTTTCCTGCCTTAAAGCTCTGCGTTCATACAGATTAAGGACAAACCTATCATGCATGTTCTGAATACTGCAGGAATCTCATGCAACAGCATTTAATCTGCTCAGAAAAGGAGACTCTTTGATTCTTTTTGAGTTCTGCCCATATATTGCAAGTCTCCAGCCTCCCAGTTCAGAAGTACTTTTATTAAATCTAAGGATGCAGTCATGCCAAAATCCCAGTCACATATTGCAGCCATTTACTGAATGCTTGTAAGCATTAACCCAAATTCACCATAGTCGTACATACAAATGCTCAAAACCATGTAAAAATTGTGCCTGAGAACAGCTGTGAAATTGGTGCTGCTAAAGAAAACGGAAAATGTGTCATTTTCTTACACAGGTGTTTTGGACAGCATTAGATAAATGCTAGCCTTTTTGCTTTTTATTTTGTTAAGGTGTCTTAAATCAAGAACAAAATGCCAGATGTATTCACTGTGCAAGGCAATTTTTCTTAGATCTACAAAGAAGTTGTGGCAGCACATGCTGTGTAATGGTCTGATCACGGAGGTGCAGGATTTGCTGACAAGGTTTGCTGGCTGGTAGGTCTGGCTCTGCTTGATTTCAGGAATATAAACATCTACTTTATGATTATGTTTCCTAAAAATGTTTTTCAGCAGAAAAATGACAAAGCAGACCATCCACGCAAGCAGAAGGGCAGCTCTGCTCCTAGCAGAGCTGGAGCCAGGTGGCTCCTGTGCTTACTCTGCTCCCCATTTCACTTGCAGCACCTTCCCAAACATGGTGACTACTACTTACTTCTAGGGCATTGACTAACTAATTGTGCTTCTGTGAAGGAGCTGTTAATTGCTCTTGCACTTCATTTACAGCTGAGTTCACTTAGGCTCTGGAGGGGAGCAATTTTCTCAGCCTTCCCAGGCCCTGTGATAGTGCTAGGAATTAAACCCCCTCTAAGGGCCTACTGCCCACAGTTCACTTGTGCTAAAGTGGTTAAACACAAAAACCACAGAATTTCTCAGAATGGTCCTCAGCACTATAGAGGCTCAAGCCCAAGTAAGGCCAAAGAAAAGCAGCACATCAGTACAAGAAGGTCTCAGCTGGTGATGGATGTTTGCTCCCATAAATTCAACTGCTGTTGCACACAAAGGAGATAATGACACAACTAATAACTAATTACAATGAGAAGGAGAGGGAAATGGTGCCGTGAATGCTAGCAGGATTCATAAAGGCTAATGCTAATAAAATATAGTATGTGTACAAAATTATAGTTTAGTTCCTGGCTACCTGCTGTGTTCAAGCTAAGCAAAAGACAAGTAATATCTTCAGGATGTATTTTACAAAGACAACTGCTCCCTATTTAAGATAAATTTACCACTGTTTATTTTATTTAATTAGTATCTCATTTATTCTAGAATGTTAAAATGCTAATATGCATATGAATTGACCTTGCATCTTTGGACAAATTGCACTATAAATATTATATTGTAATATCTCCCATCAAACAGAATAGAATCACAGAAATACTCTGTAATTTACATAATGGACATACTGGTAAACAGGACAGATGGTGACAAGCACAAGCTATTAGGCTTAATAAGGGTTAAACACAAAATTGTATGGCTGGAAGAGAGCACAGTGAGTCATCTGCTGCAACCCCTCTGCTCAGGCAGGATCATCCCAGAGCACGTGGCACAGGATTGAATCCAGGTGGTTCTTGAGTATCTCCAGTGATGGAGATTCCACCACCTCTCTGGGAGCCTTTTCCAGTGCCTGGTCACCCTCACAGTTACGAGAGGCTGGAATGATTGATGTCTGGAGACGTTTTGGGGTGCATGTGTGTGGGGAAGGGGCAGGTGGAGCCTTGCCCTGTTGAGGCAGTGCCCTGCCCTGCCTCCCCCACCCTAGAGCCTGCAGCACAGCCCGGCAGTGGCTGCCAGGCACTGGCACTGGAGGCAGTGCTGCACACCCCACTCCTGGAGCCCCTTACCCACCTCCTGAGTGCCCAAATGACTGGAAGTGCCTCCTGGGGGAAGGGCCAAGGGTGTTTAATGTGGAACATGAGGCAAGCATGTCTTGACTCTACTGCCTCTTGGAATTTTTATCAGCTGCACACCACTGGAATCCAGGAGTAGCAGTTATGTGGCTCCTCTTCTATGTATTTTCTGACTTTCTGTTTCTAATTCTTCTCAGAATTTTTGTGTAACTTAACATTGAACAGACTAAGAGTTTCCCAAGTTAATGCTCTGAGAAGTGTTTTATATTGATTAAATGTTGCACTAAATCTTTTGACAAAGTTCTCTGATTTTCTAAAGTTGCCAGTAAAGTTTTTTAGTTGTTTTGACCTCTTGAGAAAATCTTGTCCATAGTTGTCCTGTGCATCTAACTCAGATCTTACATGAACAACTGTGAGCCCTTCTGAGAGCCGTGTAGAGCAAGGTTTTTGGGGACCTTACATGAGTAAAGAAGTTTTTCCTCAAGTTCTGGTGGAACTTCCTGTGCATCAGTTTCTGCCCATTGGCTCTTGTCCTGTTGCTTGACATCACTGAGAAGAGCCTTGGCACCTTCCCTTCAGCTCCTTGTATACATTGATGAGATTCCCCTCTCAGTGATCTCTTCTGAAGAATGAACAGGCTCAGCTCCCTCAGCCTGTCCTCCTAAGAGAGATGCTCCAGTTCCCTCATCATCTTTATAGCCCTTCACTGAGCCTGTTTCAGGAGCTCCATGTCTCTTGTACAGAGGAGCCCAGAACTGGACACAGCACTCCAGATGTGCCACCAGGGCAGAGCAGAGAGGCAGGATCACCTCCCTCAACCTGCTGTGAGTGCTCTTCTTAATGCACCCCAGGACTGGTCTTCTTGGCCATGAGGCATACTGCTGGCTCATGGACAGCTTGTTGTATGTGGACCAGTTTGTAAGTGTGCTATCCCAGGAGAGACCCAGGGAAAGAATGATGCCTCTGAGGCACACTTCCTTTGCTCTGTACTAACCTGAAGAAGCTGTGCTTCATTCCCCATCCCTGGGCAGTGTGCACATGCTGCTTTACCAGCTCCTTCCTCCCTGGCAGCTGATCTGGGTGCTCCTGGCAGATTGAGCCATGCTCCCCTTCGTGGGGCTACCAATGGGAAGTTTCTGTGCTCCTCTCTTTCCCTTCTTGGTGCTTACAAGGCAAAGCCAGCACCTGTGGGGAGCAGTGGGTGCTACAGGAGGCTGGTGTCTTATGCATACACTGACACACACATAACATGTGCATGTGAACCATTGTTTCTGCATAGCTAATGAGAAATCAAAGTGTGCAAAACATAAAAGGACAAAAGATAGAAATCCTTTTAGAGTCACCTCTTCAATATTTATATCTGTGACATTGGGGACAAATATTTTGGTCTCATGTGTGTGGCAGTCATATTTTCTGGAAAAATCCCTTTGCCCGGGATTTCTTCTCCTGGGAAACTGAGAAGCCTCAGAGAAAAAGGAAAACAATATTATCTCATTTGCTTCTCCTGTGTTTTGTTGGTTTGGAATGTGGTTGGAGATTGTTTACCCAAGAGGTGATTGTTTCATTGGTTTCATGTGAATTGCTTTGACTTAATGACCAATCATGGTCAAGCCGTTTCAGGACTCTGGAAGGAGTCACGAGTTTTTCATTAGTATCTTTTAGCCTTCTGTCTGTATCCATTCTGTATTCTTTGGTATAGTTTAGTACAGTTTTTGTATAGCATTCTTTAATATAATATAGTATCATAAAATAACAAATTAGACTTCTAAGAACATGGAGTCAGATGCATCATTCCTTTCTTCGTCAGGGAATCCTGCAAATACAAGAGACGTGTGGTGGTTCAGCCTCATGTAAGTCAGACCTGCAGATTTTGCAGTGTGAAGAAGTATCAGACAGTCAGTTAAAAGCACATCATTCTCCTTAGTGTGACCCTGTAAATAACAATGTTTTTCTTTTTCTTTCCTTTTAGTTTGAGCCATTGCAGTGTCAGCAACAATCAGAAGAAAATGCAAAAATTCATCTCAATAGCTCAGACTGCATGGGAAATGTTTATATCTGAAAGGAAGCCTGGCTGGAAGTATCAGATGCAGCTTTTCGCAGTTTGCTCTGCAGTTGGCTTCCTCTCCAGCTTTCTGTTTTTCCTTAGCATGCACTTCTCCTTGGCACACCATTCCTTGGGGCCCTTACTGATTTCTGGATTCATCTGGATTTTGCTTTCTATCATGCTCTTTTGTTTCAAGCGCCTGCGCTGTTTTAGTGTTCTGTTCCTCCTTTCTTGTGGATTGAAAAATGGCAGGGATGCTCTTATTACTGCTGGCACAGGTGTTGTGGTGGCCAGCAACATTCAAAATATTTTTCACAATTTAAAGGCTCTGGCTGACAGTATAACCTGTCATTTAAAGCAAGAGCAATTTGCCTTGATAAAATATTATATTGAGGCAATAAAATGGGTTTATGAGGTAGCCAAGCCTCCTGCTGAGCTACCTAAAGATATAGTGGTCCTAAAGCACGAATTCACACCATCTTATTCCATTTTAGATGACACATTAAAACAACAGCTAAATGACACAGAGCAAGAAATCCAGAGAATTGTTAACCAGATATCTTTTATGTTGACTATACTGCCCTATATAGGTCAGAAAGTATTGCCTATATTTGGGGTTTTTCTAGTTTCTTTTGGAACTGGCCTCTTTATCAAAAAATTTGTGGGTTCTCATACTACCAAATTTAAGAATACCTATATCACAAAACAGTTCATTGCATTTGATGAGCACCAAAAACAACAGCAAAGACCCTCTCTTCTGCCACTTAACAAAAAAGAGAGAAAAGATTATGTGATGATCCCATCCTTCTTCTTCACAAGAAAGGACAGGAAAAAAATGCTGTGTTCTTTTTTCCCTATAATTATTCATCTTTGCATCTGGCTTCTGTTTGCTGCAGTAGACTCTTTGTTTTATTTGTTAATTATTTCTGTGAACAAATATCTCCAAGAAGTACCGGATCTGGACATTCAACTCAGTATCTTTCAGAATGTAAGTACTTATCAGTACCATATATTTCGTAGTGTAGTGTTGAAAAATTTCCCTTCATTTTCAGCAGCTGCAAGAGCAAACATATAACAATGAGCCATCAATTCTTTCCTGGAATATAATTTCATTTCAAAAAGGTCATTGCCTCCACAGATACATTGGCTGGATGGAACCAGACAGCTCTTTCCAGAGCATTGTCATATTTCTAGAGAATGGTAAATTTTGGAAGAAGGATTTTCATTCCTCCATTTATATATATGAAAAAACCCAGCTTAAAATTGGAAAATCACAAAACTGACACTTGTGAAGCATTATTTTTATAGCCAAAAGTCACTGTGACACTGATGTAAGGGATGCCTACCTTACTTTAACTGAGTAGTGTGAGGAGCTCATCATGTGTATGCATGGGCTCATACGCACAAAATAATGTCTTGTTGCCAAAATCTGCAGGTTGCTCTAGCAGCAGCAGCAGCATAGAGACCATAGATTGGCTAGGTTGGAAGATAAGTCTGGACGCGATCAAGATCAACCCCATGCTCAAAACAAGGACAACTGGTTAGAGCATTATGCTAATGACACCAAGTATTAGTGGTGTTGTTTGGTCAAAGATTGGAATCAATGATCTTGGAGGTCTTTTCCAACATTTATTGTTCTATGATTCTGTGATGTTTCAGTGGTACAACATTCAGGAAGAAGAGAAAATCAGGACAAAGTGAAGGAAATACATTTTTTTTGTTTACTCTTCAGGTGATCGAACAATAGAACAAGTGTCTGAGATAGGTTGTGGGATGTCCATTCCTGAAGATAATAAGGACCCAACTGATCACTACGCTAGTCAGCCTGTTGCTGTGTACTTTGTTGTGTATTCACTATTTGCTGTGCATTCAGTATTTGCTATGCACTCATTATTTGCTGTGTACTGTTGTTTTGCCTGTGTTTGCCTGTGTTTCTATCCTTTGTACCTTGAAGGCAGCCCTCTTATGACCTACCCTGGGTGTGACCCAAATCAGGGCAAAGGTGCTTAGTCCCCCTCTCCATGAACAGAAATCCTGAGCGCCATGTCTGGCTGATTCATGGCTCCTGTACTACGAATTTGCTCTCTTTATGTGCATTGTTCACTCATGTGGAAAGCTGCTTGACTTCTTCAAAACAGAAAACTAATGCCATTATCAGATTGTTTCTAGTTCCCCAAGGAAAGCTAATTACATTAAAATGTAAAATTTAATCTCAACAGATTTGTTATATCAAGCCTCAGGGCTGCTGATCTCAGGGAGTCAAGGAAGCTGGGTGAGCGGAACAGACTCAGACACTTGAGAGGTTTATTAATTAGCATGAACAGCAAAGTTCTTCATGCACTAGTACCCCTGTTTCATACTGAGTTCCTAATGAAGATTTCCCTTGCCTGTACATCAATTCAGTTTAGGGATAAAATGGCCTGAGATAGTTTGGAACAGGATAATGTCAAGGAAGCGCTAACAGGCTGAAGATGGGTAGCATGCTTTGGGAACTTCATTTCTCCAATGAACATCTAACAGAAGTGCTTGGCCTCTGTAGGGTGATTAGAAAAGCCACAAGGAAGACCTTATTATTCCATTGACATGATCAGAAAAGAGGCTGGGTTATTCAGTGTTCTTATTCACAGAACAGAAAGTTGCCTTATAGTATGGTCCCCACAGCATGTCTGATTTACCCTTCGTATTGAGCATTTCAATCTACAAGCAATGAAAAGCATCAGCTAAGCAGAGGCAGCTACAAGAGGAGGTCAGGCAGCCTTTGTGTGACAGCCTTTGGTCATAGCACTGCCTGGGCCAGTTGTGTGGCTGCAGAGAGGGGACAGGGCTTAGTGCCATGTGGGCACGGCTGGATTGCTGTTCCATACCACCCACAACATCACTGCAGGTGTGGTTTCAGGGGGAAGAAAGAGCAAGCACCCCTGAACATGCAACATTTTTGCCTCCCTCTCTCCATTGGGATGGTTGTCAGGACCAGCCCTGCCCCTCTGCTGCCCACTGCCTTTCTCTTGTCCAAGACTTGACTCAGGCACACGGTGCTGGAAAACAGCGCTGGTGCAGGAGGCAGCTGAGGGAAACAGAGCAGCAGAGGAAAGCCCGAGCCCAGCCTAGTCTGAGCTAAGCTGAAAGGAGCTGAGTGGAGCTGGGAAGAGCTGGGAGGAGCAGTCAGTAGTGCCTGGGCCAGTACTGGAAACAGCAGCACAGAGTTGAGTCCAGCGTCTGAAGCAGTGGCGCAGTGTGGCAAGAACTATCATACTTTCATACTTACTTTCATACTTACTTTCATACTTTCAGGGGTTTGTCTGTCATTGTTTTCTGCTCTCTCAGGCTCAGGCACAGAGAGAGTGCTGTGGTGAGTGACTGCCACCTTGTCTTTTTCTGGGGACAGCCATGTGGCACTGGGCATAGGAAGAGCCACCATCCTGGCTTTGTCCCACGTGGAACTAAGTCAAGATGGTGAATACCTTTTGTAGGTAAACCACCTTCTCTTTTTATGTACTTCTGTTAATAATATTGCTGCAGTTACTGTGCATCTCTTATTCCATTGCTTGCTGCTTTCAGTAACTTGCTATCTCAACCCATAGTCTCTGCCTTTGTCCCTCTGTTACTGGAAGGGGAAAGGCTTATTTGGAGTTTGATTTCTGGCTGGTGTGGAACCACCATGGTGTGGAAGCACTGCTGATCATGTGCTGAGACAAAACCAAAGGGACAGACACTCTGCTCTGCAGTTTTTCTCTCAATGAAGGACCCTCCAACAGAGCATCTGAGCAGAGTCATAGGAGTAGAAAAATACTAAACCATTATAACCAGATTAGCTAAATATTTCCCTGTCAGAACCACTGAGAAGGTAAGTTTTTAATGGTCCTAAGTGCTGGACATTGTCCACCAAGAGAAATTGTGAAAATTGAGTCCCAAACATTTATAAATAACCAATAGATATATTGTTTTGAGCATACTGTATATAGACACTGGATGGTCTAGATGATTTAGAGTCCTTTGTAAATCTGAATGTCCAGTGGAAGAAATATTAAGAAAGGAGGGAATCTGTCCTATAACCAACTTTTTCCACTTTTCTTGTGCAGAAGAATGAGAGAAGCTATATAATTTCTATGAAAGAGCATATTGCCAAGACTGATTCTTTCAAGATTTCTTTGGTTAAGCAAAACTGCATCACTCATCCTGAGCTCACTCTCTCCACAACATGGATTCAGCTTGGAGTCATCATCTTCTTCTTAATAATTTTTGGGTTATTCTCTGGCCTCCTGACCCAGCTTAAAATACTCGTGTCAACTTCCTTTTATCCTGATACCGAGATGAAACGTATACATTATTTACATGCAAAATTACTGAAAAAAAGAAAAAAGCTACAAGAGAAAACTGGGAAGAACACGTTTGCAAGAACGGTAAGCCAAGAGTTCTGGGGAAACAAATAAACCTTCTCACTGGGTGGTTGCCAGATCCAGGAAATACTTAAACACCTGTTAACTTCCATTATGTGCTAATGACTTTCCTTAGTGCTCAGGAGCCAGAGACATGTTGCCTAATGGTGAAATTAGATCATCTAATAGTTTTGTTCTGCACTTCAGCACACATGCCTCAGACACGACATTGATATGCTCAAATGACTATCTGCTGGCAAGCAAATACTTCTTAGATTCAGAGTCCTCCAGAGAAGAAACTTTGTTTTCATGAACATATGAAAGGCACTTAGAGTACTCCTGAATCTAGATAGCAAGTGCTAGGCAGCAAAAGCAGCCCTAAATGTATAGAAAGATGTTCTGATATTGCTTAGCAATATGGAAGGTGATATATTTATATTTTAAAACACAGTGTGACTGCATATACTATTAGGAAACAGGACTTTTTCTTGCAAAAACATTTATCCTATATATATATATGTATATGCACACACACACTAATGGAAACAACTAACACACACCTATGGCATATCGAGATAGAAAGCTGCAGACATTGTTTAGTTTGTTTAAGTTTGTTTTTTTAACAGCCTTCAATACTGACTATACAGGGTATTAGTGTCTGGGTGATCTTAATTCAGTAATACCATCATACAGATCATATTTCTGTTTTTGCAGGTCAACTTTTTGTTTCCAATACTCAAGGCAAGAGAGGCAGTGAGGAAGAAAGAAAGGAGTGTAGCAGCATGACAGGATGATGTGAAAGAGACAAAGTAAATCTTTGGATATGGCTGAGATTCTTTAGTTCCACCTGTGCTTTGCACCATTTGTCCTATAGAATGTCAATTGTAAAATGTAAAAATTTCACACTCAAAGGCTGAGCAGCAGTGTTTTAGTTTGTTTCGTTTGTTTAAGTTTGTTTTTTTAACAGCCTTCAATACTGACTATACAGGGTATTAGTGTCTGGGTGATCTTAATTCAGTAATACCATCATACAGATCATATTTCTGTTTTTGCAGGTCAACTTTTTGTTTCCAATACTCAAGGCAAGAGAGGCAGTGAGGAAGAAAGAAAGGAGTGTAGCAGCATGACAGGATGATGTGAAAGAGACAAAGTAAATCTTTGGATATGGCTGAGATTCTTTAGTTCCACCTGTGCTTTGCACCATTTGTCCTATAGAATGTCAATTGTAAAATGTAAAAATTTCACACTCAAAGGCTGAGCAGCAGTGTTTTGGAAAAGGTTCTCTTGTGGATGGTGAACAGTCAACCACAAATTGCTCTGGATTGCTTTAACAGTTTTTTTTCAGTTTGTGGTTTGCATTATCTGGTACTTGAGAAAATCGTGGATGATCTGTTATTCTGTCTAAAAGAAATAAAATCGTTTGGACCTTTTAGGTCTACACCAGAAACCTCTTTGGGTTGAGCTAACAGAAGATGTAATGACAGCAGCAGGTTTGTCTTCTTCATGTTTGCCAGACACTGAAGATAGAAGACACAGCAGAGGCTGTGCATCCATTGCCTTCTGGGATGGCCAAAACCTGGACTTTGATGTTTCTAGACATTTTTATCTATTTCTCAAGCCTCAAGCCCTTCAGCCTGGATCTTTGCCATCCCTAGTTTCTAGTCTCCTATCTAGTCTCCCACCCAAAATTCTTTACTTGGTCTTAGCCCCCACTTCCACATACCCATAGACATTATCAATAGTGCAGGTTGTTCGACGCCTTTGATAATCATGAGAGGTCATGTAACACGTAGAAGTGAGAAGGGTCACAAGAGCTAGAATGGAGAGGAATCAGGCCCTGTGAGGGCAAACAAGGTGTCATTAAAGGGTGAGGCATGTAAGTAGAGGTGAACAATGTTTCAAGTCTTGCAGACTGAGGAAGCTTGCAGAAGAGACAAAAATGGGCTTAATTATGTTGCATAAGCATCAATGACTTTAATTCAATTAAACTGAGCCAATAGTGAAGTACTTCACCTATTCAACCAACACTGGTGTTGTGACCTTCATATGATACAAGCGCAAATGCAAAATGCCTAAAGACGTAGGAATGACTTATGTAACTTTAGAGACTTAATGTACAGCTAAAAAATGTACCCAACACGGAGTGTATTTCTGATTTTCAGCCACAGCCAACTTCCTTTTTTAGTCTGAATAATAGGAAATTCTGCTCTCTTCCTCTATAATACATGCATGGTTTCAGGACAGCCATTGATCAATGTCTCTGTTATCTGAATGAATTAAGACTTAAAACTCTCCAGTATCAAGTGTCAGAAGTTATTTTGCACTTACACCACTGAAGAACACAAAGATTGGGTTTTTTTGTGCCTTCCAAAGTCTCACTTCTCCATGCATGCAGGTGGTTCAGGTTGCTGATGTGACCACAGTTTGTGTCTGGGAAACAATGCTGGATTAAAGTCATGCATTATTGAGGGTTGTGCTGAATGTCTCTGAGAGGCCTGACCATGTCCTTTTTACTAAAGTGGAACATCCCTGAATAGTAGCAGAATGTCAGCTTGTATTTTAGGTGCTACAGTCAAGCACCAGTAGCAAGAAGCATTCTAGTGAGAGAGAAGCAATTAGAAGGTTGCTCAAAATTTGGACTCACAGAACAGAATAGCTATCCAGGTACTATTGTTAAGAGAATCACACTCTTGTTATCATTGCAGATGAAAGGGGAAGAGTTACATGTCAATAAGAGCTAAATATTTTTGGCAGAGTTCTGATTAATTGCTAGCAGGAGTTGGATGTGCTCCTTTCAATCCCAAAGAACAAGGTGGTGAGAAGCCCAAATATGGGGCAAGTATGATTGACAGCAGTGCCACAAAACACCATGCAGGAGGAAAACTTTGGTTTGGAGTTTCTCGCCTGTCCTGTTTGATGGTGTTGCCACTCAGACTACCTTTTCACTCTGTTGTGCTATGAGAAGCACAGGAAAGTTTTGCAGCCCATGGGAATGGTTCATCAAAATAACTCAGATGCTGGCCAAAGTTTGGGAGAGATGCCTAAATCTGTTAGGATTTTGAGTTCCATAGTACACTCTCAGGACAATGCCATGTATGTATTTTTCATTTACTTAAGGAAATTCGACCAATGTTGAATGTGGATGCTCCCCCCACTCCCCACTACCTGTCAGGAGAATTAAACATTGCTTAGTTTACCCTTCAAGCTGAGAGAAACCAATCGTTCTTGGGTAACTAGTTCTGTACAACATGTTCAGTTCTGGTAAATATTTTACCTAGATGCTTGACCCCACTACCAGTGACAGAAGACATGGAAAAGCCCAAGGTATTTCTTTATCTTGGTCTTTGCAGGTAAAACTGGTCTTTAGCCATAGACCTCTCAGACGTGAAGGAAAGGCTGGAGCAAGGAAGAATTACCCCTTGTAGTTAGAGAGCACTCAAACACACAGGAGCACTCAAACACCATGAGACATGAGGAGAGGCATCCATGGGTATTGAGGGTGCTGGCTGATGTCACTGAAAGGTGTCTTGATTTTTTGTAAAAGGTTTTGGTGATCAGGAGGCATTACTGAAGGAAGGAAGGACTGGAAGGAAGCACATGTCACTCCCATTTTCAAGCAGAGCAAGAAGGAAAATCCAAGAAACCACAGATTTGTCAGACTCATCTCAATCTGTGGGAAGGTGATGGAACAATTTCCCCGGGTAGCTGCTTCCAAACATAAAGGCCAGGAAGCTGACTGGTATAACACTGAAACACAAGAAAAACTTTTTTACTGTGAGAGTGGTCAAACATTGGAATGGGAGGCCCAGAGAGGTTATGGAATCTCCAGCTTTGGGCGTACTCAAAAGCCACTAGACATGACTCTGAGTACCTCAGAGAAGCAAAGCTGGAGTAGATATCTCTAGACCTGCCCAACAGCCTAAGCCATTATGTGATTATTGACTTTAACACAGCACATTTGTGGAAAAATAGTAGACATGCACAGCAAAATCTTGTTTTAATTTGTGAATATGCTATGCCAGCTTCAAGGGTGCCACCTGACAGATATTGTTACCATTACACTCAGACAACAGTCACATACTTGAGTGGACTAATGCACACTTTGTTTCTGTGATGATGCACATACATACCTGTGTGCTGAACATGACCTGAATGGCAAGCAAAGGAGATAAGTTTGCTCTCTCCCCATCTCCCTAAACCTGGTTTATCAGGGAAAATGGCACATTCTACACCTTTTTAAAAATAATTTTTAAATATGCCTTCTATGCCTCAAAGATATTGAGTTTTACCTCAGCAGCAGAACAGTACTAGTACTCTGACCTACAGTACTAGACCTATTCCTTCAGCTGCCCAGTGTCTTTCTTTAGCTGTATGGATGAAAAGGCAGGTATGTCACTCCCCTGAAATTACACAGAGACACACTTCTCATTCTCTCCAGACCTTATTTTCTTTTTGGTTTCTTTCATTTGTTTATGTCATATGAGCAAAGGAAGTCTAGGGTTTATGTTCAGCTGTCTCCTCTGCAAGTTGTTCAGCTATTTCCTTGGCCTCTCTGCTAACCATAACCCTCAACCACAGGATTGAGGTCTAAAAAAGTCTATGAGTTACAATAAAAAAAACATCATTCCACCCACAATTATTTCTGTTCCTCTTCTTGCCTACCCTCTCCTCAGATTGCCTACATTTTATTTTGGCTCTTTTGTTTTGTCATTCATAATCTTCTTTCCTCTTTTAATATGTTTTCTTCACCTCCAACAGATCATTTAGATCAGCTTTCTCATCCATAAAAGCATACAATGCTTTTCTTTCTGCTGAGCTATAGGTGCAGTTGAAATTAGGATTTTTATTCATTTGTTGGTGTAATAGAAATTTTTTATATCTATTAATATAATGTTACTGGGCTTTGTCTCTAAATGACTCTCAAGGGCTTGTCAGAAACACATTCAGCACAAAGAACAAGAGTCTGAGAAGTCCAGATTTGGCTTTTGACTCAATCATCCCTGTCTTTCTCTCTGCTCGCAGAACTCAACTTCCTTTTTGAACATCCTTCACTAGTGGAGGAGCTGTTTGATTTACTGTAAAAAATCCTCCAATTGGATCAAATCTGGTTTGTAAAATTAATGAAAGGCTGACCTGATTGTCTTGTGAAGGTAATTCAGAGAGACATGCTAGTGCTCCTGACCCTCCTGACAAACAAGGACATCTCCTTTCAGCAGCCGTGTTTATGGTCCTCTCCTTATCAGCACCCCATAGCCCCAAACCTGGCTGGCTTCTAAAGCCAAGCCAAGCTAAAGGCTTCCTTTCCTCTGTGCTGGTTTTGTTGCAGCATTTCATGTGAGCAGCTGGGTATGAAAGGATGCTGGGCTATAACTGCTGTCACCGTGACCCCTGCTCTGTCAATATTATCACATCGACTCCCTGCTTTCATCGCAGTTTAAATAGCCCAGAGATGCAGTTAAAAAATAAATGGATAATCAAAGCTTTTCCTCTAATTCTGTTTTACATCGCAGAAGTGGAGAGTAAGGATCAAAGGATCACTCTCGGCTGCCGATAAAATAAAGCCTGAAAACAGGGATTTTGCTGGCACGGATTTCAAGCCGCGAGCGCGCTTCACGGGTGCTGCTGTGCATGGAGCGCCTTCCTCCCCGTTCCAGGGCTGGTACCTCGTACCTGCCCTGCCCTCCAGTGGCCCAGTGCAGCCACAGGGCCGGGGGCTGCTGCTCTGCAGGGATCCACCCGTGATGCGTCAGGCTGAAGAGAGAAGCGCTGCAGGTGTGGGTGTTTGCACCACAGCTGCGAGTTTCACGGGTGGAGAGCTGAGTGCCAGCAATAAGCACATACCCCATATGAGGCTTTCTCTGGCAAATGATGGCTGTGAAAGCAGTATTGTGCAATCCGGGATCAGGTCTCCCAATTGCTTTTCTGCTCCTGCCTCTGGAATCCACAGCACCAGGGAGAATGGAGTACTAAAGATTTCAGACTTCTGTCTGGGTGGGGAGAGAGATGAAAATATGGTTACCAGAATTGTTTCCTTACTTTAACAAAGTGTTTGAATCTTCAAGCTTTGTAGCTGCAGCTCTCTGTGGAGAGAGCAGCAGGCACAACTTCCCCCGGCATTTTCCTGGGGAAGGCTGTGAGAAGATCAGAGAAAAGAATGATAAACAATTCTTATCTCCACTTGCTGCACCTGTTGTTGTTCACATGTGGAGTGTGTTACACAGGTTTGTTTACCAAAGGGTGATTTCTTAATTAGACACTGGATGGTGTTTGGATTGACTGACCAATTAGGTAAAAGCTGTATGGGACCATCTGTAAGAGGGTGAGTTTCTTAGTAAGTGTAGTATAGTACAGTGGAATATAGTAGAATATAGTAGAATAAAGCTATTGATCAGCCTTCTGGAATCATGGAGTCAATGCTAATTATTACCAGGCTGGGGGCCAGCAATGACAAACCTTTCCATACAATAAAGAGGTGGAAACCAGTAGCATTCCAAGGAGAAGTGCTAAGCAACAAAAGTATGTTCTGCATTTTAGCCTTGACAAAACAGTTCCTTGGCTCCTCTGCACAGACACTGCTTCATAGAGTAAAAGGGTTTTAATGCAGCAGTATCACCTCTCAAAGCAATCAGAGTGGCCAACAGAAAGCAAGAAAAGTCAAAGAAAGAAAACCTTTTTCTCAGTAGGTGGTGGAGAAGCCTGAGGATTATGGCTAAATGAGATAGGATTCAAACATCTGGGAAAGCAATTATTGTCTTGCTTTCCAAGGACAACTCAGCACAACTGTGTGGGCTGCAGAAGTCATCTCTAAACACCTTTCCAGCCTGGTATATGGCATCTGTTTTCTTAGGACAACATTTATAGAACAGACAGAGCAACAACTTGAGAATGTAATGAGCAAGTGATGGCTTAGGGATGAGATTGTAGAATGAGTTCAGAAGTCTTGTCAGGGTCTAGAGACTGAAGTACAACTGAGAGATCAGTCAGTCCTTCTTCCAGAGCTCCAGTTCAGGACCTGTGCTGACATAATTATATCCCATTGAATCCCAAACTATATGCCTACTAAAAAATCCCATGCTACTGTTGGCTCTGCTGTCACTCCTTACTGGTGTTTTGGAATGGAGACGTGGGCAGTCCCAAAACTACATCCCTATGAAGATCCCACCATTATAGCCTAGCCCATGTAAGGGGGAAAAGAACAAGGATGACAGAGATTTACAATCTGACAGTTTCAACATTAGTAGGAGTGCCTGAACAGCACATTTGAAATTCTTTTGATGTCACACAGTTCCTCAAGGGATATTACATGGCAACTTGTGACTTGAGGCAGGATTCAGGTACTAGGGCCAGCACGTGTCATGGCAAAACAAATATTCATAAATATAACAAATCTGACAGGCTTGATAGATTGTTGCACCCAAGGATGCAAAAATACAGCAGATGATTTGGTGTAAATCTCAGCTCACAATATGCAGGTAATTTCTTTCATCTGCACAACACATAGCTAAGACTCACCGGAATTAAAAAGTAGGTATTTCTTAAACAAAAAATAGTATAGCCCTACAGGAAGTACAGTCCATGACAGAGAGCAGTACAAATATAGGGAACAGGAATTCTTTGCTAATTATACAGGAGGAAGCTCACTCATTTTTAGTCTAATAAAAATGAGTAGGAAACCTTAAAATATACATTTTTCCATAGAAAATATATGTTCATAGTTTGGAGGTTACTCTTATCAAATTTCTGCTCTTCTTCCAGTGTAGCAAAAGATTAATTAGTAAGAATAGATTCACAGTTGACCTGCTCTGTTGATGAGACAAAACATAAAAAAAAAAAACAGGCATCCTTCATAAAAGAAAGTTCCAGTTCAGAGAGCTAAAGGTGTGCTGAGTGGAAGGCAGCTGCAGAGTAGAAATCTGCAACATAGTTACACGTCCTGTATAATCTTTGTAGCCAATGTAGGTAAACAAGAATTGCAAGAAAACTGCCCCCCTCATCCCGAGGAACAACTCCAGACAGATTCATCTAACCTGTGTGAGATCTTGATGCAGAGACAAAGAAAGTTGCAGAAGCATCTCTCTTTCTCTGTTCATTGTAAAGGGAGACTGGACAACAAACTGAGATGCAGAGCCTGACAGTACGGAGGTCTGTACCGAGCAGTGAACTCTGTTTCCTGGTAATAGTGCTGGATTGTTGGTTGGTTCTGCTGTTCTGCCACCCCAAAGATAAACCTGAGAAATGGGAACTGGTGCTAGACCTTCTCAACCATATCCATGACTATTCATCTTACTAGGAAAACCCTCTTTTTCTGTTTAGAGACACAAGAACTACTGACCTAATAGGAGTTTGTTTTTCGTGAAAGTTCATACACCACTGTATGCCTATGAAAATAGCAGGAACTACAAGTCTGCTTTCCACTGTCAAAATAATAGTAATTATCATATGTTTAATGTGTACTTAATGTGCTTAGTGTGTGTTAAAACATACAGCACTTTCTGTGCCTGCTTGGCCTTGGGTTGTACAGTACATTGTTTCTACATGTGGGTCAGCCAAATCACTGTCCTGGTGATTTTGTGTTGGGCTCGTTTCTCTCTGCGCTGTTTTTGGCTGGGGTAGAGTTAATTTTCTTCACAGTAGCTA
This sequence comes from Passer montanus, assembly GCF_014805655.1. Classification (NCBI taxonomy): domain Eukaryota; kingdom Metazoa; phylum Chordata; class Aves; order Passeriformes; family Passeridae; genus Passer; species Passer montanus. Next base: position 5,667,414 of record NW_024366480.1, read on the forward strand.
GTATGGGGTTATGATTTGGATTTGTGCTGGAAACAGAATTGATAATTCCAGGATATTTTCATTATCAATGAGCAATGCTCACTCAGCATCAAGGCCTTTTCTGTTTTTCACCCATCCCGACAGCAAGAGGGCTGGGCATGCACAAGGAGATGGGATGGGACACAGGACAGATTCCCTCAGCTGATCCCAGGAACACCCTGGACCATATGCTCGTGCTCAGCATGTAAAACTTCCCTCCTGGGAAGAAGCAGGAGGAACATTCAGAGGGCTTTCCTGGGGATACCTGAACACCTGCCGAGCAATGGGGAGTGAATTCCTTGTTTTGCTTTGCTTGTGGGCAAGGCTTTTGCTTTACCAATTAAACTGTCTTTATCCCAACCCAAGAGTTTTCTAACTTTTACTCTTCTGGTTCTCTTCCCCACCTATCTGGGGTGGGGGGAATCAAGCAAATGTTTGTGTGGTACTTAGCTGCCAGCTGGGATTAACACATGACACTCTATTAAATTTTTTGCAGTGGCAGCTGCTTAAAAAGAAGAGTTATTACATATGAAAGTGCAACTTTAAACAACATTTCAGTTCTTCAAATCAAAATTTGTCTACACATGGTAGCAGAATAGTGCTTCTGAAAGTACTACAACCTCTGAAAAATGGAAATTAGATAAATTGAGCCAAAGAGATGTTTTTAAAATTAGGAATCCTATCCTACAAAAATCCAAAGTATTAGTTACATTGGGAAAAACCTAATTTTCAGATAAAAGGGTTTTTCGATATTAATGCATTATGGTTTTGCTCTGGTAATCTTATTTCATAAGCCTTCAGGTGATGGGTGTGTGTCTCTCCATAAAGGCAGAACACAAACTATTACTGTAGATGGGTTCACAAGCATGGTTGGCACAGGTTTGCCATTTTCCCTTGTTTCTCAACAAGGGAAATAACTGAACCTGTCAAAAAAAGCTTGGTGGTGCAGTTGGCAGGGACAAAATATATAAAGTTCTTTAAAGATAGTGACATAGAGATGGGGCAGCAGCTCCAAATAGTGAGTGTTCTGGATCAGCATATTTCTGTACTGACCCCTTCCAGACAGGGAAAACTAAAAAAAAAATAAAAATTCAGCATCTGCTCTCAGAATTCTCTGCATTGCCAAGCACAACAGAGATCTTCCTAACATATAAAATAAGTGAATTAGAATTCATCTCTTGAGACCCAATGGAGCAGGAGTTCAAAAAATGTTCTTAAACACCATTATTCATTGCTTTTACTTTATTGGGTAGCTGATACCTTCTAAAGATAAACATTGAGAAATACCATCCCAAAACTTACATATTTTTATGAATGTACAGAGTCAAAACTTACATATTTTTAAGAATGTACAGAGCTGTGGCATTGTAATTGCAGGGGTTTTCTTATTATTACTACTCCATTTCTAAAACAATTTTCCAGTTCTTATAGCAAAAGTATTTTCAAACATAAATTTCAACAGCAATTTTATGTAGGAAACCAAGTATAATGCTTATTGGTTATTGTTTCATGTTGGCTCTTGAGAAGTTGATTGTAGATTGATTGCTGGACCCAGAAGGAACTGCTGGTGAGGGCAGCAAGGTCATTTTCATTTGCTTTTATCTACAGAGAAGAAAAAGACAATACAATATCATCTTTCAAAAGAAAATCTCTTCTTTGCAATTTGTCACTCAGAGGTAATAATGGAGAAGGAGTGCTAGGAGCTAGAAAGAATGATTATTGCTCCCTCACTCTACTGAAGCTTTAGCCTTTAGTCCTCTCTATTAGAAAATCTTTTCCCTAAGGACAGAGAAAAACAAATAGGATACTGCACTCTGCTGCTGCTACTGATGCCCTGGATGAGGATCACTGTAAGGTAGCTTTAAAGAATGATACCATGAGAGGTGGAAAAGTTCATTTCACCCTCCTACCATAGCAGGTTTGTTCCTGTCCCATATTAATTAGCACTAAGAACAGACTCATTTTGCCTGAGGTACAAACTGGGGCTTTCTCTTCACCTATTGGGAAATCATTTCTCAAAGTAGCTGATCTTATTGTTGATACACATTTGCACCCAAAACTTCAGCTTGGATTTTGGCATGCTTCCTGTCACTCCCTGTTCCCCCAACCCATTTTAATCAACTCCCCTGCTGCAGCAGACAACATTTCAGATGCAGTTGGCACACAGCAGCAGCATGGCTTGACTGTGCTTGCTGAAGGACTTGCCTGGTTTTTACCATTTCCTGAAGCATTTCCTCTGCTTGTTAAACAGCTGGAGAGTGAGGTGTTGTCGACTTGCCTGGTTTTTCCCTTTTCCTGAAGCATTTCCTCTGCTTGTTAAACAGCTGGAGAGTGAGGTGTTGTCACTGGTCCTTGTTCCCAGCTGCCTCACCCCACTCACATGCTGCAGTGCATTGATCTTTGCTTGGTTCTTCTAAGAGACACTTCAACTCACCAAGGCAACAGAAAACTAACCCAGGAAGCAAAGTTAATTGATTTCTGCTCGCAGAAAGATCTGCCAAGCACCAGGGCACATACAAGGACTGTCAATAACCAAGTTACACACTGTGAACACTGCAGAGGAGGGAAGGGGAGATGCTGGGTGTTACTCCTGTTAGCAGTGATGGGCTTGCACTAATTCAAACACTGCTGGCACTGCCTGTAACACCTTTACTCCTGTAGTCACAGAATGGTGTGGGTTGGAAGGAAGCTTAAAGATCATCTAGTTCCAGCCCCTCTGCCATGGGCAGGGATGCCTTCCATTTAATCAGACTGCTCAGATCCCCATCCAACTTGGCCTTGAACACTTCCAGAGATGGAGCATACACAAATTCTCTGGATAAACAGTTCCAGTCCCTTACCAACTTCACAGTAAATAATTTCTTCCCAATATCTAACCTAAACCTACTCTCTCTTTCAGTGTAATTCCATTTTACCTTGTCCAACTACTCCATGCCCTTGTAAAAAAAATCCTGCACCAGCTCTCTTATAGGCTTCCTTTAGGTACTGAAAGGCTGCTCTAAGGTCTCCCTGGAGACTTCTCTTTTTGTGAAAACAGCTTTTGTTTTTGCAAAACAAATCTGTCAGCTTAACCCAAACAGCACATTTGTTGGGGGGTTATTGTCTGTAACACAGGGACACTAATAAATTTAATTTTTCACATCAAGCTGTCTGCAAATTTGTAAGTCAAACAGTCATGCTTCATTTTGTAGTCTTGCTAACTGAACTCAGGTTTTGTATGTGCCTTCATACCTATGTCTCAGTCTAGCAGCTAAAATTCATCACTTTCTTTCATCTGAACTTTTTAAAAAAGACTCCAATCAAAATGATTTCTCCATGCCTGGGATGCCAGAACTTTTTGTCAAATTTACAGATACCAAGACAATTCAGCTTCTGAGAGGGCTTATTTCAGACAAGCCTGACACCAGACAGACAGCCTGCTACCCTTTTGTTTTCATGAAGTTTCAGAGAAGCATTAAGTAGTCTTTACTAAGCAAAAGAGAAGGTTACCTGCAACAGCCAAAACTTGGGAACAAGCCTGTTATTTTCCTGTGACAGGTGTTCCTGAGACCGTGCCGGTATATGGTGCCCTCTTGACAGGAACAGGTTGACATACCTGCAATAAAATGTTTTAAACCTTTCACTATTTTCTCTTCTCTTGCAATTGCTAATTGGACAAAATTTAAATAGAAGTCCTATGATAAACTGTCTTTCTATGAAATGCATCCCAATACTTTCATCTAACTTCTCCCTGGAAAAGATCTCTTGCACTGGGATTAAGCTGTTCAGTTCTCAGCTTTCATCAGGAGCTGGAGGCTAAATCTGCTCAACACTCTAGCAATCCAAATCTAAATTAATCTTTTAAAGAAACAACAACATGTTCCACCTCATTTTGTGGATTATTCTATTTGTTAGAGTATTTATATATTCCAGTGATTTTTTTAATACATCAGGTAAGAGAGGTAAATAAATATCAATGAAGCAAAGCAAATTCTGGCTTGTGTAGATATCTATCACTCACTATTCCAGTTGTTGGCTGCAGGAGGCTGAGCTGGTTGAAAAATCACTTCTGAAGACATGCTGCAATTGATATTTGGGTTAAGGGAAAATTCTCTCTAGCTTTGATGGGAAATTGAAACCACTATGCTCACGGAAGTCTTTCAAAATTGTGTAATTATCAAATTTCTTATAAATTTCAATTTCGTTTAGTTTTGATACTGTATTGTGTGTAGGAACATGCAGGCAGCTCATTACATCCTGTGAAATTGTGGTCTTTGGAGGAAAGCATCATTCAGGCACTTTCACATGCCCTCCTCAGTTCATTAAGACAGCAGAAGAAAGAAATACACAGATTTTTTTGGGGGACATTTCACTGGGCCTTATTTCACATGGATTCAGCTTTTAGATCCTGCAATGAATCCCACTGATTCAGGTGGTGATTTTAAAATGTACTTACTCAGTATGCTTTTAAAAATCCTATTCACAGTACACTAAGGATGCAAAAGCATCATGGATGCTTGCAGAGTAAATAGGCACTGAAAATCCAATCTTTATGTATTTGAGATATTTCTCTTTAAAAAATAGAAGAGAACAAAAGCTTCAACAGAGCTATCTTGCTGGGCCCAGCAGTGCCCTTTGCAGATGTTCCATTTTAACACATTCTTGCTGGAACACAACAAAATGTTCAACGCTCTGCAGGGTTTAGCTCAAAATATCTGATCCATGAAAGAATTAGAATTTTTTTTATTTCTTCCTTGGTGTAATATTTCTTCCTGCATATGAAATTTAGGCTCTCTGATTTTCAGTGAAATCAGTGATGAAATGTACCAGTTAGATTACCAGAAGCAAAACTCTGTCCACTTTTATTGCAAGTAGGACATGTTTATTTTTAAAAGTACTGAGGCTTGGTTCCCAAGCTGGACAAACTACTGTAAGAGTCTATGATGTTTTTCTGTAAGATAAAGAGCAATAAAATTTGAGTTCTTCGTTTCCTTTCCTCCCACCTTGGCATATTTTGATTAGTAAGGAAAATTACCACTGAATCCCCAAACTCCTTTTCCCAAGAGCTAGTTATCCTCATGTTGTACAAGGCATTACAGAGATTTATTAGTTTAATTAACCTGTTCCCGCTGTCTGACTCGTTTGTAGACATATGGGGAGAATGGTGGACGGAAGACATATTTGCCTTCTCCTGCTGTGACATTGAAAACTCCACCTTCATAAACCACTTTGCCTCTTGAAACTGTCACAACTGGAACTCCATGGCAGACCATTCCTTCAAATATATTGAAGTTATTTGCCTGGTGATGTGTCTTTGCCGATATTGTCCTGTGTTTGCAAAACAACACACAGAAATTACTATGATTCGTGCATTTGACTTCATTATAAAATGTTGATAAATTGATATAGGAAGAAAATTTAGCAACATTATTTAAATACAGCCTTGCACAGTACATCATAGAGCACCTGTAAAAATAGGATAGTGTAATAACATTTCATTGAACAGTAATTGCATTTCAAAAGAATGAAGAGGGAGTCAAAAGGACAGAACTCAGCAGCCTTTAAATGCAAAATTTTCCACTACAAAAGAGATTAGTGGAAAAAAACCCAGGTTATAGTATTTTCTTTGGATAACATGATTTTATTTTGCCTTGTCAAGCAAATATCTATGCACAATCCAATCAGAAAAAGCTCTGACCTTTTATCTGGAATGACTTGCAATTTCAAGTTTGAAAGGCATGGCTGCAATGTTTCAAAGACTGAGTCTCACAAATAACACAAAGACCATTTCATTGGAAAGTCACTAGATGGTAATGATTTTTGGTAATGCTTCGTGTGAGCTCAATTGATTCAATGACTGACAGCCCAAATATCTTAAGGCAAAATAATAATGACATCAGACTTCTACATACCTTTCCTCCAAGGGTATTAAGTAAATTAGAACTTCAGATTTCAACAGAACTCATTTGAATGGTTGTATCATTGCTTTTTGTATATATATATATACACCTCATTCTATACGATTTCTATTTTTTCCAGACAATTTTTCCAACCCCAACTGGCTACTTTAAAGGCAGAGCCAATGTTAGAGCTGACATTACTATCTGGAAGTCCAAGCTGTGTATACTTCCTTTATTGTCTATTTTCCCTACTGAGCTACTTGCTATGTAATTTAATAGCAGACTGTGAATTTCAGCTAATTATTTTATTAACTTCCTGTATCCAAGATACAGATTATATATATTATTTAGAGAGTTTATATATTTCTTGTAATTTATAGTTTTTGAAAAGGAAGCAGCTTTATGCTTTTGGCTACCAGTCAGGCTTTTTTCAGGATGGGTGCTCAGGCAATCAAAAATCTATCATGCATATATTATAATGCATATACATGTATTCATATTATTCCAGAGACTATATATTTTTTAAAAAAAATATTATCAAAGTCAAAAGAAATATGAAATATTAATAGATGAAAATATTGATCAATTTGGAGAATAATTTTTTTAAAAATTTTAGTGAATATCCTTATCAAACTGAGAAACATAAAAATCTGTATACTTGAAGTATAGCCATTTTCAAAACCAACCATACTAAATATTCAAAATGATTACTTATAAAGAGGAAGAAAGCATTCATGGAGGGATACTGAGTTTCCTTACATATCATTCTGTTGAACTAAGGCTAATTGTTTCTCCTAGGGGCTACATTTAAATCTTGGTGGTTACTGACATTTCAAAGGCTATATATATATGTAAATGCTCTCTATGACCAGTCTACCCATAGGAGTAAAAACTTTGCCTTATACAACACACCTTGGACAGAAAACTTATGTTTGCCTGCTCACCAGTATCAGCAGCACCTTGTACATTCACATTGGGAAAAATCAAACCTCTCTTGTTTTCACTGGTCCTATCGAATGCTGTCAAACAAATTTATCCATGGTTGTTGTAATAGCCCTATTAGGAGTTTCTGAACATATTCCTCTTGCTTATTGCATTATCCTTATGGGTCCAATTGCTAGAACAGTAAGTAAGAACAACTGTAACACAATAATCTTCAGCATTCTCTGTGTATAAATCTTATCTACTTGCACAATAGCACCGGGACTTGAAAAGAAAAATGGAGAGGGTAATTTGAGGAAACACAGAAAAATAAGCAAGATTCTTCATCAAAGTGTGAGCTGTTTAAATGTGCTAGAACAGGATCACTAGAGGTAACCATGCCTCAGAGGTATGTCCTTCATTTAAAGATACAAAATGAATGGAAGTAGGTACATTTTAAAGTAATATCCATTTGTACAGCTAAACTTCGCAACAGGACAAAACACATTTCTAGACCTTGCCTCAGCAACAAATCTCAACAGAATTCATTTACAGCTCTTCTGTTGAAACAAGCTGTTGATCATGCTGCCCTTTCTGAAGGTGAAGTGCATTTTCCCTGATGGAAATCACCAAAACTTTCCTGTTATTTAACCCTTTGACATTACCAATGTCAGTAAAAGTTTCAGGTAGTGAGCAAGCAATCAAATAGAACTAGATTCTCTGTTTGGGTCTGAAGATCACAATTCAGCAACCTTATTCAACAGACGGTTTACAGCTGTTATCACCAAATTCAGGAGCAGGCAGCTTATCAAAGTTCTGATATTTATTCTCAGCTAACAGCAAAAACAGTTGTAACACACCAATAATCCAAGAAACCAAGACTGCCTCCATGGTAGACTACAACATAACAGCTGTCTCCAGCATCCCAAGTGATGTCTGACATTAGGGATTACTCAGCATGAAAACAGACTGTGAGTCCAGGTTTCAAAAATTTGTAATGTATTTTTAAAATAAGACTTGTAAAATTCTCTAATTCTGGTTATAAGTTGAAGTGGCTCTTGTTTCAAACAACCCTTCCTCAAATGGAGGCTGAGATCAGAGCAATTACTTCAACATTTAAAAGGACATTCTGCTCTATGAAGAGGATACTCTAAAGACATCAGGTTCTACATTGCTCTTACTCACATCAGTGTTTCCTTGCAGTTCACTTCAGCTGCTTTTTATATACCTGGCTTTCAAAGTGATTCAAAGCTATTAATATACACATTAACATTCCTGTAGTACCAAAGAGGAAGACATGCTTCTGAAATTGTCTTTTTTCACCACCATACATCTGTCCAACTAATTTAGAGTCAAAGAGTAATTTAGTCTAAAAACAGCTAACAGATTTGCTCTGTGTGAAGATTCAGTGACAAGAAGGACTGTATGTATTTATTTATGCTCTACATGAGAAAGGACTTTATAGCCACTCCTAGAGTATTGCAACTAAATAACATACAGACTGGAACTTGAAACTTGAAAAAGGGCGGCAGCTTAGACTAATGCAGCAACACGTGGGGTGAAATTCAAGACTATACAGATAGTCAGATCAAGTTATGACCTAAAACTTTGTTAAGGAGTTAGAGGAACCAGTTTTCATCTCAACAAACATCCCTGTCCTTCAGCCAGAGATTCAAACAGTAAACAATGAGTTACAGTTGGGCAGGAGGGGGACACGGATGAAGGGAAACCATTAGATATTAGAGTGATCTGATACCTTTCATAATGCATAGGACACAAAGCTACATCAGCTCTAGAACCAAGACTTTGACTATCATTAGGATTGTCCTTTTAATTTTCAAGGTCACATAAGCAAACAAATGAAGAATTTAATTACATTCGATGGAAATGGCTCCATACCTCACCCACATTTCTTTAAAAAGTCCAGAGGTAGGAATATGAAGGAATGCTGCAGATGACAGCCCTCAGGCAAGAATAGCTGTTCAACATTTGAGTAAAGGGAGGACACCTACTTCATAATAAATTAATTACCTAATTTAAAACATAGTAATAAAGTCTGTAATTGAAAACAGCTGCTTTGTTGACAGCTGCCAAAGAAAACCAGTTTATGTAGGAGTGAGTATTTGAGCTGTAAGTAACTTCTCTCAATTCTTATAGTGCAGTATCTCTGAGCTTTTCAGAGCTGGGCATAGATGAGAAATGCCACTTTGCTGAGGACAGTGTCAGCCTTTGTGAGTTGCCTCTTCTCATCACCTTTAAATGCCTTTGAACTCTACATATTGTTAACCCACTTTTCTAAAATCTAGAAAAAAAAGTCTTTTACCTTTCTGTGTTTTCTGAGTCACTCATTTATAATGATAATTAAGTTTTATTAAAAAGGAAAGCAAAGAGTAGGAAAAATAAAATAGAGGAAATATAAGAAAGTCTTCAAATCTGTGTGTAAAAATGCTAGCTATAAGCCTATAATGTGGATTAAAAACCTCATGGCCTACTTTATATTAAGGAATTGCAATAAATGCATATGCAAAAATATGCAGGCAACTATTCGTAAAGTTCCTAGCCTCTTAAAAAATATCTTCAATAAACATTACTTTTGAGTAGTCATATGAATTGAGAAGATTTGTAGATAAAAATAGATGCAAGAAGAGGGAGGAAATTAATGTTTGGGAGTTTCATATCAAAGTGACTTTTCTGAAGAAATGGGATATTTAATTCATGCAATCATATCTCCTAACATTCGTAATTTTAAGGGGGGTAGATAATGACAACAAAATAATTTTTTATTGTGGTAAATAGCTCATTTGTCAACAATATTATCCAGTCTGGTCCTACCAATTGTTCCAAGCTGATATAGAATGGAAGAGAATGTTTGTGAAAAACTGTGGGCAGAAGAGAAGCAGGAATGAAAAAATAGCTTGCAGAAAATATCTTGCACAAAAGCATACAAAAAAAGAACACAATTTAGTCTATTCAATGACTAGAGAAGATCTTGAAGTGTTTACAAGGGAAAAAAAATCAAAATTATGTAAAAGCAAAATAAAGACTTATTTAATTTTTTGGGTAACCTTTCAGAGATTTGCTTCTCTGAAGAGATCAAGTAACATTTTGAAGACAGCAAATTACTAGGGAAACAAACATCAAGCACTCTCAGAAAGGCTGATCTTTTTACAGGTCACAGAACCAGTGTCACTGAGGTTGGAAAGCATCTCTGGAGATATCTATTTCAAGCCATCTGTTCTGATCAGGGTCCATCAAAGTAGGTTTCTCAGGGCCATGTTAAATTGGATTTTAAGTGCCTCTAAAGAGGGAGATCCACAATCTTTATGGGCAACTTGTGCCAGTGTTTGATCACCATCACAGAAACACAATATTATTTATCATGTTGAAATGGAATTTCCTATATTTTAATTTGTGCCTATTGTTTCCTTCTTCCCATTTTCTTAATGTGAGATAAGAGGTCTTTGGCAGGATTCTGGTGAATTAGTGTACATTCATCCATGGACACTGTTTTCACTTGTGCAGAAGAACATGGAGCTATTGAAAATGCTAGAACACACTTGTCCTATGCATAGATATTTGTACACCACATTATTTCATTTTGTCTCATTGTGATTAGATGCAGTCATCCATATATTCAGTATTCAAAATTATGCTCATTCATCAAAAGAGTAAGACAGTTACAGGATTATTTATTCTAATCTTCTGCTAACATCTTGGTTTCTTCCTCTCTTATGTTACTAAAAATTACAGGCAGTTACTTGGCAGAGTGCTTAAACATTGTAAAGTCCCCACTTAAGCCCCTGAGCCTGAAGACTTGACTACAAATGAGACAGACATAGGCAACAGATTTTGGTTCTAACAAATGCAAAAGATTTAGCCATGAAAGTATCTGGATGGAAACAAAGGCATTGAGGGAACATATGCCAGGAGACAGGGGAACTCTGACATTTTGCTGATTCACATCCAGTAACTGTTTCCCTTAAACTGCAAAAATACTAAAAACAAACTAGAAAACACATCTTCCTCTGTCATTTCAGGCAGGTAGATTACAGAGTGTCTTTTTCCTCCCTCCTGTCCCCACTAAAGGCTTCCCACATCTCCTGCTGGTCAGGGGCAGCTGAACTGGGGCTGCAGCCAGCACTGCCCTGCTCAGGGCTTGAGCCCAGCTCCACCAGCACAGGGGGGCTGCCCAAGTGGGCCACTCCAGCAAAGTCCAGAGAGGATGGTACTACCTGCACAGCCAGCTCTGCCTTTGCAATCAGAAGTATCTAACTTCTCAGCTATATTTAAGGAGGGGAAAACCCTGGGGAGTGTGGCTTCCCAATTTGCATGTTGTTATAATGAAGTGACTGGACTTAGAAAGTTAAACTCAATTTGAGACAGGTTTTTTTATCCTTATGGGTGTTTGATCTTGCCTTTGGGACCTGATCTAGAGTTTACTTGCAAGGCTCCAACAGGCTACAGTGAATTAATTGAGCCCTAATATCTCCTGGGAGCTGGATGTCTCTTTACAAGATCTTTAGGACCTTCTGCCCCTACTTCACAAGGGATGCTCAGCTCTTTTCACTGCCTGAACTGGGCAATGCAGTATTTAGATTCCTTGCTGAGCATTTCTGAAACAAACCCTAGAGATTTTATACTCTTGCTTGCTTTCAAATAGCTAAAGGCGTCAGCTATAGAGGACACTGACTTGCTGACAGGTGAAATTCCCTTTCCCATACTTTGCTTTCTGCTCCTGAAAAAGTCTTTTACAGTTGCTTTTGTCTCACAGACTTGGGGCTTTTATATTATTTGTGTGCAGCCACAAAAGAAGTCAGTGAACAGTCTTGATCAAAGCACAGATTAAAATAAGATGGTACAGTGAGTACACATTTGCTGCCTACATGGATTTTCCCAAGGAGTTTTCACAGAACAATCCTTTATGCACAGACTGTACTTGGGATGCTGATGGTGTTGAGGTCTGCAATATGATATTTGATAGCACATGGCTTGCAATAAACCAACACATCCCTTTTGTATTTTTCTGGCCTTTAATGGATGGAATAAGTATAAGGAAGCTAATGAAAACATCTGCTTTGGCAGGACTCATCATCAACCTTTTGTAATTTCAGTTTCTAACCAATTTGTACATTTAATGTTTCTTCCCAATAACACTTGCTGTCATGCAGACATGCTAAAACCATTATTCAGATGCTTTTAAACACAGTAGCAAATGTTATAATTGTTGATATCATATTTTCTGCAGAAATTACCAGAAAATGCTACAGAAATAGGCCAGTCAATGAAGCTGACACTTGAAAGCTTCAGCTAGAGCAGCAGAGTGCTGGAAGCAGAACTTAAACTGTAATTGCTCCCAGTTTGCAAAGCCATCACATAGAATTCACTAGGGTTTTGTAACCAAGAAAGAGAAAATCCTGAGTGCTCAGATAGCACCCAATGTTATTGTGCAATGATGTGGGCGGGGAAATGCAGCTGATTTTGTGGGGATACAAGTTTTTGTATTAAAGAGCTGCACTACCTTTCTAAATTACTCTAGAATCTTCTGTATAGACTTCCTCTGACAGATAGTGATAAGATCAATTCCTCACAGCAATACTTCAGCATTCATCTAACTCATTAGGCTGGTATCAATCAGAATTTTAAGACTACAGCAAAACAATCTCAAACCAGAACTGGAAAATTGCATTTCCCTCTTGCAAGACTTATGGTTACAAACAAGAAAAAAAGTCATGCACAAAAGAGGAAGAACTTAGCAAGAAACAGGAACAAGCCTATTGTGAAACTAAAATCACCCCCCAGAATCAACAAAGGACAGGAGGCTGTGCCTTGTGTAACATCTTAAATGGCTGAAATCCATTACATAGATCCCTTTTTTTTCTTCTGGGCTGTTTATGCCCTCTTCAGGATTTGTGCTGAAATTAAAAGACAAGTTCCAGTGAGATTTATTTATATTTTCTCATATAGTTCACAAAAGTACCTGCAAAGACATCGTACCCAGCAAACCTAAATGGATAAACAATGGGAACTGTACCAGACCTGGAAGAAAAATATTGGCTGAACTTAAAATAAGCTTGCTCAATAAGAAAATACAGTTAAAATGTTTAAAAAAATGCTTAAAGAAAAACTGCACCTTCACAGCCAAAGAGGGTGAAAAGGCAATTAGAGCAATCAGGAGAGAGTGAAGGGAAGCAGAAAAAATGTTTGAGAGGAAAAAAAAATAAATTACAGGAGCTGACAAAGCACCTTGAGAACATTGTCAGAACTCTGCTATCCCTCTAGATCATTTGTCCCCAGGAAGAGCAGAAGAGAGTTCAGAAAACAATCCTTCAGGGGTTTTTTAAATCACAGTTCATAACTCCACTGTCCTGAAATAGCTCAGTGCTGGTATCTCAAAATATGCCTGCTCAACATGCCAAAAGGCATAATGCACATGAAAATCTCCCTGACCCAGCACTGGGCAAGCCTCTATATTTATTTGGGTTGTTGACAATCCTGAAACTTCTTTTGCTGGTGCTGTCAGCTTGTTTGTGGGACTTCTGAATAGCAACCTCCATATCCTCAAATGTTGTAGCTTAAAATACAGAAGACTTCACACTTTCACATGTTTTTGGTACTCATTAATGTAATGAAATGAGTGAGAATTACATTACATCAAAAATTTTAAAAAAAAACAAACCAGGAGATTGGTCAAAAGATTTTTGTTTCTGTAGGGTAAATCTAGGATTGAGCAAAGTATTTGACTTTTTTCTTTTCAAAAATCAAAGGCTGAAAGCAGAGTTGTACGGTCACACTGCTCACTAGAGCTGAGCCCATGAAGAAAACCACCATCCCAGAACACTTCCCGACCTGCTGCTGCTGCTGTGTGCATGGGTGGTCAGAGGCAGGGCTTGGCTCTTGGAGTTCCTGCAGACTTGAGTTACCCTGCACAGCCCTAAAACCGTGGAGATGCACTCACAGAGCTCGTGGGCAGCTCAGCTGAGAGACAACTCCCCAGGTGATCTGGCTCTGACAGACAGCCCTCAGACCATTTCCAGACAGCCTTAACAAAACCAGGATGGGCACAAGAGCCAGAGCAAGACTCAAGATATAATTCCTGTTTCCAGACAGCCTTAACAAAACCACAAGAGCCAGAGCAAGACTCAAGATATAATTCCTGAAATATTTATGGAGTCATGGCTATGGAGCTAGCTGATGGTGTGAATACACCTGAGGACAGGAATCAGCTGTAAAGCACAGTATGCTGTGTGAGTTCACTTCATGCCCTTTCCATGGTATACCATGGGATCAAGTCATGCAGTGAGACACCAGGACCCTGGTGTCTGTATGAGCATCTGTCAGTGCAACAAGCTCTATTCTGGCAGAATTACTGTGCACACAATCAGAAAACTCCTTAAATAAAAGCATAAGGATGAAAAGATTGAGCTTCAGAAGTAAGTTCAATCTACCTTTGAGCATGCTTTAAGTGGCTCTAAGTTCAAAACACAAGTTTGTAACACGTCATGCTGCAGCAGGCTCTTCTCCCTGCCCTTTGCAGTGGAGGAATTCAAACATACTCCAGCACTAAAAAGAGTTGCTCTAAAATCCCAAAGGAGTTCTTTTTACTCTTAGGATACCAAGCCCTGGTTGCATAATGTACAGACTTTGTAATTTTTGCACTTGGTCAGCAATCAGAGAGAATGCTTTTTAATCCATCTAGAGATCAAAGATATCTCCTTACATACACTATTGTGGGAGACAAAACCCTTTAATTAATTCACACAAGGTGCTATTTAAAACTACCACGACCTCAACTAAAGGCTTATTGTTGTACAAAGGTTTTGTGTTGCTTTTTTCCTGCAGAAAGGCTGGAAGGGTTGGGGGTGGGGGGGGTGAACAACTTCCCATGCATACCTTGTAGCTTTAGGATCCCAAATTACAATGTCAGCATCAGAGCCCACAGCAATTCTGCCCTTCTTTGGGTAAAGGTTAAAGATTTTTGCTGCATTTGTGCTGGTAACAGCTACAAATCTGTTTTCATCCATTTTTCCACTGTGCTGCAAAACAGTACACAAAAGAAAACTCATTACTTTTTTAAACATAGAATGAAAAAATGTTCTTCTTGTTGAAAAACTAGGATGAGTGACATCCATCATTTTTTTTAAAAGGTCACACTGAAGAATTTAGAAGTAAAAGTAACTATTTGTCTCAGATGCCCATAATGCAATGTACTTTCACTAAATACAGTGACTTTATCTTACTTTATCCCACAGCAAAGAGAAAAAAAAAGACAGCTTTAAATGAAACACTCTGTGGATCCAGCCTCAAGTCAACTGAAATCAAATGTTTTAGCTGGCTTTGAATCTCTACTCCTGCTCAGCAATTTCCTCAGGAAACATAACATCTCTCGAGTATCTTGGTTTTGAAAATGGTGACACAGTATCAAGGGGAGCCTAGAAGGTGATAAGGCAAGGCAAGGTACAATGTGTAATATAGGAAAACTGATTTGCAGATTTATTTAGCAATGACACAGAATATAGCAGTGATCAGTAACTGCTGCAATCAAATAATGTAAAAGATTGCTGACATGACATTTCAGCAAAATACCAAACAACAATGGATATACATGTGTCTTGGGACTGTCCACTGCTGTGTAACTAATTTAATCCAGTTTCCATGACTGTTGTTTGTTTGGAAAGCCACCTACCCTGGCAGTAATATTGTGCACAGATCAATCTGGGAATCAGACTGTCATAAAAACATATTTATGGTGGTCTGTGAGCAGTCATCTGAGAAGAAAAGGAAGATGGTGAACACTGCTCTTCTAAGTAATGGCGTGTGGGAAGAAAGGGAAGCTGTTCAAACAAATCCACACAGCTGTGTACTATTTTAGAAATTAAAAAAGGGAGGATAACATCAATTGAAAAACTTTTTAAAAATTATCTTGCCCAACAGGATGCACTGTTCAAAAGCAGCACAGATGAACACATTCATGTCTCAGTTTCATATGAGCCACAAGCTAGATTTCTGTTTACCCCACAAGAAATCTCACTAGAGCTGTGAGATACCACAGGTGAGTATAGACAGAAGTGTGTGAGTTTTGTACATACCAGCTGGAACTGAATCCCAACTACAGATAAGCAAGAGATGTGTGTGAGGTAGGTAATTATACTGTGACAAACGAATATGCTTCACAGTGCATTATCAACCTGACTTCACTACTGCAAGAGAACTTCAATAGAACTAGAACACAACAGTTTTGCATTAGCCAGAGCAATCATAACACCTGCTGTGCAGCAGATTCCTCACGAGATTTCCTTACCTCCCCCCTCATCAGACATTGTCTTAGAAGCACTGACCCTTCTTGTGTTGGTACGACAATCTGAGGTCAGTGGGACTTGAAAATGCTCATTTCATCTTATCACATTAGAAAAGCATTTCTTAAAACATAAATTAGAAGTTGACAGGCGCACCACTATGCAAACTCCTCCAATGGCTAAGTTGGAGAGAGATCAAAAAGGAAAAAATATACAGCTGATAGAGTTAAAACTGTAGGCATCTGTTTTATTTTCATTTCACTAGCTGAAAAAAGTGCTTCAAGGAAATATACTTGCAGTACCACTGAAACAATAGCAATGCTTTACTGCTAAACAATAGAAATTATTCTTTAGTGAAATACTTTAAACACTAAGAATCTTCTTCCATCTTCCATGAGCATAAAGTAAGAGCTAATAAGGACTGTTATAGTTTTCAATTGAATGAGTTATCTTATGATAAACATACGTGATAAAACGGAAGAGTTAATACCTGCTGAGAGATTATCTTTTGTGGGAAAAATCAATTACCTCTACGTTTGGACATTTTGATATACTTACAACGCCTTTTTCCCATATGACTGACATCCTGTCCTCCACACCATTCACTCCATTAGGGATTTTTGTGAAGTCGTCTTTGCCCAGAGCTTTCTGACAAATGTCAAAGGTGCAATTGTCAGTCCCTGTCACAGATAGGTCACCACTGTAGAGAAACAGAGTTCATTATGAATCAGAGCATGTACCAGACAGTACAGAGGAAAACCTGTTGTAAGGCTGGGTTGATCAAGACATTCATCCTTCAAGACAAAAACTGATATGCCCTGCCAGCCTGCCCTCAGTCCCATCTTCCAAGACTGGCTCCACAGTAACAACCAGTTGCCCTGTGAAGCAGTTTCCTCTTCAGAAACCCCTCAGAAGAAAACAAGCACCAACACTGTCTCTTACTCTGGATATGTCAAAGACATCCCACATATGGAGGAATTGTCCACTTTGCCCAGAGCAAGCAGTTTTGTTTCATCCTCACATTGGGGAATGAAATTCCCCAGTCTGTGTCACTCCATAGGACCTCTGAAATTACTATGGATCTGCACAACAGTTAGCCTGTGTTGAGGCACACCTTTACAGGCTCTTCTGTCAAATTCAACCCTTTTGTGGACTTAACTCTTACTGGTAATGAAATACCAGCAAACCACACATCTTGTTAAGTGCAGATTTCCTAGATACTTCTTTTTCTACATCCTTCTGAAGTAGAAGTTATGAAGTGAATATCTTACGTGTACCTTCAGAAGTTAGCAGGCTTAGTTTCATGCAGCATTTGAATTTCAAGTGAAAAAGGCAGCTGACAACAAACTCCAGAAAAATTTAGCTGTGACCTCACCTTTTACATATTTCCCACTGACTTACAGCCTGTCTTCCTGCTTATGTTACAATTTTTGTTGTGGTATGAGCAAGGCAAGGTTTACTGAATGAAATCATATGTGGACAGTAGGACATAAGAGTTCAGAGAAATAAAATAGAGAATTTATTTTCATCTGTGATTTCACCCTCCATTTCTCCTTTCTGATAATGTAACACTCCATACTTAGAAAATCTCTGGAGCATCAGCCTGCTATTATGTACTCCTGACAAAATTTGCTGTGCATTTGGGTATCAGTGGTCACTGTTTATTCATCTGCTTACTTGGCCAGTAAGTTCATGAGGAAACCAGGAGTAGATGGATCTGGTCTCAGTGGGGGTCCCATCACATATGCTGCAGCATGAGCCCAGTCTTTATTCCAGTAGTTGGTGCCATCAGTGCCAAGACTTGCAGCAATAGGCTCCCCATAAACCACCTTTCCTGAAAAATGTAAAGCAAAGGTATCATCATCAAACAACATAAAAATGCATAACTTGTATTTTCTCTGTGAAGGATCTTTTTGGTGGCAATGAATTTAAATTTGAATGAGTGTTTCAAATTAAGCACCTACATATGGAATGACATAATAAACTAAGCTATAACACAGCATCTTTGTTCTGAATTTTCTGCTAGTGATTTCCCAATATATTTTCTCCTAAGAACATTGCTTGGGGAAGTTTTTTAATTAAATTGTTGATAGATATACTATAATGAGTTTTACACATTGTTTACTAGGAATGTGATTGAGATTTCAAAAAGAAAGCAGTCCTCAGTTGCATTAATTATGTTTAAGATTCATGTACTTGGTAGTACCTGTTTGGTGCTCTGAAATTACTGACTACATAACAGTGTCAGTTAATATATACAGCACACAGACTTTGCAAGGTGTCACTTTTAATTGTCAGGCTACAATTATGGCAGGAAGAACAATATGGCAGGAGACATAAACCAGAAGGTATAGAAAGATTTCCCAAATCAAAAACTATAAATAACTTAATTTTAAAAGTTATCTCCCAAATGTTAATCTTTTATCCTTTGCTGCACAGTATCCTATTTTCCTCAGAAGAGGACACCAACCTAGACTGGCTGTTAGCCTTTGGACAGAACTAGCATATTTTAGCTACTTTTTTCTCCTGAGAAACGTGGATTTGAAACTCATTAGAAGAAGGTGTTTCACTCCCTGAGTGAGTTCTCCAGACACTTTGCAGTTTTGCAGCTGACAGGTGGAAATTTCTCCAACTGCAAAGGTCACTAAAGAAGCAGAATGAACTGGGACCTCCCACACCCACTCAGAGGCCACTTGGTGCTGGGTCCCAGCAAGAGCCTTCTCCTTCCCCTGATCCCTACAGACAGTGGGTATTTTGCATTGGATGCCAGATTTCACTCCAGGCACAGTTTTTATTGGAACCATCACTCCATTGCCCCAGCAAGGGCAATTCTCCTGGTTTTATCAGCTGGTGATTGCTTGGTGATCAATACTGTGACCTTTCTCTGACTTTCTGAGTGTAAGTCATGCAGTCATGGTACTGTGGAAAACAAAAAACAAAGCTTTGTAGATCTCTCTCTGTACCTTAGACTGCTACTTCTGTGAGCTACTGCATTGCAACTCCTGCACTGGCATTGAATCCTCAGTAGGATTCAATTATTTTCCAAATACATTTCTCATTGCACTAGTACCTTCCAGAAATCTTTGGTGCTAGATTTGCTAAAAAGCCTCATACAACTTTATGTGGTGTCACAGTTGGCTTTGGTGTTACTGTATTGTACATTTATTCCAAATACTACCTAGTACAACTTTGTCCACAGCCTAAAGACTCCCCATTACCATTACTAATTTTTTACCATCACCTCAACACACTGTGACATGCTCAATGTGCTTGTCTCATATTGATGCTTTGGCTTGGAGCATTCTAAATTCTCAGTCCCACTTAGCTACATATATTATAGATTAGTACTTGAGCTCAGAGGGAAACCACCATTTTTTAGACTTGAAAACACAATTTTGGCAGTTATTTACTGGTTTTTTACATCTTATTTTCAGAACTCAAAAGCAGTGACTATGAGGCCATGCATGGAGTGACCACTCACTGATGAGGAGATTTGAACAAATTAGTGTTTTCTTAATTCAGAGCTGAATGAGGAAACCTAAGAAGAGACATGGATAAAACCAGGAGAATGGATGAAATCAGGATGAAACCTGATCCTGAGGGTTCCTGATCGAGGTCTTCCCTGCCTTTTGCAGGAACCCTTGGCCTTCCCTGGCCAACTCCAAATATTGCATATGAGGGTAGGCTGCCACCAATCTAGATGTATATAGAGAAGGTCTGGTACATGTAACCAATCTGTCATATTTACCTATTAGTCTTTTGGCAGATTTTTTATTTACAAAGACATCAGAAAGGGGAGGGAGGGGAAGTGTGGTCTCTTTTACTGCATTTAAGCAAGCTAAAGAAGCTTTCATCCAAAGTAAACCTGAGCTATTAATCATTAGGACATAGCTACAAATTATTAAAATTAAAATTGCAGGAAAATAATTTTTTTTTGCTTAATAAATACTTTAGAGAATAATAGGAAAGTAATTTTCTCATCATAGTTTCACAACATGAAAATGAAAAGAAGTTTTCAAGCTCCCAGTTGGATATGCTGAACTGATTCTAACTCATGTACCATAGCCGATGACAGTATTTCTACAGTCAGAGTTTGAGCTGACCAGCTCCCTTTGTTGCCATGAGTGTGGAGGAGTAGAAGTTATTCCCTCAAGTGATTTTGAGTCTGAGCACTGCAGTTTCAACAGACTACCTCTGGACAGTTCTGCTGAATGTGCAATTTCTTGCATTTCACTTGGGCCATGACAAGCCAGCCTGAAGGATACAATAATATCAAGATTCTGCTTTAAACCTAATAAAAAGAAAATTCTGCACTAAGGTTCTTTCAGCTGAACTGGCAACAAGGAAATTCTGCATTAAGGTTCTTCTAGCTTGATTGACTTCTGCCTATAGGCATAAAAGTGAAGTAATGCAGTAATAAATCATGTCTTTCAAATTGTTATATTTTTCAGCGTTCAATTAAAAAAAGCAACCACTAGGTGTTCTGCTGTTTGGTCTTCCTGACACCTCTGAGCAGTTGGTAAACAGCTGTGCATTTGGTGGCTTTTTATCACATGGCCTAACTGGCTAGCCAGAGCTATTTTTAATAGATTACTTTATCAAAAAGAAGAGCATTCAATTGCTATTTTTGTACCACCTGCCAGAACTCAAAAAAGTTGAAATACTGATAAACACCAACAAAAACATTTACAGATTTGAAAAACTGGTCCATATGTTCTTATTCTTGTAGAAGTTTTAGAAGCACTTAAGATAAGGTCATACGGGGCAAAGATACTCACAAACTATGCTCTGAAAGGAGCAGAACTGCAAGGCAGGGTTTACTGAATCAGAGATAGCATTGCATCCATTAGGCTATATACAGCCTGGACCTGAACTGTCCTGCATGAGACAGCTAAAATGTTGACATTTTTAGTTGCGTTCCTGTGCTCAGAATCAGCTTGAGAGTTTGTATTCCCTCCACAATGGACATACCTTTCTTCTCACTAAGAAGAGACATAACCCATGACTGTTGGTAGGAAGCAATTTTTTAAGCCTTAATAAGCTTCTTAGAATCTGACCAAGGACATATTTTTTCTATACACTTTTAAAAAGGAGGAACTTTTATAAAAAATTACTTTTTCAGTACTATTTTGCTCTCCAGGTTTCCACTAGAAAGTCCCATTTCCTGGCCATAGCATCACATTAAATGAGTGAATTTCCAATTACCAAAATTCATACAGATCAATCTCATTAAAAACTACAATACTTGTAACTACCTTTGTGGTATTCTAGTTAGCTTTTGAAATTTCTTAATCTTAGATTTCTTTTTTCTAAACAGTATACTTCTATGCAGATCAATATGAATTATGAAAATATGTTATATGTTGCTGTGCACAGAAGAAAACATTGGTGAATCTGACTGCAGCAGCCCAGGAGGCTATAAAATGAAATTTGCACCATAATGTACATCAATTCTCCCAATTTTTTCTTAGTACATATTGGAAAAGCATACGTCTGTCCTCAGTAATCAAACTGGCACTGTAGACATCTTACAACACATTCCTAATCAATGTTTCACAGTATTTACTGTCAGCACAAAATTCTTTACTTGAACAGTGCATTATAAAACACTGGCTTAGGTCTTCACAGCCAGTTTTTCATCTTTAATCTGGGTATTTTAACTGTTTTCATAACTTGTAGTTAATGTTCACACAATACCTGTGAATGTACAACCAACCGATGGATATAATCCACATTCCTGGCAGCACTGGCATCTAGTGGAGGAATCCAATATAGCACAGTAGAAAATGTGCCAATAAAATATATTCCAGTAAATTCTTTTACAAAATTGAATTACTGCTAAATCTTACTGGAAGTCATGGTCATGCATATTGTGCATAAACATATCCATCTCCATTAGTGTAATGACATCACACTGCTTTGATTTATTATGATCTCATACTGTACATTTTAATATTAATAATCTGTGCCCCCTGTGTAGGCATTATCCAAACACAAGAAATAGTGAAACTGATGTCTGTATGAAATTCATACCAAGTCAGGTGAAAACAAGCTGTAAATGCAAATATGTAAAAACATAGTAAAAAAGATTCAAAAAGATAGCGAGGACATATAATATTAAGTCCTCCAAATCTTGGGCTCCTGACCTGCTCCTTCCACCTTGATAATGTCTCCTCACAGTGCTGTTGTTCCACGTGCTGCTCTGGATTAATTTACAGATGTGGAGATAAAACATCCTGAATACCTACGGCCTCCAGGCTGCCTCTAGTCTTCCTAACTGATGGTCAGGAAAATCAGGCCCCCTTGGCTGAGCAGAGTTATTTGTGAACACTGCAGTGCAAACCTGAACAGCTCTGCACTGCTGGGAATCAAGGCTTTCAGATACTGTCATCTTCACCATGACTGTTAAATGCCCAGCAAATAGGAGTCATCATGGCACTACCCGAAAAAATATGGTGTGGTTTCTTTTATAGAATTTCTCATCAAGATATTTGGTAAAGTCTTGCAGACAAACTCAAGAGAGAAGAACAGTAGATTATTTATTGTCTTGAACTGGTCACATAATTTTTAATGCAATAATGCTGTCCTGGCCACCACTTTCACCTTGGAGGTACAGTACGAAGAGAAAAAATTTGCTCTAGGGAGAAGGGAAGGTCTCAATTCTGATTGCTGCTCTTACACACTGCTCCCCTTGAGCCCAACAACAGACAGACAGACACACACACACACAAAATTTAGAAATTCACCCATGATCTTAGGCTTATAACACCCATGAAAAGTAAGACACTAATGCTGTGTTTGGTTTTCCATGACCCTTTCCCCAATGCCATTGTCCAAGCACAAAAGAATCAGGACTTTTACCTTCCCTTCGTGCATTACTTATCACCTTTGCTGAAGATTTACTCATTACGTGGACTACATACAGGGGGCAGTTCACAGCATTTGCTATGGTAATCGCTCTTTGTGTAGCTTCAGCTTCCACTTCTTCAGGACGACAGAGTTCGTGACCCTCAGGGCCGGTTATTCCCATTGCCAGCATCTTCTTTGCACCCTGAAGACCACACAAAAGCCATGTAAGAGTCAGTTAAAATATATCTATGTTGTCATGGGCATGCTGCCAGTAAAGTGGATTCTGAAGCAGCCATTGCAGCCAGTTCGAGAGAAAAAAATAACTAGGCAGTTGTGATTTTTTTTCCAAAATAAGTTACTGTAGTTTTATCTGAACTCTAATATATCTCTCAATAAACTCAGGTCTCAGAATACTTAGGTAAAATCAGAGAACACACTTCATTGTCTTGCAGGATTAAATCACTGCTCTTGAAAACCCTCCCCCTCTCTCAATATGTACACTTAAATATCACGGCAAATGTTGTCCCATGATGCTACTAACCCTCACTGGAGAGAAAAAAGGAAAAATTCTTACTAAGCACAAAGATGCATATCCAGAGCCTCTGAAAACTCCAAGAGGCAAAGAGGCTTTAAGAGGCAAAAAGGTTTTGTCCTTACACTGTTCCAGGAATTTAAGATTTGCTGATTTAAGATAATTTAGCAATGAATTACTTTCCCTTATTGGACAAGGGGCAGAGTCAAAGCGCTATTGACTGGAATAGTTGAAGAAATTATTTTATTACAGCCACTCCAGTCACCACTGATGTCTATTATTACCAGGGTGGTTGTACCCTCAGGGGCCCAGAGCTCTCAGTGCCTCCACGCAGCACTAAGGTGGCAGTGGCAAGTATGAAGTGAAGCTAACTATGCATAGAGGGGTGTTGAGACTTCTGTGCCCAGTCAGTGAAGCTTTCTCCATACTTATGGATCTGCTTCTGTTTCATGAGCTGACTATGTCTGGAGAGACCTAGGGCTAGGACCATCCATATTCCTGACTTTGATGGACAAAATGTCAAATGTGCACCTGTGCAATTAGCTCCCCATTCTCCGCATGGACTTGAGCAACCGCCCCAAGTTCCTTACAGCAGGAAAAGGCTTCATATAGCTCCTCATCATTGACCATGTATATGTCTTTATAGGCCATAAACATCTTGAAGGAGTTGACACCTTTGTTTTGAACAAGACTTTCCATTTCTTGCTTCACCTGAAAAATACAGCAATTATATTTTATGTATTAATAATTTTGTATAAGGAAATTGTAAGTATGAAGGGTGAACCTTTGCTTACCCATCAAACATATATTCAGTACAAATAACCCAAGTCACATACTTAAAAGACTGGTTTAGATTATTCTTCTTGTATCAAATTGATTCTCAAAGTATATAAAAGGGTAACACTGCAGTGCAAATATTAGAAGCACAAGCTAATTGCAGGATGGAATGATTTTTACAAAAGGTAATGAGGCAGAATTTTATTTCAAATAAACCTCCTGATGTTGAAAACACCCATTCCAATATTACAGTCAATGTGTCCAATTCACACAACATGGACCTTTATGCAAAACTGATTTTCAAAATTGGATTGCAATGGGCTGCAGCTTCTAGCAAACAACACAGTGATAGAAAAGATTTTGTCTTTTAGAGATTTGTCCTGACTCTAAACAACACACACAGCCTTTTAAAACATTTTGTTGTCAAACAAAACAGCTCCAAAATGCTATGTGCAGGCCTGCCTTTTTTAAAATTCTTTATTCACTACTTGTTAGGATTCCCTGGTTCTGCTAGAGCCTATGAGGTTCAGCAAAACATTTCATCACAAAGAAAGAAAGACACATATTTTAGTCTTAAGACTTCTTGCACAACTGGTTAGCTAGAAACATATATTACATAACTTTGGCTCTCCCTTCCCAGTAAAAGGATGGTTACAGTATCTGTAATTCTATTACAATTTCCATGGGATTAATTTCTTTCAAGAAGTAAAATACTAATTTTCATCTTCTCTCTAATAAACTGGATATATAAAAAACTCAATGAATTTTTTTTTATTATCCAGAGGAGGGATGGACACATCATTTGTGGGAGTTATCAAAGCCCTGCTCTGCACAAATATAGAAGCATGTCATTTATCCTCTTCGCTGTTTACTACAATTAACAGAAGGCATTGTAAAGTATGTATGCATTTAATTAATAGTTCAAATCCTGATGAGATGAGAGCTGATCAGATGGGTATGACATACCAGTCTTTTTCACCCAGGCCTTTCACAGCTACAAAATGCTCAACCTATTTCTTTTAATCCTGGCCTTCAAAAACAGTTACATTCTTAATATAAACTAAAATATTTCATTGATTTACATCTCCCTATTTTTATTGGATTTGTTAGGACAATTCCACTATTGTCTGCTGAGGCTGTTTTAAATGCACATTACTCAGATTTCATTGGAGAATTTATTTCATGACTTTGCCTTAAGTTAGAAGTTGTGGTCAGCCTATTTTAGCACTCAGTACACAGAAGACCAAAGATGTGTTGTTTGCAGAGTGAATGCTTTGGTACATATATTCTAGAATTTAAAAATTAGAAGAAGTACTCATATATAAAATAGCAATTTACTTAATATATCTGTGTACTGATGCATAGCTCTCTGAGAATCCAAAGTCATCTTGTAAATCATGGGTCTCATTCTGATAGATATCAAGCACCTGAAAAATTAATTTATCAGTAAAGCTTTCAGGCTGTCAGCAAACATTGACTCAGCAAATTTGATTCTCCCATATGTAAATTCAAAAAAGGTTTTTTTAGATTATTTTGCATTTAATGTACTATTGTCTACAGTCCTGCTTCACTTTAAATGGGTTTTACTGCAGCCACCCAGGAAAAGAAGTCTTCCCCTACAAATGAAGTACCATATTTTTTAGTATACACTTATTAAAAAAAAAAAAAAAAAAAAAACCCAAAAAAAAAAAAAAACCACAACCAAAAGCACCAAAACTCATCAGAAGTATAAAATATCAAGTTTTCAAGCAAAAAACCCCAAAATTATTGTAAATACCTCTTTCCCCCTCTGACCTGCCTGGTCTTGGCCTTGCACAATCCCTACCTTTAACTCTGTGCAGTATTATCCAGAGATATAGGCTATTTGCAAACTTCTTTCAAATACATATATGCTCAGAAGGGTGTGGGCTATTCCAAATGTTGTCTTTAATCACAAAACCACTAACCAGCAAGCTATATTTAGCATGTGAAGACTGATTCCAAGCAGGTGTGGTACAAATTTATGGAATTTAAAATCGCTCTTGTGTCTACCTTGTTGCTCCACCAGGTGACTGCCACGTGCAGTGAATAATCACAGCAGACTTTGGGGTCTGCCCAGCTTTTCCATGTATCAAAGGCTTCAGTAAGAGAACAACCTTTCTGAGGGATGGCAAAGTCAATTATCATAGTGGTTCCTCCTGCTATAGCTGCCTGAAAAGAATGAAGTTAATATTTAGCAATCAGAAAGAATGCAAATTTCCTTCTACCCTCTCCAATTCCCTTACATCAATTAATCTGGATACACTGAAAAGCCAAAAGCCACTGAGGAGTTCCCCTGAGTAAAGTCCAGACTCAAAAGATGATTATGGAGATTAATTTCATTTGCTTTGAGAATGCAAGTGAAATTCTCACACTGGAGGAGAAGCTTCTCTTCATGTACAAAAACTTATCAAAGAATTGGAGGTGTGTCTGTAGTGGTTATGCATCAGTGAGTTTCCTCAGGTGTGTGGAATCACTGAGGAAGAAGAGCACTAGAAGAGCACAGTCAACTTGAGATGTGCTTCCTCAGAGTCTATGTGGTGGAAAAAACAAGCCTGAGTGACAGGCAAGTATTAAGGGGCAACTACACAACAACAAAAACAAAAAGCCCATTGAGTTTGAAAATACAATATGAAAACCCCCAAACTCTTGTCTAATACCAAAATATTTTAAAAGTGCTTAAAAGTATATTTTTATTAGAAACAGAATATCATTTAGTAAAACTGAAGAGAGGGTTTTAAATAGAATGAGGAATTTACATCCTCTACATAAGGGTTGTCAAGTAATAAAATAAACTACAACCTTACTTAACCGACGAATGATGATCAAAAATTGCTTTTTAACCAAAAATTTCCACTCTTATTTATGGACACCTGAATTATTACTTTTCTTGCCTTTGGAGGGAAAAAAAGTCACTCAGCTGCTAGATCCTTGACTAAAAGAAATTGATTCAGTACAGAAATTCCTTTGTTGAAATTGTTGCTTTCTTCCAGCTTAGCAAAAGAAATCCTGTCTATTGCTCTGAACAATGTCCCTTTGCAAAACAGAAAAAAACCAATTCAGATCAAAATATGCATGGCTCAAATTCACAGGATCAGGGAATCACAGAATTAGCTAGGTTCGAAAAGGTCTTTGAGATCAAGTCCAACCTATGACCTAGCACCACCTTATCAACTAAACCATGGTACTAAGTGACACTTCCACTCTTCCTTTAAACACCTCCAGGGATGGTGACTCCACCACCCCCCTAGGCAGCCCATTCCAATGCCCAATCATTCCTTCTGTGAAGATTTTTTTCCTAATTTTGTCCAGCCTAAACTTCCCCTGGTGCAGATTAAGACTGTGTCCCCTTGTCCTGTCACTGGTTGCCTAGAAGACCAAGCCCCACCTGGCTGCACCCTCCTTTCAGGGAGCTGCAGAGACCTGAGGTCTCCCCTGAGCCTCCTCCAGGCTGAACAGCCCCAGCTCACTCAGCTGCTCCTCACAGGGCTTGTGTTCCCCACCCTTCACCTTGTTGCCCTTCTCTGGATGCATTTGAGCACCTCAATGCTCTCCCTGAACTGAGGGGCCCAGGACTGGACACAGCACTCGAGGAATGGCCTCACCAGTGCCCAGTGCAGGAATGACCTCCCTGCTCCTGCTGGCCACTGTGCTGACACAGGACAGGGTGCTGTTGCCCTTCTTGGCCACTGGGCACACCCTGGCTCATGTTCAGTCTGTTGTCAGCCCCAGATCCCCTGGGCACTGTCCAGCCACTCTGTCCCCAGCCTGTAACGCTGCAGGAGGTTGTTGTGGCCAAAGAGCAGGATGCTGCACTTGGATTTCTAAAACTTTGTATTGTTGGACTTGCCCCATCTAACCAGCCTGTCAAGCTCCCTCATGCTATATTACTCTTCCTTTTTCTATGACAATTAGTCTCTTTCTCCCTTCTGTTCACTTAGAAATCAGAAGAATAATTGTAAATATGTCAGTATATTTTGCAAAAAGAGAAGTTTGGAAAGTGACACAAGTATTTGTAATCTCTAATGAATTGAGCAAAATATTTTCTCCAGGAAAAGTTGTTCAAACTGTCAAATATTTTCCATCCAGTCTGATTGACTTATTTGTTAAACAGGATTTAAAGAAAATTTATAGACTTAAAAAAAAAAAAGTAATGGGTTCCACAACTCCAGTCAAAGTCTCTTTTTATTCCCTACATATTTTTTCCCCTCTATCTGTAAAGAGAGGAGCCTTTACTTATTCAACTGAATAGGTAAATCTTAGCTAATCATTGTAGCATATTTTGCAATAGCTGGAATACAACTCTGTCTCACTGAGTTTCTTGCCAAAATATTTGTCAGAGGATGACCTTCAGTGAATAGGTCCGAACACTTTCCACACTTTGACCTGCGTTAAGGATAGCCACAATATCTAACTTTTTGACATCTGATTGCTAAGCTGGATCTAGAATTTTCTTGTAGGCACTGAAGTGGCATCTGGATATCCTGTTTCGTGTACGCAGCCTCTGTTTTGCAGCTTCCCTGTCCTATAAGTATCTCAGTTACTCAGAAAACTTTAAAAACTCATTTTCTGCTTTTTCGTAAATGCCAGTTCTCCTGTGAGAAGAACTCACAGGAGAGTTCTCCTACTCACAGGAGAATATAACAATTTGTGAAGGTGATGGCTAGTAGACAAGCCAAGTAGGGCAATGTGATCCTTTCTGTGAACAAAGGATTTCAGTCTGCACAACAAAGCTCTTAGAAAAGTGCCTTGAAAAATTTGGTTATGGAAACTGTATGGAGATGATGCATGATACTGTTAATATGAGTAATTGATACACTATTCATGTTCAGGGAATCTAATAAGATCAGCTAAAAAGCTGAAATAAACACACTCCAAGTCTAAAACTGGGAGAAATTAGGTACTTTCATAAGGTGTATTTGAAGTGGACTTTCATTGTGAGACACAGTAAGCACCAAAGTGACCAAAGTGAATGACAGAATAATCTTCATTCCCTCATATTAACAGAGGAAAAAGATCAGATTACCATAGAAGTGCTTAAACAGCACAGGGAAATGAAACTGTTGCTTTAGTTAACCTTTGCTCAGAAAAGCATGAAGCTTGATGCATGTACCCAAGCAGGCTGTAGTCTGCATGCTGACAGCCAGGGTAAATGCCTGCCCCACTTGATCCCCGCAATAACAATTTCTGGAAGAGCCCAAAATAACATACTGGCTGGGGGTGACCTCTGAGTACCCCAACTGCTTTATGACTATGTCCCAGTCAAAGGGACAGGAACAACTGGCAATGCTTGATTCACATTCTGTTGTCTCTTTTAGAAATACTACTGGACAACCAGCAGGCACCCCTCCCTGAGAAAGCCCAGATGCACACACAGACGTGCACACATGCACCCACCTTGGTTCCAGTGTAGAAGTCATCTTTTGACCTGCTACCCATGAAAGGGAACTCCATGTGTGTGTGAGTATCAATGCCCCCAGGGATCACCAGCTTGTTGGTCGCATCCAGCACCACAAGTCCAGTTGAGGGTTCTGGGTTTAGGTTTGGTCCCACCTGCTGCACCACTCCATCTTCCACGTACACATCAGCCACCACGGAGAGGTCAGCATTCACAACTTTTCCCCCTTTGATCAAAAGTCTCTGCCGAGCCCGGGTTTGGGGTGGCATGCCAGCAGGTGAGAGTGAGGCCTCAGCTCAGAAAGCTGCTCTTGCCTCAGAGTACTTCACTGCCCCCTCCTCCCGGGGCAGCAGCTCTCTCCAAATGGCCCTAAACACCCACCACACCATGCT
The DNA here is from genome assembly GCF_014805655.1 of Passer montanus. Classification (NCBI taxonomy): domain Eukaryota; kingdom Metazoa; phylum Chordata; class Aves; order Passeriformes; family Passeridae; genus Passer; species Passer montanus. Next base: position 5,697,491 of record NW_024366480.1, read on the forward strand.
CTTTAAACAAACACAGAGGAACTGCCTCCTGTCCCCAGAGCTCCACCTCCCTCCTCCGTGCAGCCCAGTGGAAGGGATGGGAGCAGGGCACTGCCCTTGGGCCCTTTCTGATCTGGACTCTGCCTGGACAAAGCAAGCCAGGCTTTCAGGGACTCTGGGGTGTTCTCACAGAACACACTCCAGCCTGCCCTGTGCACCTGGGGGTTTGTAACTTGCTGAACTGCTTTGAACATGTGGCTATTTTATCATCTTGTGAAGCCCAAAAGCAAACTAAGCTTTGCAGCCACATTTGAGGAAACCGAGGGTGACCTGAGCTCTCCACAGAAGCAGCCAGAGCCCAGGGGTGACCTGAGCTTCCTGCAGCCATGTCTGGGGAGCCCGTGGGTCCAGCCCGTGCAGAGGGAAAGGCAGAGTGCAGTGCTCTGGTGACCCAGGTGTTGCATCCTTCTCAGTGGAGATGGCGGGGTCCACGCTGCTCCCAAGCTGTTTCTCAAAGGATTTGGGACACACCACCCTCAGGATCCAAGCACAGCTTCCCACTGCCACTGCAATGACACCACAAGGACAGTGCTCTGGCCTGAAGGGGAAGCTGGGGTGTGTGTGTGCCACCATCCAGGCAGAAATCCCATTTCAGTATCTGATGCTCCACCTGCCCCACGGCCCTGCTGTGCCCGCCTGGCCTGTGCTCGCCACCCCCCGGCACTGCTGCCCACACAAGCACTGCCGGCCCCGGCTGTGCCGGCTCCTGGAATCTCCCTGTCCCACGGGAGCCCTTCCCGAGCCCAGGGGAAAGTCAGGATCTTCTGTGCTGGGTTTCACACAAGGCTGGTGTGACCTTGGCAGGATGTGTTTCAGAATATACACCTGTAAAAAGAGGTTGGAAAGTAAAACGAAGACAACTGAAAAATGAGCTAAAGAGCGGCACAGAAGAGGAAAGACCTGCTCTATACCATCTCAGAGGCACTAGTTTCTATGGCATTTTCCCACTTCTCCCACAACCCTGGATTTGCAAACTTAAGAAGTCTCTTAAGTGTGTTCCTAAACCTGCTGAGCACTTGCATCTTCATCCCCTCACCTCTTCCAGTTCAGTGGTGATGATTTAGCAAGATAGAAAATTGTTTCTGAGGAATGTGAGAGGGTACCACACAAGATACCAAAAAGCCATTTAGACAAAGGACACAAGATTTGGAAAGATCTCACCCTCACATCAGCATGTCAACTTTGTTCCTTCCCTTATGATGGGTAAGAGAGCATTACCATACATTTACTGTTCTATCTGCTCAGCCCAAAGTACCTTGTCTTACACCTCACCTTTGTGCAATGGAACAGAGATTCATAACCTGACACAGCAACAAAACAGGTCAAAACTCATTTGGAAAAGCAGCTTCACTTTGCATAAATTAAGTGACCTTTGTTAAGTGAGGAGAGGGGGTAGCAAAGTCAGAGGTTCATCTGATCATGTGGTCTACAGCAGTTAAGTTCCTATGCCCACCCCAATGGATATTTAATGATTTGAAGTAGAACAGCATGAACAGATTTTACAGTATTTACTGACAAAGAGACTCCACCCTGAAATTTCAGTACCACTTCAGTGGTACCTAAATTGCCAACCTAAAATAATCACTTTGTTGTAATTTCTCCCTGGCCAATGACTACTTAGTATTTTCTATGAAAGGAATTTTGGCATGACAAACTCAGACAGCCATCTCTGAGTATGCTCTTGGGCTCGTGGCAATCGTAAACTGTTTCTTCCTAAATCCTTCTGCCAAATCGGGCAGAGGGAAATCTGAAGGCAGATTGTAGTGTGCACTGGGATATCCAGTTCCCTTTTTGTGTGTGTTGCACAGGAAAGATTTCATACAACTTTCATACATAAATACATGAAGAGTAGCACAGCCTATTTACATCTGTTTCTGCACAAGAACAGGCTTGAACTCTGTTTCCCCTCCTCTGATTTCCTTCTGGATAATTTAGACTTGTGGATCCTACTCTCAAATGCCTAAACCTTCCTATCTGTAACTTCATGCCCAGTTCAGAATTACAGAGCTGCCCACAAACCAGCAACAACACAACTTACAATGCTGTGCCTAGAAAAACTGAATTTATCCCACAGGTGGTTTTGAACACATTAAATAATGTATTGGTATGTAACAAGATTCTGTCTAAGCAGCCCTTTTAATTAAACCATTTGTACAAAAATATAATCTCACATCAGTTGCATTTATGTATGTTTGGTAAATATTTAATATTCCACAGTTCAGATGTCCCTAGGAAAAATAGCCTGAAATACCACTGGTGGAACAGAAATAATATTTAAAATACTCAGAGAAGACAACTGGCCCTACATTCTTAGTGATCACTGAATATCTACTGCTGCTCCAACAGGGCTTCTGGCTTCTAATTGACTTAGTAGTATTTACTTACCCACAAAACATTTTACCTTTTTATCCTTCTCTTTGCAGAGTTTCAAACAAATCTTTGCCCCATAATCAATGTTTGACTCCCCTCTGTTGCAGTGGTCTGGGCTGGAAGAGACTTAAACTCTGTCACAGTACCTGGTATTGCTCTGTGTTTTGCATCTGTGCTGAAGGCACTGTTGGTAACACAGGGAAGTTCTCATTGGTGCTGAGCAGCACTTGCACTACGTCAAGGGCTTTTCTGCACCTCATACTGCCCCACCAGTGAGGAGGCTGGGGGTGCACAAGAAGCTGGAAGGGGACAAAGCCATGACAGCTGACCCCACCTGACCACAAGAACACCCCGGCCATATGGTCACACTCAGCATACAAATCTGGGGAAAGAAGAAGGAAGGGGAGGGACATTTGGTGTAGATAGGGCTTGTCTTCCCAAGACACCATTAGTGGATGGTGGAGATCTGCTTTTCTGGAGATGGCAGAACATCTGCCTGCCCCTGGGAAGTGAGGGATGAATTAGTTTTGCTTCGCTCACAACTTTTGCTTTACCTATTAAACTGTCATTATCTCACACCCACGAGTTTTCACACTATCACCCTTCCACGTCGACTGAGTGAGTGGCTGTGCAGTGATCAAATACCAGCCAGGCTTAAACCACAACCCTGCAGAGAAGTTTCCTGTTAGGAAACATTCACTGAGCCTAAAATGTTACATAGTAGCTCAATAATTTGCGAGCCATTGGAGAAAGTCTTCCCAAGCTCACAAATCTGAAGTTGAATCATGTGCTAATGCTTTGTTGTGTCTAGCAAAGCAAACAATCCTAGAAATCTAAATATGGAGTGCCTTGTTTAGTGTAACTATCACAGAAATACAATCATAGGAGGTTTCTCAGTAGCCTAATGATTAACTGATTCAATTTGAACAACCCTGAAGGAAACACAATCCACACCCATGATTGATCAAATGAAAATAATTTAGCAAATTTAGGAATAAGTTTGCAAGAAACAGAGGACTGAAGTTCGGAACATCCAGCAAACCTTGAGGACATCCAAAAGTCATTATAATGCAGACACCATCAGTTTAAAGTCTTCTGAGACACACATACTCTCACCCACTTCATCCTGGAACCTTTAACTGCTACCTGCCTGCATAAAATACTATTTAAATTCTCCTTTAATTATCACACCTTACTCTTATCTTCCATTTGCTTCCAATTTCACATTCTTCTTACCATACCCTAGTGCTGTAAAGCTCTTCTACTATCACACAGTCTTCAGCTTTTTCTTAACTCCAGGACTCTTACTAGCATTAACCTTCAAATTAAAGTGGTTGAAGCTGAAAAGTGTCTCAAAATGCAGGAGCAGCAAACAGGCTTTTGAACAAACAGACACTTTGTGAAGGAACCTAGAGGCTGATAATGAGCAGCAGAAAGAAAGCCCAGCTAATGTGCGATTAATATAACTTATTTTTGACAACTTTCCACCAATGTGGATCATGAGCCACATTTTCAGTGTGAGAAAATTAACAAAAATGGTACCAACAGCTTTCAGTAATGATGGATAAAGCACTAGGTTTTGGAGAATTGGTGAGTCTGAGGTGCACTCTGGATTTGCGGAAAGGAAAGAATGGTTATCTTTTGCCATATTCAGAAAGTCAGAAGGACTGAATTTCTTTCAACTCCTATAAAAATCCACAATGCCTCTTCACCTGGGTTTTGCTTTCACGCTCCTCTTCTCTGCAGTGGGAATTTAATAAAATTCAATTCAATAAAACCAGATGGTCTAAATGTACTTGCACCTGTAAAGTCTTTGTAATTGCGAGATGAGTCAGGTGCCCTTGTCAAAACCTCACAAGTTTTCAGAAGACTCTTCTGGCTACTTTAATGAGATGGATTTTCAGACACAAGTGGTGAGGTTTCAAAACCAAAGCTCTCAAGCCTTCTTCAGCTGTAAAAGCTTTCCAAAACTAGCAAGCATGCCTCATGGTTTTCTATAACAAAACAAGGCTAAAGGACATTAAGAAAGGTGTTCAATCCTCTAGTTCCACATGACCTGTACTATAAATATGCTCTCCTAAGTACTGGGCTACATCCAAGATCCCAGTGCCAGTCTTTCCACAAATTCATTAGCAGTGATGAAGCCCATTAGCACCCAGCCTTGGTTCGCCATGTGTGACACCAAGGAAGGCAGCCAAAGGGGTGTGTGTGCTGAAGACCATTCTGCTTTTTAGAGAAACAATAAGTAGTGACTGTTCTCTCATTTTCATAAGGCCAACTGCTTCCTCCTCTTTGATCAACACAAATGGTGAACCACAGACAGTACAACCAATAAAGAAAAAGGAATGACCAGCAATCCAGCAGAGGAACAACTAAGAAACCATCATAGTCTCTCTCAAAGTGCTCTTTTCTCTTTTCACTATTCATTGGCTCAATAAGGGTCCAATAAAATGTTCGCTTTCTAAATATTTGTGAGACAGTTCAACTCAGGCATTGGAGTCTTAAGTCTCACAGTACTCTGGGAAAAAAACCCCACATCATACCTGTCAGTTACTTCCTGGTGCATAATCTCAAAGAAACTATGTTCTTAGGTGGGATTTTTCCAAACTCCAAGAAACATAACCACAAAAGCACAGGGATTAGCTATCTTTGGAAACTGTTATCTTTACTAATGCATTGTCTAAAAAAAAACACTGCAAAGTATTAGTTGTGTTTTTTCCAGCTCTCAAACTCAACATCTATTGAAGGAACACAAAGTCAGAACTATAACTGCTGGCCAACAGAGTAGATGAGAGAAAGGAAAACTGAACATCTCTGCTCCTTGCCTCCAGCTCTCAAACTCAACATCTATTATATACTTCTGAACACAAAGTCAGAAGTATAACTGCTGGCCAACAGAGTAGATGAGAGAAAGGAAAACTGAACATCTCTGCTCCTTGCCATGCCATTGCAGAAATACATGTCAGTTCATGACATTCCTCACTGTCCTGTATATTGCTCCTCTTCTTCCTCTGGTGCACCAGAACTTCTTCTTCCAACTCTGGCTGTTCAAGGTGGTTTTTAACTAACCACAGGAAAGATGACAGATTAAACCAGTGTATTTTACCAGTTGTTTTTCCTCTGTTTTATAAACCTGAAGAAGCAGATAAATCTATTACTTCAGTTCTGCTGGCAAGCTTTCAGATGCATGATTATTTAATTGTGAACGTACAAATGCAATTCTACTAAACCTCTGTAACACCACAAGTCATCATGTTGTGATGAAATGTGAGATTTCTGCTCTGAATTCGGACACCTGCCTCTTAGATAATATGCTTATTTCAGCGATCATGTCCTTATTCCTTAAAGCGATTTTATTTCTTTGTCCTTTACATTTTGCATCAGAAACCCTTATTATTTGTAAGGAAGTCTTCACTAAATTATAACTTCTTCTTTCTTTCTCCTCTTTCCTGACTTGACATGTCCTACCCACTATGACTTATTTTTGGGAAGGTCTCCTGCAATTGTTTGTCTCCAAAAAAACCCAATAAATCTTTGTGCAATGTAATGTAATTATATTCCTTTAGTGTCTTGTCTGTTTTATTACAGCCTTTCCAAAATTAAAATTCAAAATCCAGTGACTCATCTTTTCATCTTTTTTTTTTTCTTCCTGTGTTTTCCACCCAGCATGAAGAGTAACTGTGATCTGAAAAAAACCCTCAATCTTGCAAAAAAATTCACTTGCATTTGAGTATTTTCTTTGGTTCTTTGATAACAGGATGCAACTTGGTCACAAGGAGAAATTAATGCTGGAAGCTAAACTCTTCTGCTAAATTTCAGTGTGCATGTAAAAATATCACAATCACTAATTTGTGCTTGGATATCCACAAAGATTAGCTAAATTTTGTTTACTGTAAATGTCCTTTCTCAAAATGTGATCAGGACTCACTGACGCTGCTCAGAGCGATGTCTCTTATTCCCTCCATTGATGTGGGGAGTCTTGTCCATCTGAATTCTTACGTTGTACTTCAGTTTAGTGAATCCTACATTCTCTTCCCCCATTTATTACTCACCAGACAGTGGGTACTGCATATGAACAGAAACCTCAACTAGACATACTGACATGAATGTTGTGCTATAAAACTTCTCTGTATCAAGTCCAATAATTATGGACTTTAATTTATTTGGATGAAGCAAAAGCTAAATACAACAGTAAAATCCCAGTGGAGGATTGAAGGGTAAAAGTTTTAACTATCAGTCTGCTTACCTCTGTATACTTTTGGTGACTTGGCAAAGGGACAAGACAGTCTTCTGCCTTGTCCTTTCAGAACATACCTCATTCTGGGCAACTGACTTGTAGCTGATGTCCTGGAGAAATTCAGTTACCAACTGCTTACTCTCAGAAACTCACAAGGGAGGAAGAAAAGAGATACAATCAAAAAAACCCCACAAACTGACAAAATACTTCACAGAAAGCTTCATCACAACTGGAGAAAGATTAAAACTTTTGACTTAAACCAAGATTTATGGGAAATGTGCAGCACTTCCTCAGGACAACCGTCACAGTTGAATATCTGGAGATGTATACAGGAGAATAAAACACTCACTTTTCAGAAAGGAAGCAAAACCTTATCCCAACAGAAAAAGCCATCATTTGATCTGCAGTGAGTATTTAATATATAAACTTCACTGAAACAGTATTTGTGTCCCAACCTGAACTTGATTTCCCTGGACTGTATCCAAGCTTTGGCACAAGTTCATGCTTTGACATTCAGACAGAAAGGGAACACATAATACAGTAACTAATTCCAGCATCCGCTCCAGGAACCTGTTTTGAGAGGAGAGTTATCAGCAACACTTGCTGAACTTGTACTGAAAATGAACTTTGGAAACAAAACAAGTCCTTGTACCATCTGAAGCTCAGACACACCCCCATAATGTTTCAAACGACAAAAAAAGTGTGGTATGTGAAAAAGAAAGGTGACAAACTCTTTCCATGTTTAAATAACTTTACATGAGGAGAAAACTTGCCTCACAATAACCTAGATTCTTCAAAGCTGGCAGATGAAAGAGATTTATTACAGAAAACAAGATAATTCCACAGTAAATATTTCTGACATTTTTTCAAACTGCCCTAGTAGTATTGTAGCACAGCTAAATCAAGAATCAATTAAACAAAACACTAATTCAAGCTCTCCAGCATAACAAGAAACAGGGTAATAATGTCTTATTGGAACTCTCAATAAAACAAACGCAAACCCTCAAACAAAACAAACACAACCAATCACTCATACATTACTCCAAGGAAAAATCAGTCGCTCCTTTTAATATCACTAAGAAGAAAAAATCACTGCAACAAATTCACCTCATACAAATATGAATTTTATTTACAATTTTCCAAATTATCAATCAAATCCAACTTCTCAGTTAAATGTGTAGCATTTGTCCTTTAAAACAAATTAAACATTGTGTTCTTTTTACATCTGCAATATGGAATCCATAGGTACATGCTATTTGGGGCATCTAATGGAACAAATTTAGATCACTATGTGTGTTAAACACTGAAGGTATTCTGTGAAGACTCTTTCTTTAAAATTTATCTGCCTCAGGGACAAGCATTTCCACAACCACTTGCTAATGACAATTAATTAGGAAGGTTTAAAAACCCAGTATTTTATACCAGGACATACTGTTCACATATACTTCAGGGTGTGTTACCATGTTCCTATTGCAAAGCTGCCTGCTCTATAAGCAATGCTACTGAAATCAGACTAGAGATTACCACAGATTTAGATATTATTCAATGTGAATAAAAATGGCCATTGATGACTTTTACTTCAGTATGTGTAATTATGGGCCAACTTGTACCTGATCTGGTACCAGTGTGTTGTGATCTGTTCTGAAACTTGAAACCACATGGGTCATTATAATAAAATCTTTTACAACTGTATTGCACATAAGGTTCCTCAAAAGCACAAATCTATGTAATTGCATCCTGAACTCAGAATTTACCTGCTAACTCTCATGAAAAAATCAACCAGATGGTAAAACAGTTTATTTCTCTCATCCCAGTGTCTGTGAATGAAGAGAAGAGGGAGAAGATATATACACTATCAATTCTATTCAATTGTTTGTTCCTTCTGCATGTGATTTGTACTTCAGAGATGAGGATTTTAAAAAATAAAAAGCCAGACAGACCTTGGATTTATCTTTAAAAGTACCTCAAAAACATAACAAAAATTCAATTTAATTTTGATACATATTAAAATTTTAGTCAGTTCTGCCCGACAGCATAACACGACAGAAATGCACAAGACTTTAAACATGCTTTAAAATGACATTCAACAAAGTATTTAAAATTTAATAAATAGCATACAATCACACACAAATACATTTCATACTGGATCTTTAAGCCTACTGAAAACAGACTGGCAAAGAATAAATAAAACAGTAGTTGACAGTTTTGTTTTTAAAAGATGTAGTTTCTTGTTGTCACACTAGTAGCCACATATTAACCTGCTTATCACAAAATTGGAAGTTATGAGCTTTTTTCCTCACTGATTTGTTTTGCTCCAACATGTAATATCATAAAAAATACAGTAAAAGGGTTTTCTTTTGGTTTTTTTAACAACCAGTCTGCAACCAAGTAAACCAGTTTTTAAATACAATGAATAAATAGGGAATTAGTAAAGCAAATTCAATTGCAACAAAAACGCAACACCCCAAGAAAAGAGCCATGGAAATATATAGCCATTGCAATATTAGACAATAATAGTACTTAAAGTGATAGTGCTTGTGCACTAAGCTCATTAGAGACCTTAATATGATTTTAGTGCAAATCCCTTGAGTCCAAACAAGCTTTATACCCTACAGTATTAGGGAAAGATCTATTACCAGTTGGAACTTTTTCTGTAGTGTATTTGTACATATCGGATATTTAAAGAACTAACACATATTGTAATATCTTCGGCCCTTTTTTACTTCAAATCAAAAAGACTAATGACTGGGGATTTTACATATTATTTGGCTTGTACCATATTAGATTGCAGTTTAGGAAAGTCAGTGCTAAAAAAGCTTTTGCCATCAGTTTATCTACTATGCCTAAATTCCATATATCATTGCATTTTGTACTTCTGAAAGAAAAAGAATGCTCCTGGAGAAAGTTTCTCCTCCCTTTAAGTAAGTTCACATTATGATGAAATTCAAGAATATTTAGACAAAGTGTTGAATAAACTCAAAGAAAAGTACATATTTTACATTAACAATCCTTACCATATTTAGTATATTAAGTTACAAGTATGTTGGCAATAATACAACAGTCAATTCCTAAAGGAAAATAATTCTGTACAAATTCACCTGTTAATATGGGGTTAAACAGGCAGCCACTAAGTTTTGAGCAGCCATGTTTCAGGTTTGAACTATAGTACCAGGATAAACTAAATTTGAAACTAATGAGGAAAACTTCAGTTTAAAGAGTAATCCAATTATACTGGATACACACACTGTGTATTCAGAGCCATTAAAATGTTCCCTCTTTTAGTTCCATAATGTCAACCAGTATAAGAGAAGTTTAATCAACCACACAGGCTAAAATAGCTTTAACATAATGTTGTCCTGGATTTTTTAAAACTAAAAACTAATTTTAACCGTGAAGTACAAAACAATGACAGATATTGCTCCAACTTGTACACAATCTTTCCTAAACAATCCGTACCTAGCAGAGTAATAATGCCTCATCGTCACTAGTTTCGTTTTTCACTGTTGCCTCTAAGCAAGTGTCGGGGATCTGGGCAGTGTGTACGATGCCACAGCTCTCACAGGGGCCATCTCGACTGCATGACCTTACACTGTGATGTGCTGCACTGTAAGGCTGTCTAAGCCCTGGTCCTTGATCTGAGCTGAGATCAAGTAGAGGTCTTGAACAGTCATTCATGTCAAAGTCTGATGCTACATCAGAGACTGGAATTAACATTTCAACATCATCATCCTCTTCTCTTCCACTTACCCCATTATCAAGCTGTCTCAAAGGACTTTGGTTCTGATTCACTGAGCTTGATCTCCCTAAAGTAAAGCGTACCCAGCGTAAGCCTTGAGTCATACGGCTTAGTGCGCTCGAGAGCTGGTGGCGTGCAGGGCTTGTGCTTGGGGGCTCTACACTTGTCACTTCTCTTCCACCATCCGTGGTGCTGCTACTGCTGCTCTGAGCAGAGGAACTCCCACACGCTCCCACTGTTGCTTCTATTGCTGTTGCAGGAGGGACTTTTTGAGGCAAGGTGGCAGCAACACCACCAACTGCACCTGCTGTGTCTCTTCTTTCATTTTCTGTGTCTGTATCATCAGATTCAACTGAAAACAAACCTCTGTGAGTATTATTTCTTTCACCTTCTCTACTAGTACTTTGGCTGGCAACATCATCTCCATCCGCTGAGACCAATGCCAACGATCCAGAATGACGTGACCTTGCAAAATTAAAAATTCTATTCCAAATGTTACTTGATCTGCCAGCAATAGGAAGTCTGATTGAGGTAAATCCAAGCTGAGATCGTACTGCCAGCCTGAGGTTTTCCAGAACTGAAGCCTAAATAAGAAGACAAGCAACAATCAACCACTGACAGTCTACTGGTGTAACTATTAACTATTGCACAAAACAGCATTGAACTAAGTTAAATGTAGAATCTTAAATATTAGAAAATGTTGCAACCTTCTTAATAAGGATCTGGTATATGTAGCAAAGGCTATTTAAAAGAAAAAAGCAGGCATGACAAAAGTCTAGATGCTATACAGGAAAAAACATTATAAACAGGCAAATTAAGTGGAAATACATATGCAAAGGCAACAAAAGAGCAAAGACTTCAATACAAGTTATATTTCTGCCCTAATAAAGGATCTCCAAATAAAGACAATGTGAAAGCAAGGCACTATAGTCTGGATAGGGAACACAGACTAAAGAAAAGTACAACCACAGAGCCAGCAGAGCAGGCATACAAAATATGTTACAAACAGTCTTACCAAAAAGACACTGTGGATTTTAGACTACAGCACACAGAAACATGTGTCAAAATGTTTAGGATTTGTAAACAAAGTCTTCCGGAAAGATTTAACAAAGGTGGTCACCTTCTTTATCCACTACCATGGGGCTGCCTCAAAGAAGATACTTAAATTAAGTATCTTCTCCAGTAGAGGCTTATAGTTTGATCCCCCCCCCCCTTTCTGATATAATCAGTTAATTCCAGTTTGAAAATGCTTTAATGCTTCTGTTTAAATAAAATTATCTTATGTGCTCTAAACTATAAATTTCCCAAACTCAGTATACATTTTCTAGTTTTCCAGCTACAGAAGAATGCATGCCTGAATTTTCCTTTTAAAATACTGTATAATTTTTCAACTGTTAGGTAACATAAACATAAGAACAGAAAGTCCTTTGTCTTGGAGATCTATCTCAAACTTAGAGAAAACACTGCCTCAGTTAAGTAGCTCCATTCTCAAATAGGGTAGATCATCTTCCAGGTGTCCATCATTCTAAAAATATTCACAAATGTGTTTAATTATAGGATAAAGCCCATATTTGCAACTTTTCCTTAAGACTATGGCAAAAAAGTAGAATATTCTTCAGAAGAGCCATTCCCTGATTAAACCGTTAACATATGTATTTCCCATAATTTATAAAAACTGAAATCTAGTGTTCTCATGCTGTCACCTTTATCTCTCTTCCACCATCCTTCAGACAGTGTTTCTTCAGGAAGCATTGGTTTGTTCCATGTTACCTGTACTAGAGGACTCACACATCTGGGCATGACAACTGCATTGTCTCCAGAGACTTTCTCAAGCTAACCCTACCTCAAGAGACTTGTGAACAAAGATCCACCATAAACCAGTGAAGGTTAATTTTTTTGGATAAGAGGACAGCAAGACAAATTTGTGAAAGTACAGAACTAGTTTCAAACAGAAACATACTGATCTTTATCATAATCACAGTAACCCACTGAAAAAGAACACGGGATTCTATAGTGTTCACTACAGACAATTATTAAATTTATTAATGAAGTTCAGTGCTAATTTAGCTATCCAAAAAAATCTTTACAATGTTTTTTTAAAGCTTCTCATGCAAATTGCAATTTATTTTCCTCTTTTCCTCTAATCTTTTGTGGCAGATCCCAGCTGCTTGTGAACATGTGAGCATGAAAGAACATGTGATAGTCATGCAATTTTTTCTTACCATAAACTTTGCTATATTAACTGCAATAGAACATAATTAATGCCAATTCTAATAGAGCACACTGGGATTCCCAGACTAAGACTTCTATTTCTCACAAGAGCTTTATAACTGAAAGACATTTTTAACTACTTGAAAAGTTTTTTTGAGAGAAACTCAATCATCAACCATGTAAGAAATGAACGTAAGAAATACACCTCTGAATCTGGGTGACTAGAAACTACTGACTGCCATTTACTAGCTTTTGCTTTATTACTCATTCATGATAATTTTATATGATATGACACCCTGTCTTTCCCCATCATCTAGTTAGACACAGCAGGCAAGAACATATCTGCACACTGTGCATGTGAACTACCATTCTGCATTAGAAGGCTAGGTCTTCTTTTCAAAATTGCCAAGTGCCATCTTGCCATCTTTACTTTCACAACAGTAATACAGAACATACAATTAGATCTACCAATCTATTACTTTTCATGCAAGAGGGAGTTCTATAGTGTGCATTATTGGCATTACCAACAAAAGAAAGCCTGCAAAAGAAAATGTGCTCTTACTATATCATGATTTTGTCCAAAGGCTATATCACTTGTATAACACTATTGACTTGAAAGAAGAAAAAGGAAATGCTATAGAGGAAAAAGAAGCAGAATGAAAATTAAAATATCTTTATCTCAGTCTCCTTAAAATTTAAGGGGTCTGCCTGCTACTTTGAAATCTTACCTGATTGGGGGAACAAACAGGGAAATCTTCAACTGGTGGAATTAAACCCTGGGCGATTAATTGTCCATAGGATGGAGGAGCTTCTCTTCTTAACAGTTCAGCCTCAACCCTTGACAAGTGAGTTTCAAATGATCTTTCAAAGAGAAAAGAAGTTTCGAAATACGTAAGACACTGATTTTTATATATATATATAAGAATGAAAGCACAACAGACTATTATAATCTAAAATAAAAAAACTTCAGAAGAGGAAGTTTAGCTAATTTGATTCAAATTTAGTTGGCAAAGAATATAGTCATTCCTGTCCAGCTGAACTGAAAGCAAAAAAACAACCCAACAATAATTTTTTTTAAAAACAAACAAACCAGCCCAAAGCCATGGGCCAAACAAATATAAAAAGCACCATAAGTAACTCTTATATTATTGTAAAAGAGTGAAGGAAATTCAAATTTAGTTGGCATAGAATATAGTCACTCCTGTGAGTCTGTCCAGCTGAAATGAAAGCAAAAAAACAACCCAACAATAATTTTTTTAAAAAACAAACAAACCAGCCCAAAGCCATGGGCCAAACAAATATAAAAAGCACCATAAGTAACTCTTATATTATTGTAAAAGAGTGAAGGATGTGTAATCCTGATATGAACTAGCCTACAAGAGAAGAAACATGCTGTTATATAATGAATGGTGATATAAATTGCAAATTAATTAACTACAGTTTTCCCACACTTCCTTTTTGGTAACACCATCTGAAAGCTTTAACCCTCTATAGTGAAGTGATCAGAATACTTCTATCCCTTTTTCCTCACTGGGAGAGTAGTCAGTACCTGGAACAGGCTACCCAGGAAACTGGGTCACAGCACCCAGCCTTCAGAGTTCAAGGAGCATATGGACAATGATCAGCCATAGGTCTTAGTAAGGTTTAGCTTCAAATGTCCTGCAAGAAGTAGGGAGTTGGACTTGATATTCCTTATGGGTCCCTTCCAACCTGATAAAAGTCTATGATTAACTAACCTCTTTTTACTATCAAAGAAAAAGGAGCAATGTCTTTACAAATCATGTGCAACAATAACCTTATGGGAATAAAACTACAAGTATATAAAGGACAGAAAGCACCAAAACATTTTTATGAAGTTGAGTTCTACTTACCTTCGCTCAAACATCCTGAGTGAGTACAATTTACAAGTACATCCCAGTGCAATGACAAGCAGCAATCCACAAATAAGACTCCCAATGACAGCTGCAGTTATCACTCTAGTGGGCACAATGACTGGGCAATTCTCTTCGTCACTGCCATCACCACAGTCATCTTGAGAATCACAAACCCAGCTCTCAAACACACAGCGGTTATTTTTACAGTGAAAATTGCCTGGCTGACAGAAGAAACAATTCTTTTCATCTGAACCATTAGGGCAATGATTCTGGTAGTTGCAGCGATCTGAACGAGGATAGCAAACACCATTCCGAGAGCAGGGAAACTCATCTCTTTGGCACATGGTGCAGTTGGTTTCATCCCTTCCATTTGGACAGTGCCAGTAGCCGTCGCAGCGTTGCTGCTCTGTGTAGCACCCCCAATTTCCACCACAGGGGATCTCCCAGGGCAAACAGAAGCCATCAACTTGATACGTTGCATTGAACCCTCTTGCAGCATTCACTTTGTCAGCACAAAAATGCACTCTTATCTGTCCTGAGGATGAAACAACTGTGAGGGGAGCATGAGAGTCAAATGCTGTCAGTACACGCAACAGCCTCCGTGGATTCTCCTCTAATCCATCATATATTTTGACATAGTCTCCATAACCTGTACCATCAAGTTTAAAATCGGTGAATCGCAAGATTACTTTGCGATGGTCACCAGTGTCTATCAGCCAGGTGCAGTTGCTGCCAGGTGGGTAGAAGTCAGGATAGTTGGGAGAACTGAAAGTACCATAGAAGTATTTTAACCACTGTCCACATGTTGGCACATCACAGTCTATTTCATCTCCCAGGTCAAGACAATCAATGTTACCATCACATTTTAAAGATTCTGGAAGGCAAGTGTAAAGCTTGGTGAAGCGGGACAGACACTGGAACTGATCGGCTGCACAAGGCTGAAAGGAAGAAGCTGTCGGAGGATTAGCTTTGGCACAGATTTCTTCGTCTGAGTTGTCTCCACATTCATCCATATTGTTACATTTCCAACTTTCTGGAATACACTTCCCATTAGCACAATGAAACTGGTCACAATCACAACTTGGTTCATCAGATTTCCCTGAAAGTTAAAAAAAGAAGTTTTCTTAGAGTTTACCACTTCATAGTTTGTGTTGTTTTTATTTGCTGCACCAGGTACTTCAGAAGGGCAAAGCAAATGCCTGAAGTATCTTTAAACCATGGCAACTTTCAGCAAATTTCAAGACAAAACAGGTTTTTCAAGTCAAAATTTCATCAACACAGCTACATGAATCTTATCCTTAGCTGATTTCAGTCATATATGCTAAAAATAAGTTACGAAAACACTTTCTCATCTATCACTCAAAATACAGAAACATTTTGTGCAACAGTACTGGTTATCTCCTCAAATTCTTTCTCAGAAAAGCAGTGAGACTCTCTTCCTCTCTTCCTTTTTGGAAGTTCCTACTTTGTACCAAAGGATCTAAGGCAAGAGAGAAGCTGACAGCTTAAGATTACATATTACCACCAACCACAAAAAGAAACCTCTGTCCTCTCCTTTTCCCGCTGTTTGCTCCTGTCTCTCCTGCAGAAACTAAGATGAGAGTGCAGCAAATGCAGAAACGCATGCTTGCCTTTACTTATTGAAGTTTCAGCCATGCTGAACACAGAAGCATACCTTGGATCCAAGTTATTTCAGCTCTTCAACAATTCAGTTGAGTCAAACACTGCTATATAATTTTCAATCACTGTTATTTCTACAAACCACAGTACAGACTGTAAAATTTGATATAAAACAAACTGTCATGGCCAAAGTATTAAAAACAAGTCTGCAATGCAGATGGTCTTACACAACAGTAATTCAGAAAATAAACTAGACAAATATACATTCATTCTAAGGAACATTATACCTGAAGTTTAATAAGGAAACAGGAAAGATAGCATGATGAACTCACTGAAATCCTAGTGCTCCCAGGAGAAGAATGTTTTATCTTTTTTTACAAGAGAACAATTCAGATTGGAATGGAGGCCATCTAATAAAATAATCTGCTCAAAACAGAGCCAACTGGAGTTTGGTTAGGCTTTTCAGAGCCTTCTCCAATCAAGTATTTTTAAAGTTCCAGAGCTTCACTATACAAAATGATAGAAGTTTTCACAGCTATCTTGAATTTTTCTTGCTGGAGCTAATCTGCTGTGATAGGTCAAGTCAATCATAATTTTGTTCTCCTTTTTTTCTACTTTAATATCTCTTAGAAAGCATTGAAAATAAATACTCTAACTAAAAATAATTTTTCTTTAGAAAAGTACAACACAATTTTTAAATTTCACAAATGCTAAGGCTTTTAAAAAGTGTATGCAGGAAAAAATTAAATCAAGAGTGATAAATGCTATATGTACTGCTGAAGAATGTTTTAGTCTACAAATCTGCTTTCAGAGACTGAAAAATGAAAGGAGAGAAAATGTATGTGTTGTCAGTGACTAATTTTCTGACTATGTTCATTTCACACAAAAAAATCCAAACAGATGCAGTATAAATGATACCATCTCCTCGTTCTGTTACAGATATGTAAGTATTTATAGTACACTCAGACATACATATGGTTGACAATATTAGTATGGCAAAGTTGGAACCTTGGCCTTGAATTTAAAGCCTGTAAAACTGAACTGCTAGACTAGTCCTACCTAAATTCAATGACTAAGCTCCATAGGTGGAGGCAACAGAATAGCAGGTAGGAGGTAGTAGAATAAGAGGTAGGAGAATATGCATCATTGAACCTGTTCAAGTACTGATTATAATCTACCTCAGTCCTTATGCATTGCAGAACCTGGAAGAGGTTGAGAAGAAAGCTGTAACATGGAGTTATAAATATTGGGATGGGAATATTGCAGTAACAAAACAGGATACAATTTCAACCCAAGCTCTTCCTTCAACAAGCTTTTAAACATCCCAGAAAAGACCTGGGATACTTGATCCTGATTTTGCATTTTTAATCACCAATCCTGCAATCCTTACATGAAGAGAATTTACCTATGAATCAAAAATTAGTCTTAAAATGATAAGAGATGTACTAAGTAAGACTACCTTAGTACCACAAAAGACTTCAGGATAGCACAAAATCATTAGCAGCACCCATATACAGTTGTAGCCAAAGGACTAACACAATTTTTCCCTTCACAGTGGCCATTGACCTCTGTGCTTTTAGTAACTTTATTTTCCACTCTACATCACCATGAGTAACTCTGTCCCATTTCAACTCCCGTAATTTAAAAGGCTGATAAATAAGTAGTTGGAGGAAGACAGAGGGAAGAAAGATAAATAAAAGTGGCCCAAAATTTACTTTCTAGTCCAGTACCCTTCCTACCTGTAAAGCTTTTTTCCTTCCTATTACTGGTTTGTTTTGAGTTAAATATGAATATTTACCTATTATTTTCTTTAAACAAGAATTAATTCAATGAATTCACAAGACCTGTCTTCCACATCAGATTTTAAACATAGGGCTCTCTAATGGTCACTTTTGTGCTTGGAATCTGTAGTGTTTCTATCATTCCAGCACAGATAGGCCTAACTTGCATTCAAGTAACTATTGTATTACTGGTTTTTCACCTTCTTCTACGATGACTTGTCAGCTTTGAGAGTAGCCTTAAAAACACTGAATTAACTAATCTATTGAGGTGTTACTCTGAGCACTACTGCATGATGCTGATGAGAAGAAACCAAACACAAAATGGCACAGTTGAATGGATGTGCATAGCAAATGCATTTCAGAAGCCTTTTTTGACACTCAAAAGCAGAAATGACCAGATAATTATTAAAGCAAGTGTCAACTCTTCACCTATACACAAGTTAGTTTAAAACATCAAAAGACCATTCTGATTACTGAAACACTACACTTACACTTCAATAGTGAAATACTTCCTAAGTATTGTATCACAAGGAGCAAACTCCAGCCAAAGTTTCAGTAAGACTTGTTTGTTAAAAATTTAACAAATCTCCCCAAAATAAAACTTATTTTTTTAAAAAAAGACATTTATAAACATAGAAATAAAGTCTTAAGCACTCTAATCTACAACACAAAATAGAAGAAATCAATTAACAGAAAAAAACTGCTTGTTACTGAATATGTTAGAGCTTCTTCCAAGAGGGGTTACATAATGAAATTGTCTCAAGATCAGAAAAAAAGAGAGGAAAGGATTTGGAAAGAGGAAGAGGAAAAATTCTACAAAGCCCATTGCTTACCTACCCCACCCATTCCACACTTTTATCTTTCCTTCTCAAAACACCTCAGGAAGGAATGCTGCCTTTTCTCTGCATCTACTTTAAGAGGGAGGTGAAAAGGGCAGAAGCTGATGCCTGACACAGGTAGCAGTGTTCACCTGGGCTGTTGGCAGAAATGGCAGCACAGGATGACTGGCTAGCCAGCGGCTTCTTCCCTGCTCCCTGACATGTTTTTGGTGAGACAGTGCACAAAACTCAGGTAGAACACTGCCCTGAAAGCTGAGCCAGTATCAAATGCAAGGCTGCATTACTTCCCCAAGACCTGCTAAAGTGCAAGGAGCTGAACCACAGCAGGAGCTTTTTTGTAGACTTTAGAACAGGTCAGAGAGAGGGATAAGCCTGCCTGGAAACTTGTTTGTGAGAGACTGACATAGTGGAGGAAGCTACAAGGTAAGAAGAGTGCAGAGTAAAAACCAGGAGCTTAGACTAGAGATCAGGGGTAGATTTACTGAATCTTGTTGGAACAGTTTAGAAGCTGGGTAGCACTGGATATGTTTACAAATATGAATTGTTTTATGGAGGAGTCAAAAGTCAGCATGCACAGAAATCTGGAGCAGGCCAGTGAGTGGATACAGGCACAGTCGGAGGGAGCAAGGTAACATGAAATCATTGTGAAAACCAAAAAAAATCTAATCCAGTATTTGGGATGATCATGATGTAGAAGAACACCATGGTCATGCTATTACATAAAACTGTAATATCTCTTAAAGCCAGGAAGGGTTTGGAACTAGTCTTGACCCAGGACTGGCTTCCTCCTCTCTCTTGGCAACCTCTAATAGAACAAGAATGGCTCACAAAACAGTCTCAAACTATTACTACTGATAACTAGTTCTTATCACATCCTGTAATTACACAAGAAAAATTTTGTGTGTACAGAACCATATCTGCACTTGGCTGGAATAATCTATTAATGTGGGGGCATTTTTTTAGATTTATTTTTTTAGAGGATAGTATGCCTTCTGGAGATGGGAAAAATGATGCAAATTCTGTGAGAAATGTAAAAAAAACCAACCCTGCCATTTATTTCCTCTCTAATTGTATTTCTAATATTCAGAAGTTTACTCAACTACTTCAACAAATTAATTTTTGTCTGATGAAAACATTTTAAATCTTACTATATTTAAAGAACTTCCAGGTGCCTACTACTACTGGCTAACCTTTTCTTCCCAAATATCATTCCATCTACTTATTGTTACCCCCACTTTGAATATTCAGATTGTGCATGGGATTACCTAATTTGCATTTTCTCTGATTTCAATAGACCTTGAGGCGACTACAGGAAAGACCTTTAGTCAGTACTGCACCTCGTTAGAAGAAAGTAATTCTTGAAACAGGAAACAAAAAGTGAACCATAAAATTATACTAAGTATCATTTGAAACATACCAGCAAAGTAGGCTAATCTGAAGCCTTTTCTGGAGATGCTATCATCTGAATGAAACCTTATCCAAACATGATCCTGTGAAGAGATGTATGGTGAGGGAATGGAAGAGCCACATGCTCTATAGCCTTCAATGTTCTTGTAGCTTCCAATTGTTAACCAATCTGAGCTGCATCGTCGAGATCCCTGAACATCAAAATCTTGAAAGCTGAAAAAGAGAAAAGATCAAAATTGCTACTGAACTGAATATTACACAAACAAGATGCTGAATTACTACACATGAAAATTAGCTTGAAGTTCTTTTTGAAATAAATACTTCTTCTGAAATAAAAAGAGTAGCTTCTCTTTACCCTTGTAGAAATAGGGTTTAACCTTGTGCTGATACTTTTATATTACAAGGACAGCAAAGATCTATTCTGTCAAACAAAATATTGCATCCACCACTCAAATAAATGTAATTTTGCTACCAAAACACACACTTTCTTAATCTAAAATTCTGGTAACAAAATTGTCCTTATGTGTCTCATTTAATGACTGTCATACACTACTAAGTGATTTTAACTCAAATTTTACCAGAATTTTAGCCAATGCTACACTTATGACAGTAACATGATTTGATATTATAATTACAGTTAAATTGTTCAAAATTATGTTTTCAGACAAGACTTTCTCCCAGTTGCACTACTCAGCTACCCCAGCATTATGTCATGGACTGCCATGGTATAGCTGCACTTGGTCAAGACAAGCTGCCATGGTAACAACATGTGAGGGGGAGACTGTGCAAAACAGGTCTGTACAGACAACAGAGCACTATCAGAACTGAAATGTGGTATGTATGAGTAGAAGAAAACAACATGAAAGAAAAAAGGAGTTTTATTAAAAATAAACAGTATGAAAAGTTTAGAAAGCATTCTAGTAGCAGAGCAGTTTTACCTACTTTACATTGCATTTATGCCAGTCAAATATTTAGTAGAAAGACTGTTTAAATTAAGAGGCAGAATTTAAACAAGTAACTGATGTCAAAGCAAATACTTCATAATGAAGAGCAGTTTCTCAGGTCAGCAAGTCTGAACTGGAAACTGAAAAAAAATCTGCAGGTAATGCAGTTTCATAATCAAGTCTATGAAGCAGTACTAATTTGTATGTTGATGCTAAAAGAAATCAGTAGTCAGAAATGAACTGATGAGAACCTGAATCAACAAGTTTTTTACATTACTACTTTAGAAAAGCTACAAGATATGTGAAACGGTGAGGAGCTCCCTGTATTAAAACTCAGCCTTTCCTAAGCTGCTACCTATTGACTTGCTATTTGTCCCTGACATTTTTAAGCACACAAGGAGACCCCACAGCAATGATGCATTACAACATTTAGTCACATTTACTTACATACTTTTTAATTAAAGATTCCTGTGTTTCAGACACACTGAAAAAATTTAAATAAATGAGCACACTGATATTTTTTCTAGTCACTAACTGTCCAGCTAAAAACAAATGCTACATGGCTATGTGCAAGCAAATCAGATAAAAGGCAAGGCAAAAAACAGACAGAACTGGAATCCTTCACTTATGGGAAGGAAGAGAAAACTGGTATGTGTACAGCTGGCAGCTAAAAATGCCTGGTTAGTATTTCCTCCATCCACATGGATATTACAGGAGCACTGTTACCTTATAGTAATGATCTCCCCTGGGTTGGCATGGATGTACCAGCTACAGTTAATTCGGGCAGGATACTCAGAGGGCCACCCTGGACTGGTGATCGTCCCGCTTGGTGATCGAATTTGTTCTGGAATATCTCCACAAGCTAAGAAAGACATATATATTGAAAACAACTTGATCAATTCCATTTTTTTTAAAGCCAGAAGGACAAAAAACCCCACCCAACCAATCATCACCCAATCAGGGAGAACAGAGTGAGTTAGATGACATACCAATTAAAAACCTCACAACTTCTGAAGGAGTTTGCAATGGAACAAATAATCAAGCAGCTGAAATTTTCTGTCTTAGGCAGACCCAGTGTTTGACCATCAATTAAATACCTTCCCCCTTCCAGTTCTTTGCATGGAAAGGATCTCCTTGCACATGATTCCAAATGCTTGAAAGGAAAAGAGCATTTACAGCAGCAGAGAGACCTGCATAACTACATGTCTGATAATGGACTAGAAAGCCTACATTTATAGGTCTAATTATATGCAACTGAAGTAACTCAGTCATTTGTACTCTTACTTTATTATAGGTGTAGCTTTCTGCACTGGCCTTAACTCAGCTGCTGTTCCTTGCACAGCCGGAATGTTCTTAATTCTTCTGATTTTATTTAATTCTTCATATTTCATATGTACTTACATTTAACTTTGTGGATTTTTTTCCTGTTTCACCCCCCTCTTAGCAGCCTCATATCCAACACCTGTCACATAGCATATACACAACCTTCACATGAACAGAAAGGCTAGAATACTCTCACTGCAGAGCTTCAAATTATGAGGAAGTCTCAGAGGTGAGAAAACACATTAAAAATAACTGCCCTCTGTGTTTTATTTTTCAATTTTATCACTGAGAGTCCAAAATATGCCAAGCTGTCAAAGTTACTGGTAGCCCAGTAAGTTACACACAGCAGTTTGAACACAAGAACTATTACAAATAAGGAAGCACTTCCATGATTTTCTGATCATCAAAACCTTTTAGAATTCCTATTTGATTAAAATAGCCAATCAGAACTGATGAAGAATGAACTGCATTTATAACAGTGGAAAAGTTGCAATAATGTAATTTGTGGACAGGTTACTTTTTTCTATTTGTATACAAAACCAAGTTTTAAAAATAATTTTGTAATACTATGGGGACCTGAAATTATAAAAAGTTATAATCTTAAATTATTATTACTTTAAAGTATTTCTATGTGGAAGAACAAATACACTTTAAAATATATTTTAGAAGGACTAAAAGACAAAAATGATTACTTATGTCTGAATTTTCTATATCAACTTAAATACCACAGCAAAAATAAAACTCAGGAAATTTTCTATTTTCCTGTATATCTGTAAGAGAACAATGCTTTAAATAGTTTTTCACAAGTTTTTAGAGCTTTAGTCATGCTTCACAGTTAAGTATTAACATACCTTAACTATAGGACACAGGAGCTGCCCTAATATCTCAGGATGAAAGTCACAAAACACAGAAATACATTATTTCATTTGAATATGCAATCATTCACTTTCTTTTTAATTTTTGAGCAAACCCTATAGGTGGTGCTCTAACACCATGGTAATTTGGAACACAGCTCCTGTGTAAGTGATCTTTTGATATTTAACATTTGTTCAAGCAATAAATGTAAGGACTTGAAAGAAAAGCGGGTTATTCAGTTGTTAAAATAAAATAGCAGTTTTAACAAAAACCAAAAAACATACAGAACAAAAACATGCAAAAAAGTAGAAGAATGTATAATATATTTTGTACCAAGCCTGCAAATGCTGGCAACAATTCCACATACTACTTGGTTACTACTGAAATAGTCCCCAATTTCAAAAAAGTTGCCTAGAGGTAAATTTACACTACAACATACACCTGCTATCGGGTATTTCCAAACTGACAGAAAAAATTTTGTAACTGAGAACCTCTAAAGAAGCTATTAAGTTTACCTGACAAAGGAAACTTTGCACTAAAATACATTAAAAATAATCCACTCAACATGGGCTCATTCAGTTTTACAGAGTTCACCTCCAAAAATATTAAAATGCTAAATCCTACAGCAGTACAAATAGTAACATATTTGTACACAAGTGGAATGGAAGAAATTCCACATAAAAATCCTGTATAACCAAGGTAATACTTTCAGAGCACACGGAAGCTTCCAGTTTTACTCAAACTCAGGATTTTTTTAACCTTTGCAGAACCAACTTTATCCCTGTAATTTCTACATGCTTTTATTAAGATGTGTTTTTCTCTGTTTCCAGTAAAGCTCACACAACAGAGCTGAGAGCAAAAGATGATCATTCGCAACAGCATCCAAAATGGGGAGAGAGAAGCAGACTATGGAGGGCACGAGGAAGCAAGAATCACCACAGGCAATACAGGGTGAACAAAACTGTACAAATGCTGTAGAGGAGAAAACACTGAAGAAAGTATTCATGACAAAGTGGGGGTTCAGAAAAAAGGGAATGGACTTGAAAAGTGAATTACAGATTTCTTAACTTCAAGTTGGCTAGACAAGATAAACACATTTGCATACTTGACATATATTCATGCACTAAAAATCTCTTATTACTCAGGAGACAACAGAAATCTGTTTGCTTTAAAAGTGCATAAAGGTCAAGATAACTGTGCAGAAGCTACACTTCAGAAGTGCAGTCTTTTTGAGAGAGAATAATTTCTCAGATAAATTTTTAAAATCAAGGATAACCTTTTGAAATAAAACAGCTTTAAAGGGAACATACTTTGTAAAGACAATAGCAAGCCTTTAAAATCAGTTCCTGACCCTCTGCATAACAAGGATGTTTCTCCTACACTATAATAGACTATAATCCACATATTGTAAACATGCAGAATGTAAGCAACAACATGAAGAATATGGGATAAAAAAAAATCCAACTGGCAGCATGTAAAACAGAAATGCATCAATAGAGGCAAACATCCCTACTTTAAGTTGAGGAAAATTTGGACTTTTAATCTCAATTGCTAGCAGCCCTACAAGCATTTGTCATACAGGTCAGTTGTGTCTAGGACAACATAAAACTACAGGAAAATTGATTAGGTTTATAATAATTTATTTAAAGTATTAAAAATACAAAAGAGAACTGCAGAATGAAAATTAAAATAGTCAGGATAAAAGGAAATGAATCTGCAATCAAGGCAGAAGCACAAAAGAAACTGAGAAGGCTGCATTGTAGAGAAGCAAAGACACCCAGTGATGCATGCCCAAGATGTTCTCAAATCTCATGCTGGTGGCTGTAATATTTGGAGTGGGGAACAAATTCCTCTTGCACAACCATTTCTACATGAATGCTGTGCTTGCTTACATTCCCTTCAATGCCCTAATATTCTCTGGCAAAATTCTGCTCATCCATCTCTTACCTGTTTCAAACTCTTTCCTTTGATAATCTTTATTCTATTAAAAATCTATCTGCAATTCTGTTTGTTACTGTGATATAACTGTTCAGTAAATTGCAATACTGCAATTAGGACTGAGGATGATTCACATATCACAGTGTAAAATAATGGTCAAAAGAGCTTGCACATAATTTTCTGGTGCACATGGATTTTCCTGTAGACTTTTTAAAAACAGACACAACAATTTTTCTTATTTCCTTATTCCTGAAATTTCTTTACCATCCCTGATAACACAGTATTATAATAAACTACAGGATGTTGACTGGTAAACAGAAGAGAGTCAACTAAAAATTTACTGTACCAAATTCAACTAGCAAGTTGTAATAAGAAAATAATTAAGAAACTTATGCAAAAATTCTGTAGCAAGATCTTGAGAAGTACCTGTAGTAAGAGTGAACAACATGTCAAGGAAAAAAGTCACTTCAGAAAAGCAGGGAGAGGGAGATTAGGGATTTATCTTCACAGTAATGCCAGGAGATTAGTTGAAAAGATAAAAGAATTAGCTTTCAATGTGAACCACAGGATGATAAGGTATGCATTATATTGGACATGGTAAGGACATGAATGCAGCTGGATAAATGATCTGAAGGTGTTTAAAACAGCTTAGAGTAAAAAGAGAATAATGTTGTGATAAAGTCTAAACCGTGAACAGGGAGGATAATTATTGCATTGTAACTCTCAGGAGCCACTGAAAGTCTTACGTGGAGAACTACAGGGGAAGAAGGCATGGGAATCTTTGCCTCCAGGTCAAGCCAAAAGGCTGTAATTTAAAATGCCCTTTGCTCTGCAATACAGAGACATGCAGTAAAAAGAAATCATTATATATATATATATATATATAAAAAACATTGCTGCAGTTCTTTAAAATGTAGAGTGAGGGGTTAGGGAGATAGGAAATTGGTTTTGCAATTGTGACAATTATGGCTCAATATACCTCAAAGACAGACATGAAAATATTTCTGAACTCTTCAGATTTAAATGGAATAAACACTTCTTGTTTTTTTCATAGCTCATATGCAAAGAGACAACATTCCACTAATTGCTGCTTGCAGAAAAAGCATGCTCATGTATTAGAGGGGTACCTGTAACCTGGCAATATAATATACAGCAGAAGCATAAATACCAAAGGCCACAGAGGTCTGTGCTATTAAAACATAATTTAGTAAGGTAGGTCACGTAGTCTTACAGCAGCAGCATGACAGAAAATCTACCATCAAGACAAAAATTTCATTTTACATCCCATCTCCGTACAACTGTCCAAGACAATCACTTGCTTGGTTTCAACACCAACTGAAAGTTGGATTTAGAAAGATTAAAAGCCAGATATCTTTTGTTCTATTTTACAGAAACTCTACTTAAAACTGTTCTTCTAAATATAAAGTTGTCCAGGTATGCTTGATGAAACATATAACCTGCAAGTTAGAAAATACATTTGGGAGACCAAATTTATTTAAAAGGAACTAAAAAAAAAAATTCATTCATCACCATCTTTTATACTTGGGCTATGCACTTAAAATTTAAGATGTACATACAAAGAGCAGTAAGGAAAATGCTACTTGGTCAGTCTACATGCTTTCTTTAGGTTGCCCTTAACAAATCACCCCTTCCCCATTACCTCGAAATTCCCCAGTGAAGAACTTGTACTTTGTATTAAGAAACAAACTTAGGAGTACAGTATTTAATTAATTTTTTTTCCCATCTTGAAAGCTATTTAAAAACACAAGAACATCAGAGATACCTTTTTTGTTTTGGTTTGGCTTTTTTTTTCCTTTGTTGTTGTTATTATTTATTTCTAAATGGATCTTTCTTCTCAGTAGTTAAAGTTCTATCTACCAGCTGCTGTTATCTTGCGTACAAAGTACGTTGTGTTCTGCTCTTCTTGGCACTGCCTATTCAAGCATGCGGGCCAAAGTACTGGAAGCAGAGTCAAAAATTCCATTCACCCCTTGCCCAGCAGATGCTTTTTCTGCCTTTGTGACTTGCAGTCAACAAAGGTGAGAGGGGTTTTTAAAACATACTCTGAAAGCTGCATAGCGAGATTTTAGGCTGATTTAGTGTCTCTCATCCATTCCAATTCCAGTAATAATTGTTCCAAGAGGGGCAAGTAGCTATGTAGATATTTATTATTTACAGTGTGCCATAAATGTAATACATATGATACTTGGTGCACCAGTACTATTAAAAAGCAACAGCATTCTTCATGACGCAGCACAAGAATGGGCAAGAAAGATCTTCTATAAACAGACTTTTAAAGTCCTTGAGTGGCGAACAATAAAAGGGAAATAGAAAGCAGTAGGTGTAACAGAGACCACCCACCGACCATAAATTTATCCAAAAACTCAACCATATAAGCATAAGTAGCAACATAATGTTTAAAGCAATACTGCAAGGATAACTACAGTGAGATGTACAAGCTGCTCTCAAAAAGGACAACTTTGCATTTTGACTCCTATTTTAGGAGAAGGAGGTGTGAAAATCAGTTTGAATTCTAGGGATTAGACGCAGCTTTCCTAGGGAAAGAACCAGGCTTGTATTCTGCTACCTGCTGAGGAGCCTTTATCTCCCCGTTTGCACATGCTGTGGGTATCTGTATGATAAACCACGCCCAGCAGCTGCTGACCCTGCACAGCATCTGAAGAACAAAGACTGCACACCAGTGCCTCAATGGCCACACAGTCCCACCACTAACACACAACAGACCCGACTGCGGCTGCTGCCCAGAGGGGGCCTAAAACTGACTGATTGGAAGGGAACATAAAAACCTTTGAGCAGTGTGTGCTGCTTTTATACCCCATATTCTCCCAGCATCTCATCAGTTTCTCAGTTTCATGAGTTCTAAATTCTTTTTCTTGTATTAAGGAAACTGTGCAGTCAAGTGTACAGTTGTTTCAGTTAAATCTAATCAGGTGAAATGCATAACTCTTGGATTTACGTTATTTGATAGTAGCAGTGTCCAAAATTACATTTCAGTAAATTTCATTTCACAAAAACTTCACTGTGGAAAGAAAATATCAATTCAACTTAAACCAACTTTTCTCTTAGTTCAATGTTTGTATGGAAAAATAATTAAGCAGTCCACTTAGAAAGGCATAATCTGTTCATGAGCATGCAGGTATCAGTTTTATCTTATGAGAATTTTTCCATGTTCCAGTTGCTTCATTCCTTATTACATGCTGCAAAAGGCAGTAATAATTTTTATAGCCAAATATCTCTTCATAAGATACCAGGTGGCTTTCAATATTTACTATTTAAGTCATGCATGAAATTTAAACATTACAAAAAATGACTTACCCGTTGACACTCCTGAAATATGCACATTTTCAGAATGTTCTGCAAGAGCACCATTTCCTAAAATTAAACATAATGAATAAGCTAATTTCCAAGATAAAATTTGTAAAAATTCTTCAGATACCTTTTTACAGAACAGAATGAACAAACCTGAAGTTCTTTTAATTAATATTAAACATGAAAGGTCCTACATAAGTTTTATCATAAATTAAAGAGAAAAACTAAAGAGAAAGTTACCATACAATAAAAAATACCCCCACCCAAGCATTTTTAGTTTACCAGGAACTATTAGATGTACTAGAAAGTTAAGAAACAAGCAGAGACTGATACTGTCAGTTTTGAGAAACCTTATGCATGTCAGATGGTAGACTCTGTATTTTGCATCAAGTGCTATTTTATTTTCAAGAAAGGTTTCTTTCAATGCATCTTCCCCATCTCCTTCTGGAGCAATATTTGTAAGTAAATGCTATGCAAATAAAGACATCCAGGGGACTATACCCATCTATTTCAGAAAAATTGCAGCCTACACCCTTTATCCAGAAAGATAGTTCAGATACAGCAGGGAACCAGCTACCTTCGAGAGTAACTCCCCCCAGTGCTCATTAAAACGAAGTAGACTTGCAAAGATGAACAAGACCCATGTGGTCATCAAGAGTAAGAGACCAAAAAAGTTATCCCTCCAAACCCCATACTGCTTTGTACTCTCTGAAGTAAAAGAAGGCTGGTAAAGCCAACATATTTGCTGGCAGGTGGCAGTCCTGGTATACGATGCAACACATCAAATTGTACTTGTGTGCATTTCTCCCATCCTTTATTCATCATCTTTTCTTTTAACCTTTACAACAAATTTTTAGTAAAATTTTTCAGAAATTTCAGGAGGAAAGAGTTACTTTGATACATAAGCTCCTTTGAACACAGGTAGTGAATCTAACATGTAAAGTACTTCACTAAGCAAAAACCCCCACAACTCTTAATCCTTCAAAGTTTTGTAGTATTTAAGATTTGCCATGTCACACTAATTTTCAGGCATGTGATATCAGTTGTTCTACCAGCACTGCAAGGTCAGTGTACTATGCCTGGGAACAAGAACCTTAAATATATGAAGAAAACACAAATTCCTTTTATACCAATTTAAAGACTGTTATGAGTTGACCAAGAACAAAGTATACCTCAGTGCTCCTCTGGAATAGTGATTATACGTAAGATGTTTAAGAAATTGCTCCCAGGGTCGATACCAAATACAGAGAGCCGTAATTTTTAGCTTCTTAGAGACAATACAGTTAGAAACCTGATGATCAGAATTTGTAGAAAAATAGTACATTTAGTACATTTTTAAATTTTTTAAAACTAAATTCCTTGGCTCTTCAAAGTGGTGCTTCCCACTCCATTTTCAAAGTACTAATTTCAGTGCATATATTTACATACCAAGTTGTTTTGTCTCAGTTGTTAAAAAAATTCCACATGCAACAATTCTCCTCAATGTACAAAACACTAAAGTATTTTTAAAACAAATGCTATTTCAAATACTGTGTTAGTGAGCAACTATTTTTCAACTAAAGTATTTTCAAAGTAAAATATACATCTATGTTTTAAAAACCGTTCTCCACTTTGCATATCACTGACATGCCAAAGGATGTTGCCACTAATTTTGTGTGTACGGTAACACTTAGCTCTCAATTTACAAAATAAACATCTTTGCTGGAAAATTATTTTACTTGGAACTAATTCCACAGAAGCATATTTCTTGATTGTTTTTTTTTTCCATTATTTCCATCAGCATAAAGAAAACATTAACTCATTTCAGGACCTGTTGTCTAACCTAAAAATAACTTACTGACATTTCATCTTTCAAGTACACCAGGGATTATTCACCTTTTTACTTGTAAAAAGGGGCATTAGCACATACATATATCTGCAGTTGTTACTGAACACTGAAAATGAACATGACAAAAAAGAAGGAACTCACAAACACTGAGAAATATGAAAAACCCAGAAGTTATTACACTGAAGACAGTATCTGAGCACTTCATTGATGCTCCCAGAATCTGAATTTCTGACAAGCTGCCTGTACATAAAGACCCAGCAAAACAAAAACCCCAGAATACTAATGAAATCAGTTCTGATAAAAATACAATGAAACATGAAAAGACTGACATAACACTGACGTGATGGAAAACAAAACAAAGTATATATATACCAAAGACTGACAAAAACTATAAATCAGTAATAATGAGAAGCATACTAAAATGGGAACTTGCATCCAAATCCTGTATGTGTTGACTCAGAATTAATGGATTAAGAAAACTTAAGCCAATTCCTAAAGAGAGAACACTTGAATATTTTCCATCTAAATAGGCTTTACAATCTAACAATTAATCTCTTGAGATAAAGAAATGTCATATTTGTTGTCAAACTAACTTCAGTGATTAGTCAGAAGTGGCATTAATGTGTGAGGATGAAGCATAAATTCAGATCCAAGTACTAAAGCATCAAAATAAGGACTTTTGTTTTTTTAAAATAAACTCCCACTAAACTTTCATTACATTAAAGATGAGGAATCTCTCAGATTATTACTTCCTCTTTTGTTGAAAACTGTCATTGAAATAGTGTGTTCAGATGCCATTTAAGTGTTACTAAGTGCTGACAACTTTATAAAATTTTTAGGCAATGATCATTATATGATCTCAACAAATAATCACATGGTTTGTTTTAAAGTCAGCCTTCTAGAAGACCAACATATCAGGCAACAGATCAGTATCTTCCATTAAGATATGGGAACATAATTATCTTTTAAACTCCCGCTAGTCTATTTAACACAGGAGAATATTAAAATGTAAAATAAAATTTCTTAGGTCACCAATAAGTTTTTATATTTCTTTATGTCCTAAAGAAATATTTGCTATTTATTTCCATTTCAACCTGAAGTTTTAAACTGAAACAGTTTAGGTGTCACCTAACAAAACTCAGCACTAGATTTGTCTGTATCAGTTAGAGGAGTCTGACAGCACAGCATTGGAAGCTACACACTGAGAAGATCCTGCCTTCTGTGCTGCCTTTGAAAAACCAGGATTGTTTTTTTTACAACCAACATCTTCCATCACTTGTGTCACCAGGACTATACCCATCTTCTTCACATCCTTTTATAAACACTTAGAACAAATACAAAACAGAAATTTATATCAACTTTAACCCTGCAGCTTAAGATATGGTGCATAAGTTAAAAAATACAAATCGACAAGGATCAAGATAAAATCAAGCATTTAATATACTTTTTCTAAACAAAACAAAATAAGTTCATAAATAGAATATGAAATTTTAAACTAATGGAAATGTATAGATTTAAACAAAATATGGAAAGTGCTTTTAATGGCTTTCTACTAAGGTGCACATGAGTTTGTTGCCACCATTCATGGTAATATCTCTAAAGATTGCTTGACTGCAATATAAAAAAACACACCAAACTTGTCACTCAATGAGCTGGATTTTCGATAGAATGTTTTACAGCATGGAATAACCTCCAACATTTGAGGTGCCTTTCTGTCTCCAACAAATTTAAAAATCTCCCAAGTGTTCAAAAGAAGAATGGTTATGTTCAAAGTTGTTCACCCATTCTTACAGATGTATCCATAAAATTTTATTTTACTTTCACAGCACAAAGCCAGACCTTTTGACCTCCACCACTTTTTTCTGTTCCACTCAAATCCTCTGGGCTGCAATGCCACCTCATCTAAGGAGCAGGCAGAGACCGACAAGTAGTTCCACAGACACTTGAATTAATTCCTTTTGATTCATGTCTCACAGCTGACTGACCACAGAAGCAAGCAAGATTACACTAGGTCTGCCTTCAGGTTTTCCAGCAGTTGGGAAATTTCTCCCCTACAAATCCATATGAAATTATGACGAACATCTCATACCCCAACCAGAAAATCCTGCCACCGTCAAAACATCACTTCCCAATATCCTGGTTCCAGGACTCCTAAACGTAATCTTTAGAGGTGATCAGAACTATGCAGAAGATAACACCCATACCCTTAGAAGGTATTTGACTCACTAACTACTTCTGAGTTTCATCATAGGTAGGAGATTAAATACAGGCCAGGGGAGTGGGCTGGCAACAAAGAAAATGTGGCAGCAGCAAACACTTCAACTAAAGAGCAAAGGAAAAGAATGCGTTCACACTTGAAAAACATTACTTATTTGGAAAAATCACCTGCCAAGTTCTATATATTTGAAACCCAGATAGCAGCAGTGATGCTGAGCCTCACTCTGGAGGTTAACCACAATGCTGCAGCCTTCATTTTAGGATGTTACACCTCTACATCCATCATTCCCCATAGCCTATGCAGCACAGTTCTCTCAAAATGGGATGAGTATCAGACTCAAAGGATTATGTGCATGTAACTTCAGAGCATAAAACTAAGCCTACGGTCCTGATATGAGCTACTTCTTTGATTTGTACCCAAATTCATGCATTTACAAAAAGCACAGCCAAACAGACTCCCACCTATCTCCACCCTCCTACAATTAAGTGTTCCTTAGCAGATTAAACAAGATAACCTTTTGGTCTCCAGATATATAAATACATACTTATATATACATATATATATATATATATCTGACCTTGAAGGCTTTGGACAAAGAACAAGTTTACCTAAATAATGAGACAATAAATAATGACTCTTAAATTAAGCAGTTTTGATTTCAAATAGACTAAAATTAGTAATATCAATATAATACACTGCAATGATAAACAGTGCAAAAGCACACACAAAGATCTGGTACATGCAACTTTGTCCACTGTGATTGTAAAATCAAACTCTATAACTTCAGTTTGAAATAACATCATGTATCCTGAGACTGAATTAAATCCAGATGGTGTTTTACAGAAAAATTGATTGTTGAAGAGAAAAAATGAAAAGAAAAAAAAATCATAGTAGCAAAGGTTATTTAAGTCACCTTTATTTCTGCTGGCACACTAAGTAGTTACTGTCCACAAAGAAAAATCACATACACCTATCTCCATTGAAGCTAAATTCTTCTGTATCAAGATTAAGCCCGTGCCATTATCCTCAACAGTCAAATTACAACCCCCTATAAATAGAACTGGATAAATTGAAGAAGTGCTGTAACTGAACAGCTATGAAGAGAGAGCTTTTTAACTACCTTGAGTTAAAAGGCACTGTGGTGTATAATGAATGCCACATAGGCAGACTGGACAGGGTATTTTTCTTGAACCACAATTATCAAGGGCAAGAGATCAACAACAGTTCCTGCATATTATGTGTTTCTCAACACCCTTTATCGTGATATGCGTTCAACTTGCTCTACTTTAAACAATGTATTTCATGACCAAACATCTTTTCTTCATTCTACTCCCAAAATTCCTTCCATCCTGTACCTTACAAAGCTGCCTCTTCACCTGAATTTACTTTGCATCATTCTTCACTAAGTTTTGCTTCTAATTGACCAAAATAAGGGTACTATATGCTTTCAAGAACAAATTGGTGCTGTCTTCCGTATCACCTCACTAAAAAAACACTTAGCAATGGTGCTTTGACTACTGAGTACAAAAAATAAAAATAAATTTCTTAATCTACAGATACAGGAGCTGGAAAATCCATGATGCCTCTGCAATATCAGGCTTCCTGGAATGACCCTTTTTGATAGCACATTTTGTGACAATCCCAACCATAGCCCACTTCCTGCAAACACCTAAGCACAGCTGAGCAGAAACAAGCTTCCACTGAAGCTGCCGTGTGTCCTGCTGAACCACAGTCAGGCTCCTCTGCCAAGCCTGCAGGAGAAAAGTGACAAAGGCCACGGCCTGCCTACCACGCCTATGGTTAATCCATGGTTATGATGTTACAGCTCAGAGCTGGGAGATCAACAGAAAAACAAGTACTACTACTCTTCTTCAGATAAACTAGATCATCCATAAAGGTTCCTTCCAAACCATTCCATTCTATGATAAAAGCATTAGTATTAGCAAAATACTGAATTACTTATTTGTGGGCCACCTGCAGTTAATGAGCCAAAAAAAAATCAGTTAGGAGCCTTCTCAGTCTTTTGACTCATCATTTACAACCTCATCTCTTGAACGCTTTCCTTATACTTGTTAAACTAATGTTCATTTAGAATAAAATGCATCAGCTGCAGGAATTTAAAGCTGTATCCACAGCCAAGAGCTACACAGGCATAGGTATATGGCCATACTTCTGCCAAGCTCTCCTGCATTGCAGAAGGATGAGTATTTAGCATTCAGTATTACTGAAAGTACCAAATTAAAGAAATACGTTCTGTAATCTGAGGGACATGAGCGTGCAAAAAGGACTAGATGTGTTTTTTCCTCTTTTATAACCCAGTCTCTAAAATTAAGGTTTCTCCTGTACTTTCTTTTATATCTCTGCACCATGTGTTCTCCAACCACCGCTAAACTGAACTACAGAAATTCAAATTTTCTCTTCCTCAGAAGACAGGAAGAGCCACATGTACGCTTCAAATTACATGAGTAAAGGAACTGAAAGCGAAGCAAAAGGGAAAAAACTAAGAGCAGTCTAATGGTTTGAAACTTACCTGCCAGAACAGTCTGTGAAATAGGGAGTTATTGCTATCTGGAATGCTTCAAACTAAGGTGTGGCACAGCTCAGAACATACAGTCCACTGAAGTCAGGCAACTGTTTGTAATATCTCCATATCCAGTAAAAAAGCAAAGCAGCAGTATCATTTCCAAATTTCTACAATACCAGTACCAGTTTTTACAGGTATCACCACTTTTTTCATACATTAAAGGAAACAAGTTTTCTTGGGAACTTTACAGTACTTTTTAATTCTATCAGTAAGAAAACTAAACACATCAATAAGTATTAAAAGTTGTCAAATCAAAGTTTTATTTCTAGTAATAAGTAGCAAGAAGGAAAGAACAGTTTTATCTTTCAAATGAGGATATTTTTCTTAGATGCAATAAACTATTTTACTATTTTCTGCCTTCTCACAGTTTAGTTTGCAATCACTATATCCCTTCTATTACAGATATGCATGAAATAAAATTAGTTTGTGCGCCAATATGTACTTGTATCAACTACTCAGAATAAGTTTCACAAAGCACAGTAATCTCATATTTTCCTGTCTTCACTGACTTTTTTTACATAATGTATTGCACTTTGACCACTAGTTTTTGCCCTACACCCAGCTGCTGCTTACTTCCTTGACAAAGGGCAATATGCAACTCATGATAGAAGGCAATTTAAAAAGCACCATGAGAAGGGATGATATTGACTTTTAGGAATTAACTGATCAATAATCTCCACTGTAGCTGAAGAATCTCCAGAACAGTTATTGACAAATTTTATATTATTTATTTTTAAATCAACAGTTTGGCATTAACTAGTTCGGTTTACTTTACTTTTTTCCCCTTATTTCCTTACAGAATTTCAGGTGATCATTTGTAAATCAGATTTCAAATACACAGCAAGATACAAAATATCCTTTATGTGAGGAATGGATTAAACAACCATTTCTTTTAATATAAAATTACACATGAAATACATAGAAACACTGCCATATAGGCATCAGTCAGAATTTTCTACGGAAGGCAAGCAGAGCAACAGTGACAACCTTTACTGAAAGTTCTAGTAACAGAAGAACGCTTACTACAAAGAGGATACAGTTAATGTATCTAAAATTCCAAAGAGTGAAAGCCAACGTTCAGATGAAAGGAGAAAGTGTTGTATATGAAAACAGTAGCTTATGTAATTTCTTTAATTAAGAATAAAAGTGACTAACAGATGAAACTATACTGAAATTGGGGCTTATTTAAATATTTAACAATACAAAATCCAGAAATAAGCACATAAAATTTCACTGTAAAAGAAGATGAAGCACAGAATTTGCTTACAATACTCAATGCTGTTATTTTATGTGGGACCATTTTCATTTTAGACCAACTGTGATTTAACTTTATTTAATAAACTAAGACAAAAACTTAAAGAATCAATTCTGCAATGGAATAATTTCATGCAGGTTTCAGATTTTTTTTACCATTTACAACAACCAGTATCCACCATTTTATGCTTAGACAATTATTCTTGGGTATAAAATAATGGAAATGGTGCTGCTGAAAGTCTGCACTGTATATTCAAAACTTGTCTAACATTGTCTTTGACTAATCACTCTCTCACACTGTCCTCTCCTTCTCTCAGAGGAACTTTGTGTACAACATGTAGTTGCATTACACTTTTGAAAAACAGGTCTTTATTCATTTCTTGGTGGATAAAACAGTCATGAAGATTCCAAATCCACATTTGCTCTGAAAAGCCTAAGCTCCAAAGTTAATCAGCACTTGAATGAACATCACACCTACCTTTGTTGCCATAAGTAGGGCCACAAAGGTGATCAGTGCTGGAGCATCTCTCCTGTGAGGAAAGTCTGGGAGCTGTGGTTATTCAGGTGGGGTTATTTCAGTGCCTAAAGGGGCCTATAGGAGAGCTGGAAAGGACCTGTAGTGACAGGACAAGGGGTAATGACTACACTGAAAGAGTTAGTCTGGATACCAGGAGGAAATTCTTTGCTGTGAGGCTGGTGAAAAACAGAGAAGTTTTCTCCCCATAAAAATGCCCCATCCCTGAGAACAGAGAAGTTTTCTCCCCATAAAAATGCCCCATCCCTGGAAGTGTTCAGGATCATGCTGGATGGGGCTTAGAGCAACCTGGTCTAGTGGAAAGTCCCCTGCCTACAGCAGGTGAATTAGATGGTCCTTTACTAGCACAGCCCATTCTATATTGATATTTTATAATTTGTAACACTGAATTAAAAATCTCAAAAGACGTATGTCCTACTTTTACATTTCTTAGCGTTATAATTACCTCCACATCTAAAAAAAAGTCTGCTTTCTTCAAAAATTGACTATTACAATCCATACTCTAAAAATCTAAGTTTGCTACATCAGTGAATGCTTTGCATTTACAAATTACAAATCTATTACTTTCTTTACCAAAACATAATACATCCTTTATTCCTGATAGTATTATCATGTGAACTTGGGATTTGTCTACATTAGTATTTTTTTTCAGGTAAGGGACACGTTTCTGAATGGATTTCTCTTGGAGAATATGTTCCTACTTGTAATGGATACAGAGTTTTCTGGGCCACACTAGACCTAGCCCAAGAAAATCCCTTTAGAAACGTATAGCACAAACTTAAGTCTTCAGCAGACCTTGTTTTGCCCCATGAATCCCCTCTTGCCAGGCTGTGGGATGTACCAACACAGCCCCCAAGCATGTCCTCTACACCCCACAGCTTCAGTGCTGCCAGGGAAGCTCCACCTCAATTTCAGGAATAAGCTCAGCCTCCACAGCCACTCAGTGTAAACCACACAAGTTCTAATTCTGGATTCACCAGGTACTGCATACATTATTCATTAATATTACACCAATTGTGAATGCCACGGCAACACACATAAGATATTGTATAAAATTCCACATCATCTGAGATGTTAGCATAATACAAATTTTACATAGATGCTGCCAGCCAGATGATGGTGGAGTCTTAAAACAGAGCCCACAGCACCATCAGCAAACATCAAGCAAATGTTTGGAAGATGCTGAAGTCTATAAACTATTCACATTCTTGAGCTGTAAATGTAGCTTCCCAGTCACTTTCCACTCTTTTTGTATTTTGAGACTGCTACCATTAAATACATAATTTTAAAGTAGAAGCTAAACTAATTTGACTTAAGGATTTTTGTGTGAAAGTTTCAGAACAAAAAAACAAAAAACAAAGCAGTTGCAGCTTCTCAGTTGTTGTTTTAAAAGGCAGGGACAGAAAAGAACCTGACATTATTTTTTATTCTCAGTCAAAAATTCCACAAACTATTTATAGACAGCTCTAATATACTTGGCAGCAAGCAGTGGAAATTGGAAATCTAGCAGAGACACTGGCTCAGCTTCAACAAGATTCCTGATTTTAAGTACATAAGTACTTCTATTCATGTCACACCCTACCCTACTTCTGCCCTGCCAGGTGTAAAGGAGGTTACCTGACTGCCCACTGCCTGAAGGTTGTACGCGTTCTCAGGTGGTAATCTAACGCAGCACTTGACATTAGACAGGGAGTAGAAGAAAAACAGATTACTAAACCAAAATAAACAATTCAAACAGTGAATTCAGTCACCTAAATTACAACTAAATCTCAACAAAAAAGACTGAGGAAATCAGAGGGAAAAGGAGGAGATCCAAACTAGCAGGGGAAGCAAGAGAGACTATACTGCCTACCCATCCTTAAATGAGCTATGTGCATTATGAGGCTTAGAAGCCTATTCTTAACTGATTAGACCCTATCATTAATTTGAATCTAACACTTTGCCCTCCTATTTGGAAACTTCCACTGCTATATTACTTAAACTAGAAAAAACCGAAGTTTCTAGCTATTTTAAACAGCTATTTAAAGTACTGAAACTCCGTTATTTTATGAAAGAACTGCTTAGCCCATTTGTACATGTTCAATGGCTGTAACTATCCTTTTCTAAAATCCCCATTTCAGAATTTAAACTACGTCACATTTGAGAAGTGCCAGACTAGGGGAAAATTTTGATGTGTGGGCTGCACAGTGCTTATACAGTAGAGGGAAGAGCAATGCAAATTTGATTCATACTCTTCATACGCTTCGTACTTTTACCTACTGGCTTCTATAAATTATGGTTGCAGTAAAAAAATTGGTTTTGTTTTTTCATCATGCTAAATTATTTCTCATCTTAATTCTTTGTAAGTACAGGAACAAATGTTAGCACACAACAATCTATGTAGAGCTGGTGTACTGTATTTTTAAAAATTAAAATAAAAATCCATAACCACATACAAACAAAAAGATTTCACTACTCTGTCACAAGTTAGATGGTAACAGCAAGAATTAATCAAGTCATATATTCTTAAAGTATAATACTGCTGGTTATCTTCTTTTCTTCTCATGATTTGGGCCTGTGCCACCCTGAAAAAATGCTAACAGAAGAAATTAAATCATTATTCACAAATAATAACTGTAACCATCAAAAACCTATTATAAGGTTGAAGAAATGAAAATATAATCTGCTATTACTCCATGAATCTCTACCAGGAATCCACAAAACATC
Organism: Passer montanus; assembly: GCF_014805655.1. NCBI lineage: Eukaryota > Metazoa > Chordata > Aves > Passeriformes > Passeridae > Passer > Passer montanus. The sequence continues at coordinate 5,737,120 of NW_024366480.1, forward strand.
CAAGTTTCTGGTTCCAGATTACAGTATGACTCAGACTTACAACTGATTTTTTTTTCCAAAAAAGACTGAAATAGTGTAGGAGTACTTGATATTGTAGGGTGGTGGAGAATCACGAGGGTTTTTGAAAAGAAAGAAAACACTGCTCTACTGCTGCACATTTACTAGTGAGCCTACACGTCATGTGCCAAAAAGAAAAAGGCCTAAGATACATCTAGAGAATTATGGTTTCAAAATCCAGAATGCTAACCAGATTCATAAAATAAAGTCACAACAACAATTTATTTCAAGTCTTTATTCAGCAGAAGGTCTAAGATGTCACAATCCAGACAGAGATCAAGTAGAAAATTTCATGGTTCTGACTGAAGCAAAAATAGGGGATTGAGAAATCAAACCAAAATTTCCAGATCTGCTATAGTCTTTTTGGAATATTGGCCTGAGCAAACCAGGGAATACTGGAGTCAGTGGAATAGTGCTGCTGAGCTTCAACTCCACCTTTATGACAGTAACAATAAATTAGAATTAACTGCAACATATTCGAGCTGAATTCACTGTAGTGACAAAAGTGACTTGAAAGCAAGCAGTTTACCAGGAAGGGCAATGAAGCAACAGTATATTTACAGCACATTTTGCACATATATCAAATATAAAAATCATCAAAACACTGCATGTTTATTGCATCTAAGAAAAATATCCTCATTTGAAAGATAAAACTGTTCTTTCCTTCTTGCTACTTATTACTAGAAATAAAACTTTTGATTTGACAACTTTTTATACTTTTTAATGCGTTTAGTTTTCTTACTGATAGAATTAAAAAGCACTGTAAAGTTCCCAAGAAAATTTGTTTCCTTTAATGTATGAAAAAAAGTTCACAGAAATCACAGACCTTGCCAAGACTTGTGCAGACTTGTTTATGCATATTCTGGTAACTGGAGTTTTTAGACCCCCGCGCACCTATTCACATTGAAACTGAACTTAAACCACATGTCACACTGTCTGCCCAGCACCTTCCAGTAACACAAGACATAGTCTTGGTCCCTTGTTAATGCTTCAGTGAACTAATTAAAATGTAGAAGTAACCTTGCATAGTGTAACCCTGCACCCGTTGTGCAGCCAGCATGAAAAAGCACAGCCAAAGGGGGAAAGAGCTCCTAAGGCAACGCACCTTTTTCACCTGTGCCTTCAACATCTGTGAAATAATGCTTTTTGTTAATCACATGCAAACAACCTTGTGCAAAATTAATTTCATTATTTATCACAAGCTACTTGATCTGCTCTAGTTACAGCAGATAGAAGTGGAGATGTTACCAAGTTTAAAGACAACCACACCGTGTAGGAGCGTCTGTTCAGGAGCTACTGAAATGACATTGAATTGACACAGTTTTTGCTCTAAGGATGTCAGCAGGGAAATTTCAATTGCTATGATAGGAAAGGCTATTAATTAGCTACACTAACCTTCCAGAGTTGTCTAAACAATGCTGCTTATTAAATATCCTCAGGACTTAGGAAGAATAAGAGATGAACTTGCTAGAACTTGCTGGTCATACATACCGCATTCCTCAAACTACTGTGAATCGTAACAAGTAAAAAAAGACAAGACGTTAATAGAAGATAGATGGCCTGCAAGACATGATTTTACCCAGATTAGCAACTTCTTTAAATAAGAATCAGATCTTGAAATTGCTAAGCATACTCCTAATATTAACATGTGTGCATACTTGAATGGGTACACTCAGCACCCATGAAAGAATTCTGTGCATGGCAGCCTTGAGATTTTTAGATTCTTTTGTTCAAATAGATTTGATTCATCATAACAAACAAGATAAGGGAAATAGCCAACAAAATTTGTAATTTAGTAAAAATTATTTTGTCTCCAGTATTTTATGCAAGATCTATATTCTTATTTGAGAAAACTCTACTACAGCTACTGCATTGATTCAAGCCATTGATTCCAAATAGGAAACTACCAAGAGCCTCATGGATAATTTTTAAAAAGTCAAGAAGCCACCTATATGTATTAAAAAAATTTTAAAACCAATAGACTAATAGGTGCATATCGCTAAGACCCAAATTCGCTCCCTCTCTTTCAAAAGATCTTTTCCTTTTTTCCTCCTTCCCTACCATGCTATCTGCTATAAATCCTGTGATTCTTGTCCTGCAAGAATGTTGGTGCTGTACCTCACACATGAGCATGAGTATACCTGTTTTATTTCAAATACCATTGAGTATCTTAGAAATAAATTGTCAAAATAAATTTGTGATAAATTTGGAGTCTTCTTTACTTGGCTCATGATACAGTAACATATCACTACATGGCTATTTTCCCTGTAACAGTACAAATAAGCTTTTCTCTTTATTATAGCTTTATTGTGTCAGGAACTCTGCAAACAAGAAAAACAACTCTTGCTCTACAGAACTCATTGCCTTGTAAAAACTGGAAATCTCAGCCCACCATGTTCCAAAACATAATGAAATAGCAGTGCTTTACAGGAAGCATAGCAGAGATAGGTGGGGTTAAAGAAAGCACATAAGATGACTTTGTGTTTCCCATGGACAGAACTACCCATGGGAAGCATAAAGGAAAGAACGACTAGGCTTGAGTAATGTTCACAAGTGATAAAGCTATCAGTACTAAAGAAACACAAAACAACAGCAGAGTAAAACCAAGTGAAACAGAACTGACATACAGCGATCCTGTGCTAACAACTGTCTCCTCGTTGTGCTTCACCCTCCCTCTCTCCCCTGAGTCACTGAGAAAAAAGTACAAAATTCTGAGCACCAAAGGGAAAGGCTTTCATGAACATTTGGAAATCCTGAATTTCATTGATTGTCCTGGAGGTTGTAATGGAGACAAGAGAGATTATGTGAAAACACTTTTAATACAGTAATTGTAAGATAAGGACAGTTAACATTACCACCTTTATATGCACTGGAAACAAGTGCACTTCTGACAGCCAGAATACTGTGTCTCTTATTGCACAGGACTGTAGGGTACTACAGCATCTTGCCATAAACACAATCTTCTACTATCAGTGACTACAAACGTGAGTGTTGGAAAGTACTCCACAACTGCAAAACAAAGCAAAATAAAATCCTTTCTGTAGAGCTAGATAAGCATTTGACTAGATAGATAGTTTAGGCAGCTGCAGTTCAGCAGAGTACAGCACAACCTCAAGACAGCCACAGTACACCTAACATTGGTCGAAGAGAACACAACAAAGTCTGTTTCAAAACACTCAAGTATGTAATTTTCCACTATCAAACTACATTCCTGAGACTCACAAATTACCCCTGAAAAACTATAACTGTGTTAAAGTAGACACACAAGTACTTTGCTATATGGATTCTGGTTTTGGCTTTTTAAGTAGCAAGTATTTGTCACAGAAACTTTAGGATCACGATTACTCACATCGTTTATATGCCATCATTTACAAATGAAGGCTTGTTTGTATGACCCTAAAGGCACTTTCTGTGCCTATTCTCAGTAGTCGGTAAGAGCAAGTCTCACATTTTATGGGTCACAAAACCTCACATTTTATTATATTACAGTAGCTCTAAGCCTTCAAGAATCTTTCATTCTTTTTTGTAACATAAAATTTGAACTACATCCAGATTTCCTTCTTAAATATGCACAGATATTCCTGTCTGTCAACTACATCCTGGGCAGCAGAACCATAATTTCTATCAAAATGCTTTGTAACGAATACAGATATTCCTGTCTGTCAACTACATCCATGTAGTCCTGGGCAGCAGAACCATAATTTCTATCAAAATGCTTTGTAACGAATTGGAAACATCCATAAAATTCATGATACATGTTTATCTCAGGGTCAAATTAACTCAAATGTGGTGGTACATTGCACGCTGAACCATCATGTTTTAGATGTCATTTCACTGCAATTCAAAAGAGCAAAGAGGTTTTCAGAAGTCAGGTAGTTGAATTAGGTGCATTTATAGACGTGTGAATTGGCCCACTCCCCCTTCTTCATTCAGTTACCAACTGCATGAAAAAGCCTATGGAGATGAATGACAAAGAAATAATCCTCCTCCTTTCACTGAAACACAGCCATATTTGGAACCATACAATCTCCCTCAGTGTCAACACGGCCAGCATGAAGCTGCCCATTTCTAATACTCCTGTTCTCAGGCTCACCCACATGCCTGTCCCACCAGCAGAACTAGGAAAGGAGGTTCAAAGAAACTTACCTACCACGGATGAGCACTGGGAAAACCAAAGAGCACCACACTGCAGTGCTCTGAAAAACCCTACAAACCATCAGTTCCCCAGGGAGGGAAAAGCAGCCCATGAGTAACACACAAACACACACACAAACACATTTGCTCAAGGGCAGGCTCCCAAGGCGACAAAAGCACAAATAGGAAGAGAGGTTTAAACACAGTAAGAAAAATTAACACCTTGGACAAGAGAATGCCATCTAACAGGTATTTCCAAAATCCTTATCACCACATACCCTTACATTCATAGTTATAATTACCTTCCAGTATGCTATCCCTACACCTAGTACACCTAATCTCTTTGACACAAGCTCTTCTGATCTGTGCTTTTCTTGATCAAAAAACATTCTCACTACTTGTTTACACAAGCCAATAACTTCCTAAGGGTATTTTAAAACAACTATTTCTTTCTGCAATCCAGCTTCCTAAAGAGAACTTATTAAAATATATGGGATAATATATTATTTAAAATTTACTCTCTCTGTGGAAAACCCTGACAAGAATGATTCTGATTAACACCAGATGACTGAATGTCAAGTTACATAGTAACTGCCTGCTTCTTTGTCCATCCAGTTGACAACCTCATTGTCAAAAAGCCACTTCAGTTGTTTAATTTGAGCATATTCACTGTTACCCAACAACGTGACTATCAATTCTCTTCCTGTGGATCACTCAGCCGTGCACATCTGCACACTCCCCACAACTTCCAAACACTCTGGACTATTTCTATGTTTGGCAAAAGAGTAACAGTACCAAAAATCCAGTTAATAAAAATTTAAACAAAAAAATCTTACAGTTCTGTATGTATTCCAACACAGAGGTTTCACTGTAGATTTGTCACTAAGTGTAACAGATTCCATATAGAATACAGTAATTCGTGATAAAGAATATTCTACCTCTGCTTCCAAGAAAATGTATGTGGTCTGAAGGAGCTCTTTAAGCAGCAGCAGATCATCACTAAACCTCTTAAAGCACTCTGCATCCACTCACTTAAACACAGCTGAAATATACAATAGACTGTGTTTCCAACGAGCAGATGAGAGGAAATCAGTTGTTAGTAACATCTGTAAAACCAGACAAGGATAAGAGCTAGAGTTTTAAATAAAGTAGAACAGACACTGCTCTGAAAGTAGCCCATTTCCACTTCCACAACAAAAACTCAGTAACTGGGTATTTCCCAGAAGGATGCTGTTGGCATTTAAATAATTTAGGACAACTCTTCATTCTGTATCTTCCCTCTAAGGGCCAGACTAATCTGCCTACACTGAGAATTGAGACTTCTCTGCAGAGGAGTTCAGATCATTAAGTCATGCTCCTGTTGCCTCACATTCCTTTAATAAGCCTGCCTTTTCCCACACTGACTCTGCCTTAAATTATGCCAAACCAAGACTCCCCAGTTCACTCACACAGAATCCGTATAGGATCAGAAATGTGGAGTAACAAACTCTAGGCATGCACAACCACGAAACAGCTATTTATTTTCTGTGCTTCAGCTTCTACCTTGCTCAACATACTTTACAGGAATACTGTCAGTATTAGTCTATCTTAACAATTAAACCTTATTTAGGTAGTAAAGAGCTTTTAGGAGACTATGCAAAAAATATATTAAATCAAAAATATTTATTGAAAGTTTGTTACCAACCATGTCCCATCTTGGAGCACAGTAAATTCAGATGCAAGTGAGGTTCACAGCATGCTTCTGAAGTAAGCCTATTTTTTTAGGAAGTCCAGTACCAGCAAGTCACCACTAGGTACATACATGCTCCTTTATAAAGAGAGACCACATGTGAAGTTAACACAACTAGGGAAAGAAACGACAGCCATTTGTTGGGACATTCAGATTCAATCTGTGTATGACTGGGAAAAAACAAAACCACCAAAAAACCAAAAACAAACCAAAAAACCAAAACAACATAACAAAACCCTGAAACAAACAAACAAAAAAAAGCCAAAAAAAATCCCCCCCCAAAAAAACCAACCCAAACAACCAGAGCATTTTTTAAAAGAAAGGGATGAAGAATGCTTTGGAAAAAGAGCTAACTGAAAAATATATTACTTTCTTATGTTAATAGCATTTACCAAACTTGACAGGCAGTTGCATTCTTCTGGATGTAGATTCTTTTCAATGCACATGAAAAGCATTGCTACACTTTTGCATTGATGAAAGCAGATTACATCCCTTACAATTCCTTACTGGTAACTGTGTTTAATGAATAATAATAGTAAGTCACAGTTTAAGGGCATTGGCTTTGCTGTGTGTTGGCTCTTTGAGAAACAAAAAGGGTACCTCTAGAAGAGGTTCAGTTCTGGGAAACAAGTAGAAAGGAAACCTGGAATATTTCATTGTACCAGAGTTTTCCATTCCTCATCTGTTATTGATGGTAGATACATATACAACTTTTTAAAATTAGGGAGAATTCACAAGTTGGTAGAGATTACAAAACTGAAGAGTAAGGTTTATTTGTGATAAAGCAGATGTTGTGAAGACAGCATACTTGCAAATTCTTACACTGTTTATACTTCACTGTGATTGTTATCCACTTGACTATTTACTCCCTTTTCTTTCTGGATCATCTGCAAAAGTACTCAGAGGCTCAGCACTGACATTACATGGTAAATGAGTGGTTTGGGTTTTTTTAGATGATTGTGGATCATGACACAATAGGTGATACTTTATTCTGCGTTTAAAAGGTTCCAAGGTTCCAATAGCTATGGCTTTCCTTTTTGGGAAATGTAGTTGGAAGAGGTTTCAATGCATTAATTCAGCTGTAAAATAAAGGGTAAAAAAATACTTTCATTTTACATACATTTCACTCTATTAAAAGCCAACCTGATAACAAATTTCAGCACTTGCTCCTACGGCCTTTTTAAAGGGAGGCACTGAATTTTAAAATAGCAAAAAATGTGACACAGCATGGTGACAAGTACAAGATCAATGTCAGACATAATGCCTACATGTTCAAATTCCCATTTATCTGCCTTTATATAATGAAGTATATTGCTAATTTAAGTACATATCATTCCTGTTTAAAAGCAGGTTTCCAGATCTGGGAGAAAAGCACTCCCAGGACAATGGAACTCCATAAAGTGCAAACCAAACTCTGATTACCTGTCTAAATAAATTTAAGTATCATCAAGACATTTCAAAAATACATCAAAGTACAATGTATTTCAGTACAGGCATAAAGGAGTTGCTTAGTAAGAATCTAACAGTGTGATCCTTATATTCATAGCAATAATTTATACATCACATTCAAACAAGTTTAAAGCTAGTTCAAGCCTCCTTACAATCACAGTAACTCATCTCTCTCAGAAATTGTTTGATCTGATCATTTTAGTGGAGCAACACACATGCTTGAGGAACTGTGCATGCTTATTTCAAATCAGGTACTTTGAGCACTTTTTTTGCTTCCAAATACGCAGTATGGTCAGTAAGCAAGACCTCCGATTAAAGACTTAAATTCAGCTTTATTTTAATTATCAATCATTTCTGAAAGCTTTTACATTTTATGCCGAAATCCTTCATGATCAACACTTTAAACTGCTATCTCAGACTTCAGATAGACCTCCTTTGTAAGGCTGCAAAATACAGACAGTTTCAGAAAACTGGTGAAAGGAAGTCAAACACAGACCAATTAACTTAATTCTCACACATATTCCTGGCTTCCATGCTTTTACTTAACATTTTAAGACTGATGTACAGCTGAATATTTCAAGATATTAATTTTTAAAAAGTCACTATCAAGCATCAATAAAACTTTCTGTTCCATAGGAGTGAGGGATGTCTCTCAACTCCCCAGCAATGACCTTAACTCTACTCTTTGGGCACATCTGACTTGAAAGATATCATGACTGTGTAGGACAGTTGCACTGCTGCTCCTACTACTCTGCAAAGTTAGAAAATAGGATTGCTTATTCCAGGAAAACGCCTCATGAACCCTAAAAGCACCTATACTGGGTTGACACGGTGAGGTTCGGGGAGGGGTTACAGGAGCTGGCTTTCCACAAAATCGGCTGGAAGCTTCCACTGTGTCCAGGAGAGCCAATGCCAGCCAGCTCCAAGACAGATGTTCTGCTGGCCAAGGCTGAGCCCATAAGAAACGGTGTAAAGTCTCTGTGATAACTTATTCAAGAAGAAAAAAAAAGTCATTGTGCAGATGTAACTGTGGCCAGACAAGAACAAACTGAGTACGTGTGAAAGGAAAACTTTGAAGACACCAAGATCAGTGGAGAAGAAGGGGGTTACGTACTCCAGGCACTGGAGTTGAGATTCCTTAGCAGACCATGGTGCAGCCAGCCCATGGTGAGGCAGCTGTGTCCCTGCAGCCCATGGAAGACCACAGGGATGCAGAGATCCACCTGCACCTGTGGAGGAGACCCACACTGCAGCAGGTGGATGTTGAGAGGAGGCCCATGTTGGAGCAGGCTCCTGGAAGGGATCTGCAACCTCATGGAGACAGAAGCTCACACTGGAGGTTTCCTGCTAGGACTTGTGACCCTGTGGGGAATGCAAGCTGGAGTAGGCTGTTCTTTAAGGACTGCACCCCAAGGAAGAATGCAGCAGTTCCACTATTGCCCATGGAGAACTGGAGAAGTTCATGGAGAGTTGTCTCTCATGCAAAGAACACTGCACTGAAGCAGGACTCCTCTCCCTGAGCAGCACCAGGGATGAACTGACCTAACCCCTATTCCATCTCCCTGTGCCACTGGTGGGGATGAGGTACAGCTAAGAAAAAGGGAAGGGTGTTTTAAGGTCTGTTTTTACTTCTCATTTTCCTGCTCCAATTTTGTTTATTTCAGTTAATATCTCTAACTCGAGTCGGTTTGGTCTATGACAGTATTTGGTGATTGAGCTCTCTCAAGGACCTTATCTCAACCTATTAACCCTTTGTTATACATCCTCTACCCTGTCCAGTTGCAGAAGGGAGTTAAAGAGTTGCTTTTGTGTGTGTCTGGTATTCAGTCAGGATCAGCCCACTACGGTTCTACACACAATTTGGCTTGGCAATTCCAGCTGAGAGTGTGGGACAGTGCTCCTCGCTACGGCAAGACAACAAAGGTATAGGTCTTTCCCTCAAGCCTTATTCATCTACAGCGTAAAGGCAAAAGGCCTCTGTTCTATCCCACATTTCCACAATGGATGAGGAAAACTGGAAAGCTAGTATTGTGGACCTAAAAAGAAGTTAGTAACACTATCATTCAGCTGTGGTATATTGGATTGTCATTTGCATGAGAACTGTGATACCACTGAGGCTTTGTTACAGTGTGCATAGATGACAGACACAACAAATAATTTAAAATATGGAATTGAAGTAAGACAAACTACATGACACCCAGGCAACAGGCACTAGAAACAGCATTAGCCGGATCAGCAACAACAGGGAGGTAGGTCATTAGTAACTGGACTCTGCAAACATGCAGCTCCCAGGCACATCCTGCAGTAAAGCTGCTGGAGTGCAGAAATGCCAAATGCCAGTATCAGCCAGAAAAGGGATCACATAAAGGAAGCTTAAAAATATTGACGAAAGCCATTCACTGAATTACAAAATGTTTGAAGATCTCTACTTGTTTATTAACTTATTTGCTGAAGTACAGGTCAAATGCAGGAATCTAAAGTTCCTGTAATACCTCTCTGCCTGAGAATACTTGGATAGCCAGAGATCAAGACCTCAAGCAATTTCCAAGCTCTTTCTGGATTCAAACCCTTTTTTTTCCTTGCCCATAAGAGTAACCTCTTAGACTGATTAGATGCTCACTCAGCCACCATAACGCCCTCAAAATAAAAGGATGGTTCCTTTCCTCCCCTCTATTTCCCAACCTCTGAAAAAACAACTGTTCTTGTAGAGATCTTGGCCTCCTATTCCACTCTGAAGAATAGCAGTTCTGCCACCTTTACTTGTGAAGGCACCTTAACAAGAGATCCCAGTCTTTCCCTTCCTTGCCATCCCAGCTCTCTTGTCTTCATGAATCTCTCCAACCACAGACACCAGATGAACTTTAGCCATGGAACTGACTGCGTGTTCAGTACCTTTAGATAGGAAACATGACAAATGGGAGGTGCCCTGACAAGGGAAGCTATTTCTGCTAATTATACAATCACCCAAATCCATCCCCGTCAGTGCTTCCAGCTGCAAGTTGCTGCGATCAAGTCATGTGTCTGATGTCATTCATCTTCCTGACTTAAGAGTAGACATCTCTCTCAGATAATTTTAACTGATGTTTAGATCATGGAAAGGACATATCTTCTTTACCCATACTTTAAAAAAATTACAAATTGGATAAAAAGAAATATGTATTCTCTCAAGTCCAGTAACAAGTATTTCAATGTGGTTTAAACACACATTTTGAGTTAAATCCCTGTGCACTCTCCCTAAACACTTCTCTAGAAGACAGCAGATGGAAAAATGTAGTTCTTTAGTAATATGAAGAGCAGGCTGAAGTAAATACAACAACACTACAAGCAAAAAAAAGCACTTTAATTAGGACTCTAAAATGAATCTCTGTTTGAAAATTACTCTGTTGAAGTCTATGTGCAGAAAATAAAGAAAGGGAGGGTTAAAGTCTCCACTTAAATCTATGTGATAAGAAAAGCACACATATATGGATTTGTTTACTGCATGTGATGCATTCTTTATCTCAGTCCCAGTTACTACAATATCCCTAATGTGAGCTTCTCCATACAACTTCATAGAAGGAAAACACCCTGCCTGGGTATACTAATTCATTGAATTATAATATCCTTTGTGAAGCATAGGAAAAAAGATATTAAGCAAAGTCTTACGAAAATTCATATACAGCTAACATCTAGAAGTCAGAGCATATGAATGTGTGTGCCTTCCCACTACAAGGCACATCAAACAACATTTCATTTTTCTGTTCTAAACTGCTTGCCTTCAGTTATTGAAAATTGCTTTCTAAAGGAGCAGCTCCTTAAATTAGTAGGATCATTAAATTTTTAAGATACATCATTGACTAGAACAAAATTATTTCTAGTAAAGCTAAATATAAATTAGAAGAAAATCTTATTTTTTTCCACAAAATAACTATTCTCACAATCCTTCTGTACTTACAGAGGAACTTATCTCTATTTCCCAATACATGCATATGAAGCTGGAGTAACAAAACCAAGATATGGGACCCTTTAGCAGACTAACTTTTTTCTTAACTTTTAAATACAAGCAACTTCATTACAGACCTTTACCATGCACCAAAGTGTGCTCACACTGCTTGTTAGAGGATCATTCTACTGTTATATGGCTACAACTGACTTTGTATGTCTGCTCTGGTTACCCACAGCCAGTCCCAGGAGCTCCCACTTAGCAGAGGAAACACCTGCAAGGTTAAGCAAAGGGTAGTCATGAATTACACACAATCAGATGGGTGAAACCTGCAGTTTCCATCCCAATATATATAGTTCAAATGTACTTTCCACCCACAGAGAAACACAACTAGTTCACTTTCATTGCTTTGCGGAATTTATGATTTACTAAAGCGTGAGCACACTGAGCTTTCTTGCACAACAAAAAATTCCACAACCAAATCAATGTATCTGGGAAAGTCCTGTAAGTACTAAAACTTACAAGATGCTTAAGTGAGAAACCACCTTGACTCAAGTTACTAAACCAAAGGGTTTTGTGTGACTCCCTTTCCCCCTTCAAAACATGCTCTACTTGTAAGCTTTCTTAGTTTTGGGGAGGCTCTCATGTTTGCTTGCTAACTTCCTGACTAGTCACAAAAAGTTGCTCCTCACAAAATAGCTGAGAAAGATATACAGAAATTCCCGCATAACCTAAAATTCAGTGACAGCAGGAAAAAGCCTGAACCTAACCTAACCTAAATAGAATAGCAGGAAAAAAAATCTAGTACATAGCTACTAAATATGCTATCCTTGATAAGAAGACACCACCACCATTATAACAATGTACCAAAAGTTAACAGTATATCCAAATTTAAAGCAGCTGTTCAGAGAAACAAGTCCGAACCACAACTTAGATTAGGGCGTTTCTGAAGTGTTTGCACTGATCTGTCAATTATGCTGAATTCAGTAGTTGTAGCTTAGATACTCACAAGAATCAATAGTGTATATTTCAAAGCAATTGTAAAGCTTTGCATAATGAACCATCAGGGAAGTAACAACTGCAGCAAAAAAAGCAAGTGTAGCGAACAAAGAAAGAACACAGAACAATACAAATACTTCACAATACTTCAGAGTATGGTATCGTACTCTGGTGCTATAAACCACTCTGAGCATTTATTTCTACTGAGGGGATAAACACAGGAACTCAAATTTACAACCACATTTTTTAGTATCCAATGCACTAGTATGCAGTGTTTTCTTAAAACCACGTAAACTATGGAGGCTCAATGTTGCCAACCAACAGACACCTCAAGTAATAACTGGTACTGCAAAAATGCCACAGCTAGTAATTCTGAAACGCATGCCAACTAAAAACATCCCAGGCTGTCAACAAATCACACTCTCAATTAGTGCCTAGCCAGATATCTCTGTTGTTCCAGTATTTTAACATCATCATTAACTATCTGGGACAGTATAAATGGAACACTAAAACTAGAAAACGCAGAGACATCTAAGAAAGCAAACCCACACTATTTACAAAGTGCAAACAGCACTCATGCATTTGCAAAAAACCTGTAAGGAAATTAGTGAATTATATCTAAGAAGTATGGAAATAGTGTCTACACCTTGGGAAACTTGAGGAATCTGGTAAAAGGTATATAATGTGTGAAGGAATGTACTTAAACACCAAAGGCACAAAGTTTAAAAATTTGAGATCTGCTAACAAACCACAAGACTGATAATAATTTTAAGTTTTATCCAGACCAAGTACAAAAAAATAAATATTTAGTGCTTAGTTGAAAATAATACTGATACAATTTACATCTATTTGACATTAAAACAGCAATGACTGAAGTAAATAATCAAACAGATTCACGTGTAGGGTCCTTCCAACACCAATGCAGGAGAGCTCTTCCTCTCCTAGCAATGACAGAACAGATGAAAAAGCCATCCTCATTACATGCTCTGCTCTGATGACAGGAGTGGAGTCAGATGGCTTCTGTCATGATTCTGGTTACAAGTACACATCTGCTCTTTCTCTGGCTGACAGTATTCTCATTTAGTGCATCATAACAATTACACCGACTACTTTATATTCAATTTTCAAACTTTTTGCTATGAAGTTGTTTAGGATATGGGTTTTTTTCTTCTCCCCTTGAATTAACTTTGCTTTAAATGTTACCTACATGACCTCACAGACATTTTGACTATAGATGCAATATTGGCTCTGCACAGTCAGTTGAATGTGTACATACTTGGACAAGTTGACATACGATTAACTTATCAGACAACATAAATTTCTAGTGTTAAAATTAGGATGTGTTCTCCTAAAGGACTACAAAATTGTTCTAATAAATTAAATGCAGTGGTTTTGCCAATAATACGATTTACAGCTTAGCAAAATATATCTGTTCAGTATATCACAAAATATCACTAAAGACTGACATTCAAGACTTTAAGATACAATAATTTATTAAGTCAAGTGATTCCTTTAGGACAGTCTGTTCTGGTTTTAGAGTTCAACTTCTCTAGAAAATGGAATAAACTGGCTGGCAGACTTTAATTGCTTACATGATTCAGGCTATTATTTCAAACAAAGTGAATGAACCCAAAAAACTATTTATTCTTCCTCATTCACACCATCAATTAACAAACTGACATGCAAGTAAAGTTCGGGTCCTGACAAGTGAATTTTTATGACAATTTTACTTGTCTTCCCTTAGAACCAAATGAAGAATGAGTTATATACACAGTACAGTTATCACTTCCAGCAACATCTGTACCACAGAAATCTGGAATGATTCTAATCTAAAATTAAATGTTTTAAACCTCATGTAAGTGTACTATGTTTTTCTTTAACAGGACAAAATAATATCAGTAGCACTGTACTCTCAGTAGTCTAACATAAAAAACACTGTTTCAATCACAATTTTGGGAGTAATCCTTTTGTGATCTCCACTAATGTTTCTCAGTCATTACTGCTTATAAGGGTATCCACCAAACTAAAAACCAACCTAGAGATAAGGATAATTAAGACTGACCACCTCTGCCGCCATTTCTACCTTGGAACTCTTTTAGTGTCCCCGTCCTACTACTGTAAATATTTTTTGACACATGTTTACATCTGGAAATCAGAGCAGGGAGATTCATCTACGGTACCACTGCTCTGACTGCTTCCAACTGTATGAAACTTTGTAGAAATTGCCTGTAGTCTTCTGCTCAGTGTGACAGAAATTCAAATTAATATCTGGGTGACAACTATAGTTAAGACTACGTAAAGTCTGAATTTCCAGAAAGCTGAAGAAACCAAATACCCATGCTTCCAGACTCCATTGCAAAGGAAGGCATGTCCTAGTTTCTGCACTGTACCACCTCAGAGACTTTTCATAACTCAGCCTCTGCTCTGAATACCAATCCCTCACAAACTGGTCCTGAAAGTGCTCCATCACAGTACCAATCACATATAAACCACCATCCTGTCAAGAATTAAACAAATATCAAACAAAATGGTAATGTTAGAAATTCAGTTCTCTAACTGAAGTTCATGTTACAGCAAAAAAATAAGTAAGATCAGCATCCCTGGAGGTACTTTAAACATGTGTAGATGTGTTGTTCAGGGACATGGTTTAATGATGGACTTGACAGTGCTGGATTTGTGGTTGGACTCTGATCTTGAAGGTCTTTTCTAACCTACATAATTCTATGATTCCAAGATTTACTTAATTTACAGCAGATCAATCACAGAACTTTGATTTGAAAAAATACTTCCCTCAAGAACAGGACTGATTTCTCAAACAACATTTTTCCCCTTAAAATAATTACTTGCACAACATATGGTTCTGTTTTAAACTCAGATAACTGTTATGGTCTTTGAGATAAGCAGAAATGTCTTAATACTTGTCCCAGTAAAAGCTAGGCCAGGATTATATAGAGACACATAAGATCAATTACTTGTTGGATATAAAATTCTCAAGGCAATAGGAAGGCTGGAAATATAAACCAAAAAATAATGTTGCCCAATGCACTACCAAGCCGTAATTCTTGTTAGTCGGTGCTATTCCAATATTTCACTCATCAGTATTCCTCCTTCTCAAATTTTTATAATTATAGTCATCATCAGAAAGAAGGTTTGAAAAATTCACCAACTACAGGGAAACAGAGAAACATTCTCTGGGGAGCTGAATGCCCACATAACAACCTTGGTGAATTTAGTATTTTAATTAGCAGAAAATTCTAGACATTTTAGCTGTGCAACTGCATAATGGAAGGCAACTGAAGTGATGCATCATTGCTTTCCCAAATATGCATTTACCTTGGGTACTGCCTACTGCATTCAAAGCCTTTAACGTAATGATATCTGCAAGGCTCTGCTCAGCATCAACATTACAGTCCAGAGCTATGCTGACAGCAGTCTTGATCAAATTCATGTCAATATTAAATCAGTTTAGTTTGGAAGAGCTAAAAGCAGTTGTACAGGAAGTTAAATTGCTTTAACAGGACATAGTTCTCACTCTCACTTTTTTCTCCCAAAATAAATAAATGGGAGAAATCAAAGTGAAAGCTAGAGAAAGCTACACAATAAATGCTTGGTTTTGTTTCAGATACTATAGCCTGGGGACAATAAAGCTCCTTTCCTTTGAGCAGTGAAATTGGTCAGAACTTCAGAAATTTTTAACAAGAACTCTTAAGAGAAACTAATTTCTCATGAGGATGAAGTGACACAGCGTGCTTATCAAAATCAGAAGTGCCTGCTCCTTCCTGGCAGTGGCACTAATGGATGGTGATGTGTTTCTTAGCAGGCAGAAGAAACTTATGAAGCCTTCTTGGCTGAACTTTCAAAAGCCTTGATTGAAGGCCTATGAACAGCGTTAACAAGAAAGACGAACCAAATTAAATTCTTTCTCTAACCAAAGATTATGCTTGTGATTTAAGCTTTTGTAAGGGAAATGCTGACTGTAACACCGAAGTTACAGTATCACAGTTCAAAACGTTTTACTTGGGTCAGGCTGATGAGGAATATCACAATTATAATTTTGACTTTTCATTTTAATTCTGTGATGAGTATAGCACACTGAGTTTGTTAAAAAACCTTTTCACAGAAATTAAATTTGTTTAAGTACAGTAAGTATGCAAACAGAACAGCTTAATATATCGAAACCTGAGATTTTGCTACCACTTCCTGCTCCACCATTAGCTAACTCCCTTTCAGTTGTGTTTGTAGTTTACCTTTCAACATGAATTTTTTTTTTGCTTTACTTAATGTGCATTTAAAGTCTTAAATGCAGTCAGTCAGTATCCCACTGACAAGTCGGTCAGTATCCCACTTTGTTCATGCAAATATACCCACTCAAAAATTAAACTTTACCAGTGTATCTATGAGTACTGGCCTAGTTGAATCTCTGTTTGAAGAAGCCTTCCTTATTCTTCTACTCATGTAAATACGAAATAGGAAAGACTCCTACACGTTTATGTAGTACATCTACATTTTTAGAGTTTGGACTGATTGTCACAGCACAGGCATGCACTGGACAAAACACTTTGCAAAGGCAAAACTGAAATATCTTGCTTGATGTTCCAAATACAAGCTTGCTTTTTTAACAGTGGAAGAGATCCCGATTTCTAATGTTCAATTGTGTGTTTAGAGCAAAGGCATTTACTTCAGAAACTGCTGAAGCAGGGCTCCTGTCGCTGTCCTCCTCGGGGCAAGGCACATGCCCAGCTCTGTGCCAAAGGCTGCTTCTCCTGCTTGAGGCCCATGGACACAACCTATGCTCGACTTCATAAAACAAACACAACTCCCTGAGAAAACATGAGACGACTCTCTTTGTCAAGTATCTGTGTGTTTGATCTCTCATGTGTTACTGGGCGACCTTTACACTGTAAAAACCAACCTCAGTACATTTACACAAATATTTTTGATTAGCAGTTCTGTTTTAAAGATGGGTTTATACTCAGGCAGGAATTCCTGTTCGGGTATGAACTGCGGACAGGCTGAGCAGAAGCAAAGGTCCCTGGAAGGTCTTCCAGGCCTGCGCTGATGTGTCACAAACTCATCACCAGCGCCAGCCCCCGACTCCGCGGCCCGGAGGGGCCGCCCTGCCCCCGACACCAGGCCTCGTTCGTCCTGGCCGGACGTGGAACATCTCCCAAGCATCCATCCCTATTATCCACAGGCAGCGATTACTCGTGACTCAGAGGATTTGGGGCTGGCTTGTTTGTGCGGCCCCGCGCCAACTCCGGAGTTCCCGGCAACGCACATCTGCGGGAGAGCAAGCCCAGGGCAGCTGGGCCGAATCCCAGAATCCCGGCCGCAGTTTTAAGCACTTCCCAGAGGAGATTTCCGTCCACCCCCACAAATAATAAATAAATAAATTAACAACACGCAAAAAACCCCAAACAAAACAAACAAAAAACCCCGGAGCGAATTTTGGAGCAGTCGAGTTCGGAGGAGACGGGGCTGGGGGCAGAGAAGGTAAGTACGGGGACACCAGCCGGCCGTGGCGGCGGTGCCGAGAGGCTCCGGGGACCCCGCCGAGGCCGGCCGGGAGAAAGGCCGCTTTGTTCCCCCTCCCCCGCGGCCGCCTCCCGGCCCGCGAGCCGGAGGCGGACGGGCGGCGTCACTGCCCGGTACCTACCGCAGCAGGAGACGACGAGGAGCAGGAGTTGCGCTGACCTCCAAGCCGGGGAGCCCTCCGCGCTCCCCCAAGGGGCCATAACACCCGCCCGCGGGGAGGCGGCGCGGAGCCGGAGCTGCCACCGCCGCGCCCCCGACACGGAG